>NC_051292.1:12226121-12826121 GCF_015220745.1 Sebastes umbrosus | reverse complement strand
TATCCCCCGAGTTGGCCTTTTCAGAAATCCGGTGTAATGTCAAAATATCCTGCAGGCTCGAGGATCAGGGAGGGATTTATAGTTTTACTGCACCTCAAGTGGGTTTGACAGATTAAGCGATGCCTATTCTTTGTCATCTGATTTTTGAAGTTGAAAGAGGAAAATCCGTTGCCGCCTGCACTGAGCATGCTCAAACGACTGTATTGCCGTTTTCCTGCTGAATCCATTGGGCCGAGCAGACCAAGGTGCTGGTTGTGTGCAGCTGAAAAGCCCAAGAGCTCTTTTTCATTTGTGTGCACAGACAGAGAAGAGGCTATGAGGATATAGATGAAGAGGAAAGAGAGGCTAGTTTGGAGTGGTGTTAAGGTCTCTGCAGTAGCTGCATACCGACTGGAGAGGTGGCTGTATAGTGAAGATGTTTTCTACCTCCGTCGCCTTGTCTTTATTGTTTAATTGTCGACATCTCCCACATTAGCTCTGTTTTACTGCTCAACACTCGGCTCAAATGTGAAACCCAGTGCAGTGTTACAGCCGCCTGTTCCCTTCATACGCTCTACCAACAGCTTAATGTTTCAGCAGCAGCAGTCATGATTTATTCCAAGCTCCCAAAAAACCCCAAAAAAGCCATTTTTCAGCTTTTTGTGCAGTGTTGGAGCAAGCTGTTCCATGAATTAAAATACTCTTTTACTGCACTTTTTTATACGGCGGAGATAAAACGAGGTAAAACCGAGGTAAATAGAGAGTGAGAGAGAGAGAGAGAGAAAACGGCTCCAAGACTGCATTTTCCGAGCCACTGCAGCTCAGTTTTATTTACTTGCGTCTCGATGCCAAACACATCAACTGATTATGTAATTTGTAGGGTGTAAAGTCAGCACTTCCACTTTATTTGGTGTAGCCTAAAGCTCAGATCTGTGCTACACTCAGCCACAGTCTGCCTGCAGTGTTGTGGGAAATAAAAATCATTCAACCGACGTTGTGAATTTCCATTTTTTTTCTGTTATTTTCCAAGGTTTTTGCTGGTATAGACGTACAACATTTGCTTCCTTTCTGCATGAGTTGGATGAATGCATTGATCAGGGACAACTATAACAATAATGTTCATTTCAGTGCTGCAAAAAATTGCACACCACAGCGCCGTAGTATGGAAGATGTTAAATGCGTAAAATAAAAACAAATCAAAGAAACAAAATGGAATATTTTTTCCATTTCATGTACGCATTTACTGTATCTAACTGAATGACTTGGGTGAGCGACTGGGAGTCACTTTCACTTTCCAAGGCCGCATTAAAATCACAACACAGAAAACAAAATTGCTGACACAAGCTGACGGCAGCCACGATAGACAGCCTTTCTATCAGGACTGCCCATTGTTCCGACAGCCCAAATTGGTGTAATTTAAGCATTTTAAATCTTCCATACTAGAGATTTAGTAGCTTTAAAAAAGTTATGTTGTAGTTTTTTGTGTTTTTTTTGCCAGTGGCCTTCTTCATCAATCAATACCAATGGTGTAATACCAATAGTGTGTCAAAATCTGGTTTTATACCTTTATTATTTTAGTTTAGATTGTGCTCACATGGAACACATTTTTAAATAAAGTTGTTTAATCACGTACCAGGCCAGGTAGTGTTTTAGCACAGGAAGTACGGGTTGTTTTATTAATGTATCGTGACCACATATCATAAAACAGTAATGGCTATTTTGTAATGCAATAACTTCAGATTTGGAAAACTGTTCCAAGACCGCCACCCTGAACAGAAACCATCATTGCTGACCGTCACTCCATAATAAATACATTGGGTAAAACTAAAGTCAAGTGAATCATCTATTTCTCTCTAGCGTTGTCTCAGTCCAGCATCCATTAGAGGAGCATAGAAAGCATTTTTTACAAGCAGCAGTGAGTGAGAGGGGCTTTTTTTCCCCTGAGATTTGGCTTTCAGGAGAATATTTTCCCCAAGAAACATTATAATTGAACATCAATTAAAGAGAAAGCCCTTTGTAGGAAAGATGCAAAGACAACCTTATCTATCAGTATCAAGTCTCCATAATGGAAACTAAATGTGCTTTTTTAAATTAAGGTTAGTGCAGTAAATGTATAAAGCATTCCCAATGCTTTTGTTAGAGTACCATTATAACTATGAAACCAAAGCTGCCGAGGGGTTTCTTCCACAACAACCGTGCGGTGAACTGGCCTCCTCTCCGTCTACCCGCTGCTGCATCTGGGCGCCTGATAAAACAGCAGTCAGGATGTGACATTTGGAGTCTTGTGACATTCAGTGCTCGGATGCCACCAGGCTGTCTTCTAGCTCGCCTTGGGAAATATAAAGGATGTCACATGAACACTGGATGATACTAATCAACATGGAAAACAGTTTGGACACTTCTTTCACTTCTGTTTTTTTTCTTTTAAGACTGCGTTTATTATCATGTTCTGTAGCATATTCTTCTTCTGTGGCTCTTTTTGCTCACCTTTAACTCAAACAAACCATTCATATATATTACTATGTTGTAAATGTTTGTCTCTAAGACTGTGTTTATGATTGTTTATTATCAGCAGCAATCACACCCGTCTTCTGTTGTATTCAACAACCATTCACGTGGTTCCTATATACTGCACGCTTCATGATACGTGCATCATTTTGAGTTTTTTTTTTAATAGAAGGTTGTGTTTTTTTGCTTACTAACTCAAAAACGGTCAATGTATTATCTCTTTATCTACCTTTTATACATTTGCAAGTGCAGATTTTATGCAATTTCCATTTTCTCTCTAAGCCCGTGTATTAATATACTTCCTTGGCATTGTAATTAGCTGTATTTACCTGTACCTTGGGATGCACCGATACCAATACTGGATCGGATATCGGGCCGATATTGACTCAAATAGCTGGATCGGATATCGTTGACGATGGGACCGATCTACTAGTTCTATGTCTATATACTATATACATTATATACAGTCATCTTAATTCCTGTTTAAGTTTTGACCCACATCCAAATTGTGCGTGCACACGGATGGGCGGCGAAAATGGAGAACTTTGAGGAGCTTTGAGAACGTCTGTTTTGCTGCGAGGGGAAATCAGCACGAAGTATAAAAAGATTCTTCCTTGTCACGATTCCACGTCAGCTTGTGTCCGTGCGGCCGTCCTTGCGGAAAGTATAACTGGAGCTTTAGTGGTCTCTGGTAAGTATGCCCTACTCAGTGCATCTGCCAGCAACATTGACTATTTCGTCTTTCAGCCTTGGAAACGCTCCCTCAGTCCATTCCCACAAGTTATCTTTGTGTGTGACTTGTCTCAAAATCTCACAATCATCCGACAGATGGTCATAGAATTTTGACAGGTAGGCATCTCTCCCTGACCCCTCGCACCGTCTCCGGGTCAATCCGCAGTCCCTCAGCCGTCAGCAAGTGTCCAATGTAAAGTACTGCCTGTCGTCTACGTTTAGTTTGATGTTTATTCTCTTTGCACCTGGAGAGGAAGCGTCTGAGTTTCTCGTCGTGATCTTTGCTTGATCTCAGCTAACGGAACCGGTCAGATTTTGGTGGTGAATGTGGTGATGTAGCGTCCTCGAATTTGAGAAGAAATGCTTTACATCACAGAACACTTTTTGCCTTTGACATCTCTGGGAGGATGTCATCAATTGTAGGGAGGCAAAATGGCTTCTTTTCAGTGCTCGATTCAGTGGTTTTGGGTCGATGCAGATCCTCGGTTTTCCGTTCGGTTTTGTCACTGAGGCCATACTACTTATCCTGTCTGCGCTACGTTCCACTGGTGTGATGATCCTTTGTCTCTCCAGATCCTTCAGTTCCTCTTTAAGAGGTGCAATCATAGCAGCCTGCTCTTTCATAGGTTCACTTGATGGTACACTGTCGTCTATTTCAATGCTGTATTCACCCTCCATGCAGCCATCACCGGTGAACATCATCATGTGTTCGTCACTGGGGCTGCACTGCGACGGTTATTTTTTTAATCCATCAATCTAACAAGCTGGGTTCAAGGGCAGTAGCAATGATTTCACACATTTAGCCAATCTCTGAATGTGGTCTCGCCCTCCCACCTTGAAGCTATCTCCTGTGCTGCAGCTGTTTTTGAAAGAGTTGACAGGAGCCGACTCAAAAGGATGCTTTCTGTGCTGGACATCTGGAGGCAGAGACAGTTATATAAGCCTCTCCACTCAAGACGGTGGCTTGCTCCAGTTCCTCTAGGGTCCACTGGGCACCTTTTTAGATCCAGGTAGTGGATTTCCTCATGTCTGACCTCCGGGTCTGAAAGGAGTTGCAGTCACTGGCCACCGCTGTTTCAAGAGGCGACTCACCACATCGTTGGGTCTCTGTCTAAAACACACTTTAGAGGATCATGGGCCACGTTTTTTTGGCTGCAGCCCGTTCTCCGGGGGAATCCATGCTTTGCCCGTGCGCAAAGGCTGTCGTGCAAATATTTCTGTAATTGATGACGGACGTTGACGAATCACCCCAACCCTAATCGTCACATCTTTCCTCATTTGTCAAAGGACCCAGTTCTTTTAATATAATGCTGTCATTGGCCAGGATATTCTTGTATAAAGGAGTCATTCTGGTCCACCACTTTGAAACTCCAGTCTGTACAGTCTATTGTTCCTTTGGTTTCTGACCTTACATTTACCGAGCGGACCATAACCTGGTCTTGTTATACATCACAAGCTCTTTCTCAGTGCGCTCCCGCTGTGTGTCTGGGTTTAGTATTGGGGCAGCTGTGGTAGAGCAGGTCGTCAACCAATCGGAAGGTCATTTGTTCGATCCCCGGCTGCTCCGGGTCACATGTCGATGTGTCCTTGAGCAAGACACTTAACCCCAAATTGCTCCCAAAGGCATAGCCATCGGTGTGTGAGTATTTAGATTAGATCCTGATGGTTAAAGTTGGCACCTCAGCAGCCTCTGCCATCAGTGTATGAATGTGTGTGTGAATGGGTGAATGCTGACATGTAGTGTGAAGCGCTTTGAGTGGTCGGAAAACTAGAAAAGCGCTATATAAATGCAAGTCCATTCACCATTTAGTAGATGTATGGGGATGATGTTACAGTCTATCTGGAAGTTGACCAATGTTTATCATCATCCCTGCAAAGAGTTGTTGGCCTTACTTGGTTTGACAACATTTGATTTGCATTTAGTAGCAAAATTAGGTTCTTCTTGTCAAAAGCTGGACACTTGTTCTTGTTTCTCTCGTGTGTTTTACCACAAAAGTCTGTTTCAGTGTAGGAACTTCCTCTACTGTCTGTCCTTGCTGTGTTTGGCCGTTCTCCGTTGACAGCTAGCTCTACATATTTGCAGCCAAGTATCAGATTAGATCTCCCTTGAGTAATCTCTCCTTCATTGCAGGACTGTTTATTCCACACACAATTTGATATGTCTTATCAATGAGTTTTTTAATGTTTCTAAAATTGTGACTACTGGCCAAGACGTTCAAATCTGTGACATATTTGTCTGGTTTTCTACTAATCCTTGGTTCCCCACAAATAATCTGTACCTCTCAACAGTCTCGTTCACTTTTGGATTACAGTGTCCGTCAAACAGTGCCGTCATCACTGTTCTCCTCGCTGACGCGCTGTCACTCATCAGAGTGTCCAGTAGCTCTCTTACACTCTCTCATGAGATAGTAAAAATGCTTTCTTCAAGGTAATGTCCATGTACAGTGTTAACTACCCCTTCCAACTCTTCAATGTCTTTGCAAGGCTGTTAGAGTCCAAAACCAGTAGGCCTATTGCCAGAGGTTTCAATCCTTCAATCCTGGCATCAGCTATTTTCTCTTTAACCAATGTTCTGTTAGCCGGTCGATTCCTCAAAGCTAATCAGCTAGCTAAGATAATATAATATATTCCTTTATTAGCTAGCAGCACTTGTCTCCATTTCATAGCAACTAAACTCTGCCACTGCTGCCACCACGCTTCATTGTTTTCCATTCTTACCAAACCATACAGAATGGACAATCAAAGCCTTGAACTTGCTTACATGTGACTTCATTTTTTTCTTCACATTCAGCTCTAGCCAGTATTACTTGTGGTGGTGTCACACTCTTTTTCAATTGCTCCCCGCAATAACACAGCTGTATGTTTACGTTTAAAACTATGAAATGGTCTAAAAATTGTAGATTTGTGACATCACAATTGGACAGAAATCCTAACGGCTTGT
The DNA here is from genome assembly GCF_015220745.1 of Sebastes umbrosus. Classification (NCBI taxonomy): domain Eukaryota; kingdom Metazoa; phylum Chordata; class Actinopteri; order Perciformes; family Sebastidae; genus Sebastes; species Sebastes umbrosus. Next base: position 12,819,961 of record NC_051292.1, on the reverse strand, counting down.
TTCAAATGCACAATTTTCTGAATATGTGTATTTCTCCGTGGATTGAGCGTTTTAATAGTTAAACAGTATTTATATAGCACTTAAACATGATTTTTAAAGTAAAAGACCTGAAAATCTCACTTTTTACAATACGGGACCTTTAAAGTCAATGAGTTTTCATATTGTCACAGTACAGGCGATTGTAAAATCATCAACAATGAGGCCAATCAGCATCAGTGTTTATAACAGTCAAAGGGTTTATATAATATAACCTCTGTGAAATATTGGTTTCATTAGGCTGAGGTTGTGCTTATTCATCTACACGTATTTATTCTGATTTATTGTATAATTTATGGCATGCTGTGCAGATATCTGTGTGTGTGTGTGTGTGTGAACAGCCCGAGCAGATGTGGACGTTCACGCTCGGCCTAGTTACACTGACATCATGGCACTAGCCCGTGTTTGTGCAGCTTGCCCTCTCAGTGAGCAGCTATATTGTGCAAACACTCCACCATCCCAGCCATGCTGCCACATTATGTGCCTGTTGAGACCTATTCTCCACCATGTGTTGATCAGTGAATGCTACAGCACGCAGCACGGAGGTGGGAGCACAATGAGTCGAGCAGATGATACACTGTGAACGGCACAAGAGCTCAAGGACTATTGGGCGGCATTCATAATGAGCACCATTTGTTTTTCAGCAAAAAAAACCCTCTCATTTATATCGCGTCTGCTTCGTGTCATTACAGTGAAGCGGCACTTGCAGTAATAAGCCCGTATTACAGCAGATTTCACAGTTTAAAGATGCACTCACCCGATACAAAATCATCACATGTGATGTTTCATAACTCAACACAGTTCACAGATTCGAGTTTGGAGACATCAATGCTGAGCTGAGAGGAAACTTTGAATGTGTGGGTGTTATAGCAAATCTTTAAAGGTCCCATATCGTGCTCATTTTCAGGTTCTTACTTGTATTTTGGGTTTCTACTAGAACATGTTTACATACTTTAATGTTTAAAAAAAAACTTTATTTTCCTCATGCGGGCTGCTTGAATATACCTGTATTCACCCTCTGTCTGAAACACTCCGTTTTAGTACATTTCAATGGAATTGCGTTGCTAGGCAACAGTTTGGGTCCATGTTTACGTCCTGTCAGCTGATGTCATTCACATCCACTGCAACAGGAAATAAACTGGGACACATTTAGAATGTTTACGTTTAAAACCGTGAAATGGTTTAAATATTGTAGATTTGTGACATCACAAATGGACAGAAATCCTGACGGCTTGTTTCAAAAGCTCAGTTTCTGAATACTGTGTGTGTTTCTCTGTGGATTGAGCATTTTTTCGATGCATAACAATTAGCTCAGGTGTTAGAAATGGGCGGGGGGGGGGGGGGGTAGACCTACTAGTAGACCTACTAAAGTTGTTCAGCTGGGCATGTGGCAACTGTTGGATAATGTAAGAGTTTGTCCAAACATAATAAAATGAGATTATATTTCATTTAGTTTGCCAATAGCTTGATAATGTGAAGAACTTGGACTGGGTTTGCAACAGATGGAACAGGTGACATATGGACCTTTTTTGCAGGTTTATTTGGAAAGATAAAAAGTTAAAAAAGGTAAAGTTACAAATGTGCAAACACGCTTTAAAAACAGACGCGCGTACAGCTGGCGGTACCGTGAGGTGGTCGGCTTATTATTAATAAATAAAATAAGTATTTCTGTGCTTAACAAGACATAACTGAGGGAAAAAAAAGTTAGTGTTGTTTTTTCTTTCAAGGTAACATAAAATGGTCCAAGAAGGAATGCACAAGTTTCTGATTTGATACCGCAGGAGATCCTTTCATAACTAGGTGATAAACATTTCAATTCCGTTGAAATGTACTAAAATGGAGTGTTTCAGACTGAGGGTGAATACAGGTATATTCAGGCAGACAGCATGAGGAAAATAAAGGTTTTTTTTTAAACATTAAATCACGTAAACATGCTCTAGTAGAAACACAAAATACAAGTATGAACCTGAAAATGAGCACGATATGGGACCTTTAAAGGGACGGGTTCGGCCCACGGGCTGCCAATTGAAACTAACTATTACATGGACACTAGGTGAGGCTCTGAACTGTAACTGGATACTCCCAGTAGCTGCTGGTTTTAAGTCAACATGAAAAGCTTTGGAACCATCTAGAACAGGTAATACCTTTTGTCTGAAAGGATTAAAGTGGATATACACGTACAGGTTAACACCACTGCCTGCTGCCCATTCCTGTCCGACAGGTTAGAGCTATCTGACAAGACGGAGACGGAATGGGCAGTGAGCTGCCAGTCAGAATGAGCAACACCTAAAACTAAATAGGCGTGTTTTTTATGTTTCTAATGTTGCTGTTAGCTCAGCTTGTTTGCTGCTGTTCATCTGTATTTGGCAATCCACCAGCTGGCTGGGACATGTCTAATTACTGGAGCTGCATGTCCATCACTGCAGTAACTCACACCACCTGACGGAGAACAATATCTCTTTAGGCTGCATTGATTGTTTAGTCTCAATTCATTTGAAATCACATGAATGTAATTAACACCCAGCGCAGGTGAAACAGGTACTTACAGAATTTAATATTTCATAGTCATAGTGAGTGTTGGAGGTGTCTTTTTTCCCTGCTGATCTTCGAGTTCTGACTCAACTTTTTGCCCTTCAAAGTCAGACAAAACACTCCCACACTGATCCCGGACCAGAGCTGCCTTCATACAGCCCCTTTGTTCCAGGCTGGATCGTTGCCAGGGCCAAATGTTTGACAGTGGAGACCAGTTTTAGCAATAAGCTGTGATAACAGATGAGGTTACAGGGTCAGTTCACCCAAATAACAAAAAGAAAATAACATATTAATCTTCTCCCTTCACCGGTATCTCTTCATGCAAATAGATTTCTGCCTCCGCATTAATACAGTGGAGGTGGATGGGATTTAGTTTATGGCACTCAAAGCATCACATAAATGCATGTCCAAATTAAAACAATATCTCTTTTAAGTTTCTCTGTTACTGTAATTACAGACTATGGACAGTTTTTCATAGAGATTGTTTAGTGGTTGAAAGTAGTTCCAGTGTTGACAGATTGGTCTGGTTTCTGCCCAGTTGGGCTACTTTTGATTGAGTCGGGCTGGTGGATGATATTATGGGCTGCTTTTTTCAACATTTGGCAGGGTTTTATGAAAACAATATTCATAAACAAGCTGTTTTATGGATAATGGAGTAAGTATGGAGGACCTATTTACCTTGACGTCAACATCATTGACATGGGAATTCATAGTCGGTTGTCTGACTGAACTCTTTTGGGGTTGCGATAGCCTAATTATCTAACATTTTATCTTTGGTTATTTGATTCAGATATGAAGCTTTGTATGCTTATGATGTGTTTTATATTGCACACGTAATGGTTTTACAGTTTTGCACGGCAAGATTAGGATTTTGGGTTGTTTTTTTATTGAATTGGGCAGTTTTTAAAGGTCCCATATCACGCTCATTTTCAGGTTAATACTTGTATTTTGTGTTTCTAATGGAACAGATTTACACGTTGCAATGTTAAAAAAAAAACGTTTTTTTCCTCATACTGTCTGTCTGAATATACCTGTATTCACCCTCTGTCTGAAACGCTCCGTTTTAGCGTTTTTCAAGGGTATTGCAATGGAGTTGCGCTGCTAGGCAACAGCTTGGGTCCATGTTTACTTCCTGTCAGCTAATGTTATTCACATACACTGCAACAGGAAATGAACTGGGACTCATTTAGAATGTTTACGTTCAAAACTGTGAAATGGTCTAAATATTGTAGATGTGTGACATCACAAATGGACAGAAATCTTAACGGCTTGTTAAGGGGGAGGGGGGTTACACCTCTGGAGGATTACAGAGAGAGGAGATGATAGTGGCATCAGCAATGTGTGCAAAAACATAAAATGTTACCGAATGATGCATGTTTTTGGGATACAGTGTAAATATAGCACACACAGCATTTTTAGCTTTATAAAATGTGTAACTATGTTTTTTTTTTTATCTATCGTCCTCGCCTGAAGTTTTCTTTTTCTCTCTGCTATTGTTCAGCCTACTGTGTTCTTGGTGAAACATGTATACTTTTGCCACATGGATAATTGCAATTATCAAAAATAATCTCACTCAGCTGCACAACTTTTTTGGCTTGTTTGTGCTGTAATATCTTTTAGCGAATGGGTTCGTTGAGACGGGGCAGATATCGGTTGCAAGTGATGGTGCTGTCAGCGGCCGCAGTGCGTTCTTTGTGAATCTGCCCGTGACCGTACAGTTAATGAGAGTGTGTATCAGACCAGTGTGGCAGATTTGTTTGAGCTGGTGGAACCGTTTTGGTCCTGCCAGGCTGCTGTTGTGCTCCTTGTTAGTCAAATACACTTCATCACACCACAGCCTGTTTCAGCACACGATCAATTTGTTCCCTCTTGTTTTTCCTCACACAGCACCACGAACCTTTTTCATCTATTTTTAAGAAAGAGAGATTTTTTTTGGCTCTTCTTTTTCATTTTAAAATCTTTCCCCTTATTCTACTTTTCTCCTCAACACTAGGGGCAAACACGCAAGGCGCAGATTTCAACAGTAATGATGGTGGCGGTGATGAAGGTATTTTTCTCTTTTTTCCCCCCTTTTTGACCAACAAAATAAAAGCCTGACACCTGTGCATGACAGCAAACCTGCAGACCTCTTTTTTTTTTTTAGTCCGTTTCTTTTGACCCCACTTCCTCCCCTCTCTTCTTTTTTTTGTATCAACCTCTTTCCTCTTTGGAGTCATGTAGATCAGAGGATCTGAGGAGAGGTCACCTCTAAACAGGAAGGAGGCCCCAGTAATCCTTTACTCACCTGTCATTGCCAATTCAAAATGTGATCTGAACTCAGCTCTGCATGTTATTTTGCCTCCGCTGATGAATTAATATTTTAAAGCGATCATGTCCCTCTCCTCCCTCTCTACATTCTTTTTTTCTTCTTCCATTGCTCGGTGAAGCATGAACACTAACCCATGTTGTTTTGACAGTGGAAATTTGTTCATCGGTGGCTCGAGAAAAAAAAAAAACCCTGCCACGTTTTTTTACTGTCTTCTATTAACACCTCGCTCCTCTGCATGACAATAACCATATAGTGCAGTGTATTCTCTGTTGGGTAATCTGTGGGGATTGGCACATGACTGGAGGTGAAACAGCCGACAGGAGGCGCTTCAGTTAAAGGGCACCGTTTGTCTTCAGGGCGGGGAGAAACATGCAAGTGCCAGAAAAAAAGCGGTGACATTTTGTGAATAACATGGGCAGTTGTTCAGTTTTTACGGATGTTGCTCCAGAGAGTGATATTTGACATAATCCTCACCGTGCATTCTTCTACATGAGTTAGCTTTAGCCAGGCTGCTCTGTGAGCCGGGGGCCGGTCTTAAAACTGAGCGGGGTTGAATGGATTGTTCACGGATTTATAGCATCAATGTACCTGGATGAAGGGGGTTTATTTCTGGTTAACATGCAGCTTTTTTTCAGACTAATCGTACAAAAATATGTGTCCAAATCAAACCTACATATATTAAATCATTGGCTCGCTAAACTAAGTCCTCCTCAAGATGGATATACACCAATCAGGCATAACATTAAGACCACTGACAGGTGACGTGAATAACATCAATTATCTCGTTACAATGGCACCTGGCAGTGGGTGGGGGGATATATTAAACAGCAAGTGAACATTTTGAATTTTGAACTTTGTGTTGGAAGCAGAAAAAAATGGGCCAGCGTAAGAATGTGAGCTACTTTGACAGGGGCCAAATAGTGCTGGCTAGACGACTCGGTCAGAGCATCTCCAGAACTGCAGCTCTTGTGGGATGTTCCCGGTCTGCAGTGGTCAGGACTTACCAAAAGTGCTACAGGGATGCCTTTAGGACCCTGGAGAGTGAGGGAAGATTATTTATGGACACTGGTAGCGAGCGCTCTCTCTCTCTCTCTCTCTCTCTACTACCGATCCTGCCGACAACGCCAATTATGTAGTATTGAAAATTGTATTTAAGACTGTAACTATCAATTTCCAATCTAGTTCACCTCATCACTCCCCAGGGTCCTAAAGGCATCCCTGTTACACAAGGAAGGAAAACTGTTGAACCGGCGACAGGGTCAGACCCGAGGCTCATTGATGCACGTGGGGAGCGAAGGCTGGCCCGTGTTGACCCATCCAGTAGAAGAGCTACTGGAGCTCAAACTGCTGAAAAAGTTAATGCTGGTTCCGATAGAAAGGTGTCTGAACACACAGTGCATCGCAGTTTGTTGCGTATGGGGACCAGTCAGGGTGCCCGTGCTCGGTGTAAGCTCTGCAGCCAGTAATGCTCCTTGTGTAATATTTAATATTAGAATGAAATCGGGAGATAATCCAATTAAAACCCAGCTCAGTTTCTTTTTCACAATAAAAGTTCATTGCAGGTAATTTTATGTAATTCAATTTCATTTATTTAAAAAAAAACAATGACCTGAATGACAAAGGGTCGCTACTGGGAAACTAACAAAAATAAACTGCACACAGAAATAATAATAAAAGGGTCTCTCGGGTTCTAAAAGGAGACTGAGGGAATATAACTCCTCACAGCTGCCCACTAAATCTACCAGAAATGACAAATGGGGCACAAAAAGGGAAGTAGAGGCTGGCTAAAGATGTGCACACTCAAAATCAAAACCCCACAAAACACACAAAACAAACCCAGAGAGCCAACTGAAGGTGTTGACCCCCTGCAGACACACAACCAACTGTGCAGCCAACCTGCTTATAAAGCCTCCGAGCCAGGCTGATTATCAATAGCTGAGGGTGATCACAGGTAATGAGCAAGGAGAGAGAGAAACCTGCAGCCGATTAATTTAATTAAATTTGTTCAAAATGTAACTTAAAGGGAGATTTGTCGAGTATTTAATACTCCTATCCACATGGAAGTGGACAAACATGCTGCTTTATGTAAATATGTATATATATTCACACTATCTTGAGGTCAGAGGTCCATGGACCCCTTTTAAAATGGCCATGACAGTTTTTCCTCGCCAAAATTTTAGCGCAGGTTTGGAGCGTTATTTGCAACAAACCTTGCATGGTTGGTACCAATGGATTCTTTAGATTTTTTAGTTTCATTTGATACCAGTATCTTAACTCTAGCTTTAAAAACTGAGCCGCTGCAGCCTCCGAAATATCATTTGTGTTAAGGCGTTATTAATCTTTGACAGCCCTAATCCAAATGCATTCTCAACTGGCACAAAGTCGGTGTAGGAACACACTGGTTTATATATAATAAGTGCATCAGATTGCGCTGTGTTTTTACCTGCGTAGGAGATCTACCAGTGAGTGATGAGCTGGTGTAGATACAGGTGGACTAAAAGTGTGCAAGCTGATGGCTGGTCATTACAAATATTCATGCTTGAAGCAACGATGGGAGATATGATGAAGTGATAGATAAAGTGCAGATAAAGTAATACAAGGTTGTTTAATTAACTATGTTCATGCAATTTGCAAGAGAACATTTCACATGGAAGATTCTCTGCCTCTGAAGAGCTAATAGCACCGGTTGATTAACAATTAAAGCTGTGATGGGGAAAATAAATGAACAGCTTTCATTTATTGAACTTCTATAATGTATAATATATTGAATAAGCGGAATATAGCAGCAACCAAAGAAGGAACAGGAAGTTGTGGTTTTGTGTTCATTAAACTTGACGTTCAATGAAGGATGAGTTTATAATGTACATTTGGCTGAATCTACCTCAGTGTTCTCTTGAGCTGTATCAGCTGTATTCAGCATTGCAGTGATAGGTCTAAAGGTTTGTCTAACGTAGTGAGCAAAAATACACTTTCATTTCCAGGTGAACTACATGTTTATCTTACTTCATATTACCATGCAGCATCACCTTATCATGTGTGATATCAGATAAATCCTCCTCTGAGCTGCATCACCTGCAGAACGCTGCGTAATGAGTTGCTGCTGCGGTAGATCAGGTGCTAATTACATGCAAATTGTGAGCACAAATTGAATGAAAGGCGCAGTGCAAATTTGCCATGCACTATTACATATGTAAATCTGGCCCTGGGTGTTTTTTTTGCCGCGGTTCCGTTGCATAAATTGGTGCCAATAAAGGATCAGTCTGGTGTTATTCTATATTATATTTATTGTCAACTAATCCTATGGAAAGACTTTCTGACCTCCCTACTGTCTGTGTCTCACAGCTCCAAGCCAATTGTTTCCTATTATTAAGCTATTAATAAGCTCACTATTATTTTTAAAGTCTCAGTAATTTTCTAAAACAGCTGGTCACTGTTGTTTTTTTCAAATACTACTCAAATAAAATGAAATAGAGCATTTGTTGGGGACTATTTTCAGTGGCGGATTAATCCACATCTGGTGCGCTTACTTGGCTTATACTGAAAAGTATAAAGTAAAGATTTAAAATCATATACTTCCTGCTTTAATTTCAAAATAAAAGCCCTCAAGCGTTTTTTCTGTGGACAGAATTCCTTCATTTGTTAACACAAGGCTTTTATTCTGAACTATTTACAGGACAGTGTTGTAGAACATGCAGTGACTTGGAGAGCTCGATGAATGAATATAGTGCAGGGTTTTAATTGTGGACTATTACTATTATTTACAAATTACCAAACATTTCTGAACCTTTCCCTGTCTAAAATGAATATAAATGGCATTTATAATGTAATGAAATGGCCATCATGAAAGGCAAATTCTATGTGGAAAGAAAGAGCTGGCAGCAGCAGCAGAAATGCTGCAGAAACGCTGCAGAAACACTGTAGAAACACAGAAGAAACGCAACAGAAACGCAGCAGAAACGCAGCACAAACTTAGCAGATACATAGCAGAAACGCAGCAGAAACTGAATTTGGTGAAAGTGCCCCTTTAACCCTAGAGGTTGTTGGCTTGTTGCCTGGCTCCTCCTGTCCTCTTCCTGTTAAGGACATGTCCTCCAAGACACTGAACCCCAGAATGCCCCCGGTGTATGTGTATGAGATAAAAAAAAAAATGTATGTCACTTTGGTTTAATTGTGTAAATGGAATGATACACTAATGTTTAAAAATTCTCCTCAGAGACTTCCTTATGTGAGCCAAATGTTCCTCTTCACATGAGAGCGTTCCCCAAATTGGTTTCATGAAGTGATACCTCTTATTTTCTTCTTAAGGAAACTGTAATTTATTTAGTCTTGCTCCGTAGCAACGATCTTCTAAAAGCTTGCATTTCCTCTGAGGTTTCATCACGCAGCCGAGGAAACACCATCATATATTGGGTTTGCACCTAACAGATGTATAGTTTACATCCACTTAGAAGGGCCGGATCTTTGGGAGACGGTGATGCGTTGTTAAAATAGATTAAAAGCACAACATCTGCCCACAGCTGCTGTGGAGAAAAGACAATATCCACTTTGGAATCGCAGGAGGAAACTCAATGCCTTTGATTATGTAGCAGACGTGTTCCTACTCAGACATGACTCAGGTAACGGAGATAAAGATAGAAGCAAAGGAACAGTATGAACCTTTCATGTTCTGCTGAATCTACAGGGAAAAAGGCAAACACTTGTAAAATAAGATTTCTATATGGTGAGAGGTCTGGATAAAGAGCGTCTTCAGGCACCACTTGGCTTGACTGTGTTTTCAGGGGAGCACGCAGGATCGATGCACTCTGACTGTTTGAACATCTGCAGTGGCAATGAATTACTCCTGTGGATCCCCTGTGGTTCCTGCTATACCTCAGCGGCGGCTGCTGCTGCAGAGAAACCTCGCAGCACTGCAGACAACCTCAGACCTTATGTGCTCGACTCTCCCACAGCACTTCTTCTGAAAGTTTGCTCTTTACTGTTAGATGAGCTTTTGTTAGAAGTGCTTGTCTTAAAGGGGACGTATCTTTTTCACTTTCTGGTTCATACTTGTGTTTTAGGTGTCTACTAGAACATGTTCACATGCTTTAATGTACAAAAAACACATAATTTTTTTGTCAACTTCACAGAGGTTAGCGGCATTTCTACTGGTGACTGTACAGTTGTGACATCACAACATTACAGAAGTCCTGACAGGTCATTTAAAGGCTTGGTTTGTGAATACGGGCTGTGCACATTTCTCTATGCATTAAGCATTTTAATACTTGCACAATATTTATAGCACCCACTTTATAATAAAACAAGACAAGGGAATCTCTCTTTCTACAATATGGGAACTTTAAGTGTACTATGTCTATCAAATGCACCCTCAATTATAATTATGTCGAGGGCATCATTAGAACTGCTTTTGAGATTTCATTGTAATTACATTCCTCCTTTTGACCTTGCTGAAAGAACATTGTGAGATCAAATCACAGGGAGTGTATCTTAAATCTGATAAATGGCCATAGGCTACATGATATAACATACACTGATCAGCCATAACATTAAGACCACTGACAAGTGAAGTGAATAACATTGATTATCTCGTTACAATGGCACCTGGCAGTTGGGGAGGATATATTAGACACCAAGTGAACATTTTGAACTTTGTGTTGGAAGCAGAAAAAAATGGGCCAGCGTAAGGATGCGAGCGACTTTGACGAGGGCCAAATAGTGCTGGCTAGATGACTGGGTCAGAGCATCTCCAGAACCGTAGCTCTTGTTGAATGTTCCCGGTCTGCAGTGGTCAGGACCTACCAAAAGTGGTTCAAGTGTAACAGGGGTGCCTTTAGGACCCTGGGAAGTGAGGTAAGATTATTTAGGGACACCGGTAGTGAGCGCTCTCTCTCTCTCTACTACCGATCCTGCCGACACCGCCAATTATTATACGGGTCAGGGCTGTTTTGGCGGCAAAAGGGGGGACCTACTCAATATTAGGCAGGTGGTCATAATGTTATGGCAGAAATGGTGTATATCCATTGTATAGCTGTCATTTTATTGGTAATAATACGGTCCAAGTTGGACGTTCTGCAGAGATCCCTTACACTATTCATATTGTAAATGCGGCACTATATACTTAAGAATGCTTATAAGGTATGCACATATTGAACACATACCTCAAATACACATTTTGTATGTCACATATACTGTAGTATATTATGCAATATGGACAGTATTTTAAATGCATTTACAGTATGCTACATACTAGCAAATACAGTTTATAATCTATGTTTATAAATGGCCATATTTGTGATTTTACTGTTTTCTGTGGTTGTTTCGCTGTTCCTGACAGGTTTGTGTTTGGCCAAATAATGACTTTGTGTGACGGTGGAGAAAGTAGGCTGTCAGTAGACGTGTATCGAACAGGAAGTAGGTTGCTGAGGTGATGGCAGCAATAGTGGTGACACAGGGGGGGGACACACTTTACATCGCCTCCATTAACCGCCATTTGTATTCGTCCAGCTAACAGTAGGAAACGCTGAAAGCTATGGAAAAATTCAGATAGACCCCCTCGAACAAGCTCAATAGCATCCTCCTTCCTCCCACCCTCCACCCCCCCGCCCATATAAAGATGAGTAATGTGTGCGACGCCGCGCAGCCAGCGGAGGAATATATTATCCCCCCGGCCCGGGTGGCAGTGATGAATGTCCGGGACGAACTCGCTGCACAGTCACCCAGGCGGCACCGCGGGGCCCCTGAGAGAGAGACCGCGGAGTGAGAGACACGCGAAAAGAGGGACAGACAGAAGAGCACTCGGAGCAGTTTGATTTCTTCAGTTTTAAGTGCACTCCACGCTGACAGGATTGGGACACGGTGCCCCGAGACCACCCTCTCCTTTCCCCGGCCATAAAGCACGACTCCATCTCTCTGTTTGATCAAAGTACCCCCCCCTCCTCTCTCTCACTCCTGACTTCTGACTCCATCGCTGCACTACACCAAAAGAGATGGGTAGTAACAGTCAATTTGCCTGTTTGTTTGATGGAGAGCCAGCCGAATAGTTTTGTCTGAGCCCACAGAGGCCTGCAGCGACCATCAGATGTGTATCAGTTAGAGACTATGACAACTTAATGGCGGCGCTCTTGTTTTATGTGCATCTGCCTCTTCAAGGTTGTTTCCCACCCACCCACGCCGTTCCACCGGGCCTCTTCTAATGTGGAAACCGAATGACAAACAGGAATTTATTGACACCGGCCAGGACTCTGTAATTAGCAGGCTTGTGTTTAACCGGAGTGAATCTGCACGGGGGTCGGTCCGGGATGCCGACCCCAGCTCCTCCTTCAGGTTCACTGTTTAGAACCCCCCTCCCCCCCCCTGCCTGGCTGCAGGATTAGCAACCCACTCAGATCACAGCGGAGATTAATAACCTGTCACTGTGGGTTGTTTTCCACTCTTTGCCTCACTGTTTTCTTTTGCGGAGGAGGAGAATGATACACTCCTCCTGCCCTGCTTGCCTTCTCCCGGCTCTGTTGCTTTCTGCTTACCGAGGTGCGGCGTATATACACAGTAGCTTTCCTGTTGCACACCGTCGTGCATCTCCACAGCCCATGGCAACTGAGGAGAGAAAAGCAATGATTGGTGTGGGCAGCAGGCATCCTCTCTTTAAAACTGCACACGGCACACACATCCCGCTCTAGAATTTAGTGGCAGGCTCGTTTTTTAAATGGCAGTGGTGACTTCAATTAACATTGATGTTCCTGTGCACACACTAAATGTCCTGATAAAAGCAGGTGTTCCAAGGTCACCGTGAGATAAATAAAGTCAAACAGGGTAAAAAAAGCATTGTGGAGAGATGGAATTACCCGTACTATAACAGCTCACATAGTACATTCAGTACAATGTACATTTCCACAGCAGACATGTCATACACATGTCTCTTTTTGTTTTGAGCACGGTTAAGCTACTTTCTATGAAGGTCAACACTTACTGCACTGACGTTTATCCCCAAAGAAAAGCAATGAACTGGTCAATCAATTCATGTGTTATTCGCATAATGGTGGTTAAAAAACACTGGACTTTCGCCCAGAAGACCGACCTTTGTATCCCACATGAAACCAGAAGTCAACGTTGATTTACGGTATTTGTTAAGTTACATACTTAAAGGTAGGGTCGACGATGTTGGAAAGCTAGCATCATTTGAAAGTAGCATCGCCTCAGGAGCTCCGTCTTAACCGGAGAGAGGACCTCAACTCAACAACGCTACCTCATGAAAAGTAACAGTGCTACAGTTGGCTGCGTTTTCTCTTCCATTCTCCAGTGAACTTACGACGGCGCGCTTTGAGTTCAGGCTGGTGCACGCCAAGGGTAGAGTACGAGCAGGGGAGGCAGGGAGGCATCTGATTGGTTCTTTCCAAGCGGACCGCGAGGCAGTGATTGGTAGACATTTTTACAGGATCACAGCAGCTACAGATGACGACATTTTTCCGGTCCTTTTTCAGAGCTCATCAGTAATGGATCGCTGTCGGGGTGTAAAGACCATTTCAACCAATATAACAAATAGTGTCTACTGGACAACATCGTCAACTCTGCTTTCAAGTAATGCCACTTGCGGAGTTATTTTAAGCCAAAGTGAAGACGGAAGTTTATTTTGAAAAGACCGTATGCACGCAACGAGCAGAAACTGATGTGTGTTTGCTGGACATTCGTAGGAAAACGAACAAAAAAAGGGTTATACATTTTTCGCAAGATATCATACATTAATGATGTTAGAAACACACAGCAGCAGAGTGATGAGTGTTGCACGACTTGTACTAAATTAGTTTGCATTAACAGCAGATCAGATTGAACCCCTGTCTCTAATAGAAGCCTGTTTCAAATACAGTGCTCTGCAGCCGAGGTAAACAGAGACCACTTTCTGAACACAATATCGTGGCTTTAAATCTCTCACACTTGCAGCGCACAAGCTGGCCAGCCCCCCCTTCTCAATCTGACATTTTCCTCAGCAGATGCCCTCATCCCGAATGACATTTGAGAGACTTCCAAGCAGCCTGGTCGGCAGGGCCGGGGATAATGGGTTCATTCTGCTGCTGGTTCCAGGCAAACCAGAGCTTACTGTAGAGCAGCAGATCTGAGACACGCTGGGCCACGTGAGGACAACAGTGATACTTACTTTTTTTGTTCTTGGGTTAAAGGACGTGAAGTGAAAAACAACACTGAGAGCTCCCGATGATGAAGCTGCTGCCGGCTGATTTATTGTGAACCGGACGATTTATCTTCTCCTTCCATCTTCTTTCATGCAAAAGGACCCACTCCTAATTTATAATCACCACCTACACATGTACTAATCACCCAGCTTAATCACAACTGGAGAGCCTCATAAACAAGGCATTTGTCTGGCCTAACAGCATCCCCCTGCACATGACACAAAGAACAAATGAAGCCGGCCGGAGGGGAGACAGATGTAGAGATAGCAGGGGCTGAAGCCATGGAAACTCTCATCAGAGTCTGCTGGAGAACCATATCTCTGACACCATCTATCCCTCTTATATGGTGTAAAATGATCAGTGTTACATTAAGAAAGGTCAAACTATTTTCTGTGTCTGCCGGTTGATTACAGCATCAAGACTGAATGTCGTCCATGTTTCAGTCCAAGCTGTTACTGCTCTTTGTCCAACAGAGAGCACTGACAAGTTTATTTTACACTATAAAAATGTCCTGCTCTGTACTTCACAATTCAAAGAAACTATTCCAAATTTGACTTATCTACCATGTGCAACACGTTTTTGTCACATATCTTAGCTTTTTTTGGTTGCAGTAAATACATGCTTAATGTTGTGAATTAAACAACAACACTTGCTTATAGGCAACAAAACCATTTAGTTCGGAAAAAACAACATGGTTGGGCTTAAAATTACCTCCTTTTTACAGTGAAAATGTGACTGGACGTAAACAAACAGCTGATTGTAACATGAAACGGACACGTACAATGTACCTTAAAGGGAGATTTGTCAAGTATTTAATACTCAGTCCTTGCTCCTTTACTAATCTCATGCATATCTTTATTTCAAGCGCATCATATCAGTATCCATTCTATGCAGATGATTCTCTAATTTACTTCTTTGGTCCTGATATCATGCAGTGTGACGTTATCTGCAAAGCACTTTATTTGTCAAGTATTTAATCATCTTATCAACATTGGAGCGGACAAATATGCTCATTTATGCAAATGTATGTATGTATTTATTATTGGAAATCAATGAACAACACAAAACAATGACAGATATTGTCCAGAAACCCTCACAGGTACTGCGTTTAGCATATGCTCAAATTATAACATGGCAAACTCAACAGCTGTCAGTGTGTCAGTGTGCTGACTTGACTATGACTTGCCCCAAATTGCATGTGATTATCATAAAGTGGGCATGTCTGTAAAGGGGAGACTCGTGGGTACCCATAGAACCCATTGACATTCACATATCTGGAGGTCAGAGGTCAAGCGACCACTTTGAATATGGCAAAATGCAAAAGTTTGGAGAATTATTTAACCTCCTTCGTGAAAAGCTAGTTGGTACCAATGGATTCATTTTTCTAGTTTGATAATATACCAGTATCTTAACTCTAGATTTAAAACAGAGTTTCGCTACAACCTAAAAATTGTGGGCTGACCATAGGGGCATCCAAGCAGGCACCTTTGCTTTGGTTTGTTCGAACATGGGGGCACCAGGGGGATTCATCTCATTTGGTTCACTTATTGGGTCATTTTATTTTGATTCAACAGTGTAGTTTTTTATTTGAATGTGATATTTCCGTGCTTGTTTTTTCTGTACAGTATATAGCAGATGATTATATTCAGTGGTGCAGATTCTGCAGGTTCCCCAAGTTGAATGCAAAATAATTTAAGAATACACTATGGAAGTATAATATCGAGTGAAACACTGAAGGAACTAAAACCAGATTGTGACATTGGGCCACTCTGCATGGGGCCCCTTGATGGTCTGGGGCCCTGGGGTAGTTGTTTTGCACTTACTTTGCTAATCTATGCATGCATCTGTTTTGTACTCCTTCCTTGCTGCTTTCTCTGCATGGGGTTAATGAGGTTTATCTTACTTTATAATGTAATACCAGAGTAAAAGTAGCTCAAAGTTACTTTCCACCACTGACCTCAGATATGTAAAACAAAATGACTGAGCTCTATTGTGACATTGAACGCAGTATGATATTCTTTGACAACGCTTGCTGGATACAAAAGCAACATTTTTACATCTTTGTGTGTCTTC
Source organism: Sebastes umbrosus (assembly GCF_015220745.1). NCBI lineage: Eukaryota > Metazoa > Chordata > Actinopteri > Perciformes > Sebastidae > Sebastes > Sebastes umbrosus. The sequence continues at coordinate 12,803,833 of NC_051292.1, read as the reverse complement.
TCTGCAGATATCCACGATGAGAACGGGTTAAAGCCAGTCATGGTTTACATCCACGGAGGCTCCTACATGGAGGGAACCGGCAACATGATCGACGGCAGCATCCTGGCCAGCTACGGGAACGTCATCGTCATCACGATCAACTACCGGCTCGGCGTTCTGGGTGAGTCCACCGGTCTGGGGGCTTTAATTAGTTTGGAGAAGGCTGATTGAGTCAGAAAGTGAGTTATTGATTTAACGAGTGATTTAATGACTCATTGGGTCCCACTGTTTCACCAACTGGCTGGTCTCTGCGTGAGTGGGAAGCTACGGTGGATGATATTTATGTACATGCAGGGAGCTGGACCGAGGAAACCTTCTTCAGCTGTCTCTTTTGAATCGTTGATATCTTCAATTAAACTTTGTCTGAATTTATCATATTCTTATAGAGCAAATCAAGCAGGTTAATCTCCTTCTGTATTTTTGATTGCTTGCGTGTTTCGTGGGGTTTCCTGCCTCCAGCTATCATGCATTATTTCCTCCCCTGGTGCCAATCAGCTGCTAATGGCAGCGTAGGAGTTTGTATTTTTCGGCATTCTTCGCTTTATTCCAAAATTGCTGTATTTAAATGACCCCCAAAGCTCAAGATAAGCCCATGCAAATTAAGTGAAGACTCTGACATTTGTATTCCTTTTCAATTACTTTAATCATTCTGCAGCATCAAACATCCAACAGCCTCAAAAAAATCCCACGCTGGGAAGATTGATCCGTTGTGATCTGAGCCGGCATCTACACCACGGAGCCGTGCATCTTATTTTGTTCCCCTCTGGTAGATGAAAGTAGTTTCTGGCTGAAACCGGGGGTACTTTATCTTGCCTTTGACATAAAGGTTTTGGGTTTCTGTTGCCCAAGAAAATGTCTGAGTCTGAGAGGAGGCTGATGACATCAAACGTTTGGAGGGAAAGAGTTTTGAAATTTCCAGCTGGAGGGAGCAGAGCTGTGGCCATTTTCTGACAGAGCGTCGGTCCTCTTCTGCTCAACTTGCACCATTTTGAAAGGTTTTCTCAGAAAGTATACTTTGTGTGGCCAGAAAACAAACCTGTCTTTCTCTCTTTATAAACAACCTGCAATGCCTTTGGTGAACACAGATTGTGTAAACGGGCAGAGATGCAGTCGAGTTTGATGCTGTGAATTGATGTCTGATGTTGAGCTGTTTAAGAAGCATCTTCCACATGTGTGAAAAGGAAAGAAAGTGTGAGTCCGCACCTACGAGCTTGAAAAGAAACCATTAAGCACGCTTCAGTACTGCAGTCACACTCTTCCCTTCTGCAAGATGGAGGGCTGTATTGGAGGAAGTGGCAGTCAGCTCGACAAAAAAAAATGTCATCATGAGCTGGGAACTCGTTCTCATATTATCCTCTGGCAACATGAATAGCAATGAGTGATTTAGAAACAGGCCTCTACTTTCTCAAATATCTTCTACCGGGCCAGCAGAGCCAATACCAAATGATGCATGAATGACACAGTTATTTGTAAAGCATTTTGGGTGCAATCACAACGCCTCTTGACGTCATTTCACGCCGTGAAGTCTGCACTGACTGCAATGCAAACGCATACGTGTGAATACGCTAAACGCTCAGAGCTAGTGACGTATAATAAAAAAGTGAGCTGGATGGGTCCAACAAACACAGGACTTTCAACCAGGCGGACCCGTGTCTCAAAGTGTTGTTTAGTTATTTTGAAGTTAGTGACGTTTGCAACGTGTTTTTTGGTGCTTATGTTACGTTGTTTACATGCGTATTTTACTTAGTTTACGTACTTAGTTTAATCCCAACCATGATGTTTTTCCTAACTAACTGGTTTTGTTGCCTAAACATAACCGCGACCGTTTCACGGTACCAACGTGGTGTCAAACGCGAAAAGTCCTCATGCTATTTATATCCATGCCCATGAGATCAGGTTGGTTCAGGACATTTATTTCATTTAGAGCTGTCGAGAATAACGTTATAATTAACACAAATTCGTTTAAACCCCACTTATTTCTTTAATGCATTAACGCAATCGATATTCCGGAGGTTGTACCGGGCTCAGTTTTGAAGTTAGAGTGAAGATATTGGTATCATAATAAACTAGACCTAGACCTAAACCTAAGGAATCCATCGTTACCAACCATGTCATACTAGCTCGTTAAATAGCTCGTCGAAGGAGGTTAAATAACGCTCCAAACTTATGCAAAATTTGGGCAGGGAAAAACTGGCATGGATTTTCAAAGGGGTCCCTTGACCTCTGACTTCAAGATATGTGAATGTAAATGGGTTCTATGGGTACCCACAAGTCTCCCCTTTACAGACATGCCCACTTTATGATAACCACATGCAGTTTTGGGGCACCAGGTTATGATTTGAGCATCTATTTTTTATGCTAAATGCAGTACCGGATCAAAGAAGTAAATTAGAGAATCATCTGCATAGAATGGATAATATGATGCACATAAAGGTATGCATGAGATCAGTAAAAGGACTATATATATTTATTTTTTTTATGCTAAATGCAGTACTTTTGAGGGTTTCTGGACAATATCTTTCATTGTTTTGTGTTGTTCATTGATTTCCAATAATAAATATACACATACATTTGCATAAAGCAGCATATCTGCCCACCCCCATGTTGATAAGAGTGTTAAATACTTAACACATCTCCCTTTAAGGTACATTTTGATGGAAAAACAAATTAATTAATTTGCAATTAATTGCACTTCTATGTTCCTATTTCAAGGCAAATGTTCTTGCACCGACTTGTCCTGGTAATAGCTGTGAAGTTGCGTTTGCAGCTTTAAACTGGATGTATCTGTGATGTGGCTCCTGTGCTGTTTGCTTGCGGTTCGTTTGTTGAAGTGAAGCCACAGCACGTCCTTATGCTGATACTCCCGCCGCCGCTTCTCTGCTCTTGCTCTGCTCTGCTCTGCTTACCATTTGTTATAAGGCCGAGCTGTCTGCACCAGTCACTATATTTAGTTGCCTGAGAGCCGGGGGGAAAAGGTGTTCTGGAAAAGTATGCACCTCAGAGAGGAGAAAAGAGATGAAGAGAGAGAGAGAGAGAGAGAGAGAATGCAGATGAGGATACAGATAGAGCCAGGAAGGTGAGTGCAACAGAGAGAGAGAGAGAGAGAGAGAGAGAGAGTGACAATGTAGAAACAGTGATCTTGTTAGGCTGCAGATTTTTATATAAAAACACACCCGTTCCCCCAAATCACAAAGTGTATGTGGCTGTGACAGAAACTAGTGTTCCATCTCCACTAATTGACACGCAGTAGATTCACTGTGTGCTCGTATTAAATCCTCGCGTTGTCGCAGTCGCTGGGGGGAAGCCATCTGTGCACAGAAAGGTGACAAAAACTTAAACCATCGAGCAGCATGGGTCCAAACGGAACCGGACTCATTGGTGTCTTTCTGGTCCCCTTGGTATCATTAAATATAATGCACCGGTGTTGTGCAAACACTGGGGACTGCCCCTTTGATCTTAATTTGGTGGAAACAAGCTTATTAGTTTTTACTAATAATCCCAGTTCATTACAATTTAGCTTATTTCTTTTCATAGTTACCATCGTTTCTTCCAGTCACGACAACATTATACTCACTTTTTTTTTTTCCATAATGTTATTCCATAGGATAGCATTGCAAGAACAAAGGTTTTAACCTTGATAATATATTGGAGAGGTGCTGGTTTACACAAACTACAGTCGTCTGCAGCTCATAAAGGCTGTACCCACCATCGAGGGTCCAGACCTCGATATGTTTTGTGAAATAAGTGCCTAAAAATAACTTGGCTGCGGCAAAGATAAGGAGTACAACGTCAAGATTACTGACTTAATGGGTTAGGGTTAGGGTTAGGTTAAGATAAAGGCGCTGCATCATAACTGGGTGCACCGAGGGGCACGGGCACAAGGGGATTTATGGGTTCAAATATGTTCCTTGATTAAAACCACAGTAAAATGGTTAACATCCCAAGAGAGAAATAAAATAATAATACAAATACAAAAGGTAAAAAGATTAAGATTGAGATAGAAATGAAAAAAAAGTGTTTGAATAGTTTAAAAGGAGTACAGACACAAGCCAGACAGCGGAAGCATCCTATTTTAATAAAAGCACTCCCGATCCCCTGGTTGTAGAGATAAAAGAGAAGTGTATTATTAAAAACTGCTCACCATAAAACCATAAAGTAAAAAAATAATGTATTGATAGAATTTATTATTTAATTATTTTATGTAATTTAAGAGATGACAAGCGTAAAAAGAAATTTATTTGAAATATAGAATTGACGGGATTGATAGGCACAAGCAAAAAACCTACGCACGTATTTAATGTAAGTAAAAGTGCCATAATAATTGCTTAAAATACGAGAACCACAAAACAAGTGCTTTAAAAGATAATACACGCAGGATATAAAAAATACGTATACAAATATAAATATGAATAATATAAAAAAAAGAATTTCATGCATAACAAAATGAGGGTTAATGATAGAAAAGGTGTAAAATACGTGCATAAATAAATCTGTGCCGTCCAAGTCCGTCAATTTGAGTAAAAATTAGATTAGGTTAGATTAGATTATATTACTAACCTGTGATATTTCTCTCCCGTAGATTTGCACTGAATTGATTCTCAAAAATACGACACAAAGGGCGCCCCTTATCACTTCAACACAGAGCACGTCTTTTTAGTTTCCAATTAAAACTGTTAGTTTCAGTTGAGTGAATGGAACCAGCTACCTAATTAAATTAATTCCATCCATTCCAATGGGTAGACTGATGAACTTTCAACAAAAGTTGAAATGCTTTTTCTTTTAATTCAGTTTGTGTAAAGGTGTTGAAGTTTGTGTTAAAATGCAAGATGATCCTAGCGGAGGCCGGTAACATTTACATATAAATATAAACTTACTGTTTTGATTGAAGGGAAGAGATACAGGACAAAAAAACAATCAGAAAACAGGATCCGCACACTGCATTGGTAGCTCCCGGCAATTTTAATGAAGCAACGTTACGATCTAACAGAGATCTTCGTCAGGCGTTGTCAACTCAGCATCACAAACCAGAGCAGGCAATATGTGGACACAGACACATCACTACTCAGGTGCTGGTGATCTGCTTGATTGGAAGAAAAAACATGAGACATGAAAAACTATTATATAGAAAAAGGGCCAGAACAATATTTCTTGCCCACATTTTTGATAATATATGCATGTTCAGACTAGCAATAGGCCAGACATGTATTGATACCTTCAACAGGGAAAACCATTGAACATATATGCGAAGGGGATGATGAGCAGGGACAACAAATCGCTTAGAGAGACAACATTTGTTGACATATCTAATATCTAATAGTTTTCATTTTTAATGTTTTTTCTGGATGATCTGTGGTTTATAATATGTATTTGACTTAATCCCTTATGTGTTGGATTTAATGTGTTTCTATATCAGTTATTTTCTTGTCTCTAGTTGTTCTTGATCTTCTTCATAGAGGCATATTTTGTCCCCTCATTAAAATTGTTGGGAGCTACCTCTGCAGTGTGCGGATCGTGTTTTCTGATCTTTTCTCTTGTGTTTGTTGGACCCATCCACCTCGCCTCCCACCCGCCCGCCCGGTGTGTCTCTTTTCACTCTTTTAAATCTACGTCACCGCACTTTCCCTGAGCACTTTCGCTGAGCGTTAATATCGCCGCGGATGGGTTTACATTAGAGTTAATGGGAAGCTCTTTGCATTGCTAAATGATGTCTTACAGTATGTTCTTTGGTAATTACAGTGGAACCTACAGGCTCAATTTAACAATACAAACATCTAGCGCAATTATAGTATACATATATTATTGTATAGTGTACATTTTGCTTATGGTCATGTACTGTTTTGGACACCAAAATAATGAAGTGGATCTGTAAACTGTGATGGAAGTTTGACTGGAGGTTTTCTCGAACCCGTTCTTTCAGGTCTTAGCAGTAACCAAGTGAAAGGTTCTCACTTGTTTGTGGAATATCCTGAGTCACAGTCAGGTCAATTAGGAAGCCCATGTTTTGCCACAGAACGCCTCTCGGATAAGGACACTTCTGTTCACAGGACGGAGCGAAAGGTCTCCTAAACGCTGTCAAACGGACACAGCGGTCCCGCCCGCGCCTCACACCGTTTCTGGGTGTTCGTGGTTCAAATGATCCAAACACCTCCAGCTGTTGCGTGGAAGGTGCTAACGTGCAACACTGCCCATCGCTGTGAGTGTGTGAACAGTGTGAGCTGGAGCTGAAGCAGAGACATGTTGCGTGAAGGGACGGACGAGCTCCGCGGGGCCGAGCAGCTTCCGATAGTGTCTGTGCCGGCGGGCTGATACGGTGGGGGGGGGGTGAGAAGTCATCAGACACTCATCACCCTGCACCACTTTAACCTCACACACCCTGTTGGACAGCTGTCACAGGCTGTATCGCTTACTCTGTTTCCCTCAGCTCACTTTCCTCGCATTGATTCAGAGGTCCAACCGGACTACTGCACTGCACACATACAGTACAGGGAGCTATGGTTACTTTATCTTCCTGTTTATGTGCAGAATAGTGTAAACCAGCTCATCATCACGGGTTATTTATCACCATATCACTCTGACGATGATGACTAATGGAAGAGCCCAAAGTCAGAAAAACAAGTGTTTCACAGATGAAGATTGGGTCCTGTTCACACTGCTGTATGAGTCAGCAGCAGTGAGACTAAAGAACCAGTTTGGCACCAGAAAGGGTCACTGGGGGCAGGATGATAAGACTTAGACTTAGAAATAAACTATGAATTCAAGTGTTCAAGCGCTAATCATCAAGATTCCTCAAGATCAGTTGGATTTAAAGTAACAGATCATCCAATGGCATATATATGTTAATTAATGTTAAATTGTTAATTAACATATCTGGCAGGTCACAAACATTTTGATACTGAACAAAAACAAAATTACCCATACAACTAAACTGCATTCTCAATTATGTTTCAAGAAGAAACATATTTTTCTTACGGTAACACTTTTAAACCGTTTAACCCTCCTGTTGGCCTCCCGTCGACCATGCAACTTGTATCTTCCCGGGTCAAAATTAACCCGATCTGGTTTGACTGTTTATAAAGCATGCAGTATAAATTATCACCCAATTCTGTGTTACACCTTTTTGGCCAACTTCATTCCAACTTTTACACTTTTTATTGGAATTTAAGGTTGATAAACCTAATTTTGGTGACCTAATTTTTTATTTAAAAAAAGCAGAAATTGTGAATTATTTTGACTATAGTTATCAGAGGAACATAATGTTGATGCATTATCACAGACAAGTAAAAGTATAGTTAGAATATTCTTTTGAAACCATTTCAATTTTTTTTTTAATGGCACTACATCATGACACCTGTGGTCCTCAAAAATGACCCGAGAAGACCACAGATGCTATAACTGAGGATAAAACACCCATAATTCAACGAAAGAAGTGGCCATTAATTGTTTTTGCAAAGACCATAGTATAGGGAACCATCCGTGTTATTTTGGGGCAATTAGATGAGAGAAATCCATATTTATGATATAGTGAATTTTGAAAACGGGTCAAGGTTAAACTACTTTGTTAAGTTTAGGCAAAAAAAAAAAAAAAAAGGCCAAGGATCTAACTTGGTTAGATGTAGTAAAACATCATGGTTTGGCTTAAAATGACTACGTTAGTTATGTTATTAAACTAAATAAGAATAAGTGAACGTTGAACATTTGATTTCACAAGGGAGACAGACAGAGGTCTCCTGGGTGAAAGTCCTGTGTTTGTTGGACCCTTCCACCTTCCACAGTCCATCATTAGAAACGTATTTGTGATGTGTCAAAAACAAACAACAAAACATGTTTCCCTCGAAAACGTAATTCACATTGCAGCCTCAATGTATGGGAACAGCATTTTTAGGAAACAACGCTGACCACAGACATATCCCATATCCCACCAAAATTTCGGCCACTGCAGTAACTGGGAAAACAGTTTATCAATATATAAACATAATTTGTAGAAGACAGGGTTTGTTGGACACGCCGGAGGGCTGCTGGCTTCACATGTCACTACAGCTTCCTCCCTCGTTGGAGCAGTAAAGTGAGACAGTTGTAGTAGCGTGCCTCAAAGCTGCCTTCAAGTCTTTTGGTGCAAGTCCAAGTCACGTCTCAAGTCAACCCAGGACAATACAAAGTCCTCTCAGGTTATGTCAAAACAAGTCTTGTGTCAAGTTGCTTGAGGGGCAAGTCCAAGTCAAGTCTTCATCAGCAGCTCATTTTACAGGTCTGTTATATCTCAGGAGGTTTGCTGCAAACATTATAGAGGAAATAGGAATCCCTTTCAGAGTAAAGCTCTGTTGAGCACTGACTAAAAGAAAGTCTGAGTTATGCTAGGCAATTACTAGAATTAATTGATTGGAAGTGAACCAACTCAACACTATATTCTCTACAATTGGTACCAAATTCAACATACACTCATACAACGGTTCGTATGATATCTTACAATTCCTAATTTTTTCATTTGTTTTCCTACGAATGTCCAGCAACGCGTGCCAATTTCCGCTCAGTCTTTTCTCTGTTTTCATAGGAAAGTCCGGTGTTTCTTGACCTCCTCCCTATGCATCGTTTGTCACTCTTTGTACTTCCCCATCCACAATTACGTGGATTATATACAAATTGATTGGGATATACATGTATTACAAGGCATTACTTTTCATACAGTGTATGAAACCAGCCTGCCAAATTACAGTTATTTCCAGGAAGCATCTTAGAAATGATTTGAATAAAGGGTTTCAGCTCTCTGAACAGAGACCGTTAACATCACACAAACATTTCACTTTAATGCTAACGGTGTTTTTTTTTACGTTGCTGAGACCAAATGTTTTCAATGAAGAGGACAAATAACAAAGTGTGCAAGCTCTCAGCTCCTGTCTTATTAGTTATTCTTTATGGTTATGGTTTCTCTCCAGGATATTGGCAGAGAAAGTGCACACAGAACCATGATGCCTCGCTGGCGAAGCCTCCCAGACAGGGTGGACAGATCACTAATCCTATAGGGCACAAGCATCAACATGACCTTTCAAGGCTAACGCATGACGGACAGCGTGGTATAGCGGCATCGTCCGCAGGGCCAGGGTCTAGGTTTCCCCCTCTTCTCAGCGAGATGGCCACAGGTTGTAGCCCTACCATAGCTGCAGTGGGTCATCTGTGCGTACAGATTTTGGTTCCAACAGCGGGGCGCTGGAGGTGCCAGGATGAGCTCTCTTGGATAACACTGAGTGCCATCTGGCTTCAGGAAGCCGTCACGTGAGCCAGAGTGACGGTGAGCTCCATTTGGCTGCACTGGGATCTGTCAGAGGCACATGGCACTCTCCATTTTCCTCTCCTCCTAAACCCCCCCACTGCCCATTGTGGCCAGACGGGAGATGACTGGTAACGGTTGCCTGATGGAGATGTGCCACTGATTTGTTCTCTATTTGCTACAAAACCTGTGGGAGAGAAAAGAAAACGCAGCTCTCTCTCAGTATATCAGAGGCCCTTTAGACCAGAGGGAGATTTTACTCGTCATTAAATCACGTTTAATGGAACATAATGTTGTGAATCAAGCAGTTGGCCTGGAAAGTATTCAACCTTCGACAGATTTGTGGAGCCAATACAAATAGTGCTCCGTTATTTTTGAAGCTCCTGATAGGTATTTAAAAAATGTTCACTATGTTTCTTTTTATTTGTATTATTAGGGCCCGAGCACCGACAACGTCGGGCCAGCGAAGGCCCTATTGAAACTGTAGGAATTCTTTTTTTCTTTCTCCCAAATGAATCGCCTTTTTGATGACCTTAACATGCTCAAAAAGTTGTTAAGACCCGGGGAAAAATTAGATTTTTTAAGGATCTTGGGCTTGGGTGCTGTAAAATGGCTCGCTAGCGCCCCCTAGAAAGTTGGAAAAATTGAGCCCCTGACTCCGGTTTCACCTACATGTATGACATTTGGCAGGCAGATGTAACATGTGGAGACGCACAAAAAAGCCTCTTGGAGGTATGCCCAAAACTCAACAGGAAGTCAGCCATTTTTAATTAAATGTGCGATTTTCGCCCATTTTAGCATTTTATAGGGCGCTTACTTTAACACACTCCACCTCCAGATTTTATCAGATTGACATGAAATTTGGTAGGGACCATCTTAAGACCTTAAGGATGAAAGGTTATTCAAATGGTGAGTTTTCACTGAACGACCTGACCGTGGCGTTGCAGCCATTTTGAGCCATTCGCCATGAAACAGGAAGTTGTTGTAACTCCACTGTACATAGTCCGATCTGCCCCAAATTTCTCAGGCATGATAAGGGTCCAGTCCTGAGGACATTTACATGTCAATATACACCAAGACATTAGCCACACCCCCTTTCATAACTCATGAACCGTTTGTTGTAGAGTCTTGTGGCGGGCGTCATTGCGCTCATCGGAGTTCCGGTTTCATTGTGCCTGGCCGCGTCAATCAGCGTCCCGCCAGTACCCCCAACGTGCGTGAAGGTGCAAGGGCCCGTTCATCGCTGCTCCCAGCTTTAATTTGTATTGTACTTGTAGCTGATGGGACCTGCAGATCTGTTGCTAATTGGAAGGGTGTGCATGACCAGGGGAAATAATGTGAAGTGAAGAGACTTTTTTCACAGCAGACATTTTGACTTGTCAAACACAGGTGTCCCTCGTAACATTTTTAATTGCCGCTTTGCTCTGGAGTATCCGCTGGAACGGAGCCACCCTCAGCGTTAATGAGTTTCACCTGTTTCACCTTTCCTCAATGACAAGTCAACATGTCTGCTGTGAAGAAGGATGCTCTGAGGCTAGCGAGACTATAGTATGATTCAGGATACTTAAATCTCCCGGGATCACAATTCACCCGTATTTCTCCCGATTTATGGCAAATTTTCACACCGTTTTTTCCTTTTTCGTTATCTCAACATATTTCTGGCACTGTGCAGCATGTATAAGCACTACTGAACCGGCGAATTATGCAGTTTTCTTTCATGAGAATTAAAAGTAAAATTAAAAAATAGGCCTATTTAACATAAAAAAATGCTTTTTATTTTGTTATTTTCATTCTTTAAAAGTCACCAGAATTCAGGAAACAAAGTATCTGAAATATTTCTGGTGGAGGACCCCCACAGCCCACGCCTTGGTTTTGAAATCCTCCCTATTTTTGTAAGTATGTGACTCAGTACAACATGGAGTGGCATCTTTCGGCTTCCAAAGGGAGGCATGACACTCGTTCTGAGTCGTCATCAGTCTGAATTAGAGCGTCCATCTGTGTGTCTCCATGGACGTGAGGGAATTAGGGATGTGACGGTGATGGAAATTCACACATTCACTTTCAGTTCGTAGCGTCCCACTATGTATTGATAACACGGCGCTGATATGCCATAATGAACTAAACAGGTTTTATATCTGGGAGAAAAAAAAAAAGCAAAACAACGATGCGGGCTGAGTTTTAGAGTGTATTTTACCACAGAACAAAGAGTGTGGACTTCCTCCTTCATTTCTCAGAGTGGATTCACATTAGAAAGGGATCGATTCAAGGCCAGGATTGAGAGGAGGAATGATTACACCCACCCACAACTCTTTGGATGTACATACTGTATTAGTCTTTTAATGGTCTTTATGTCTATTTAGCAACGACAATGCACCATACATACAGTATATCCTACCTGCTCATGTATCATCTGTGGTCCCTGGGCAGGTTACACAGATACAAGTTGACACAATTAAACAAAAATGAATAGAAGAACAAGAATAGAGAGCAGCAATCCCACGACTATTAACAACAGACAGTTCATCAGTACAAGACATTTCCAACCAGACACTCAGTGTCTCAATGACCGCAGACCTGATTGTCCTTCAGACATGTTTTCAGACACAATTGAAAATGTTTAAAAGAACTCTGATACTCTGAAATGTGTCGACCAAAAACTGAACAAAGCAGTCGCCCCCTAGTAGAAGCTCCTGTTAACCTTCAGCTCTACATTTAAAGAGGTTGTGGTGTTATATTGATAGAAATGAATGGCTGCCTGGAATTAATCTCAAAAAGTGATGGTATCATTTGTAAAAGAAAAAGATGAAAGTCATCCTGAGCATCATGTTTTTACAACACATTCAGCCTTTAAGGCCCGTCAGAGTGATGGAGAACGCGATACGCTGCCGCCGCTGTGACACTGACACTGACGAGTTGAATAAAAAGTTACTTTCCTGTGGTATTGCTTTACGGCACAGTAAACCATTTGCTTGGAATGAGTCAGTGACCCTGAGAGGGTGAAACCTCTCCCAGATAAGACCGATGGGATGAAGCTCTGAGAGAGAGGCTGTCAAACTGCTGTGTACCAATCAACCTGGACTCTCTCTTATAACCTCGGAGATTATTAATGAAATGAAACCAGTTCATAGGCCAAGAAAAACAATTAAAAACTGATCATTTATGACTCTGTCAATTAGAGCGAGCTTATGTAACTTTTGCTGGTCGATGGCCAGAGGCCAGACAATAACAATTATGGGACATAGTAAATGCTTAATGTAGTATAATAGTAGTACATGTAAAGTCAAGACAGTAAACTGACTCATTAATCAATATTAACATTAACTAACAATAGCCACCCTAACCTACTGCTCGTACCAGACCTAGCAAAAAAAAACCTGAGTGAACCATTCTACATCATTTACATCAGAAGTGGTGAACATCATCTGAAAGCTGGGAACTTGAAGATTAATTTGAGATGCCGAATGTGAAAAGTTGTTCTAGTTATTAATGAGAAATACAAATGAATTAAAGTGGCTATATGTAAGAATCAGAAATTGCTTGATAACAGTGACACCTGTGGTCATTAAGTAAATGACAGTCAGCGTCCTGTTGCTCACGCTAGTGCTCTAGATGCGAACGAGCATTGGCCTAAACAGTGAGGCGACACACATGGGACATGAGCGGACATAACCGAACATTAGTTATGGTTGCACGCCGTTAGCCCTGAAGCGGAGCTGAAGAAAGTACACACAAGCGCGCATGACGTCACAATCGGTGGATTTTCCTCGGAAAAAAATGGCCCGCATTCTTCACATTGAAAGCCGTCTAGAGGCTGAGAGAGGAAATCCAGAAAACTTCGGGAGGTTTAATTTTTTTTATTTTTATTTTTTACAATCTGTTCACACATTGGCAATAAAAAACAAGTTAAAATAATTTATAAAAAAAACTTACATACAGTCCCTTTAATAAATTAATTAATTAATTAAAATTCTAAAAGTGTATAAGGGTTTAGAACATGATGCTATAAGTATATGATGGTCATCCCCATGCTCTATAATGTCTCATAAGTTGTTGCAGCAATTTTATTTTAAAATTGCTGCAACAACAATTTTTTCCTGTCGCTCCCTACTGGTGACAGGAAATAGTTGTATACTGCCACCGACCTTCATAGAAGTGCCTTTTAAGGATGCCCTACATGTTCTCAACAGGTCATTTCCAGGACCATGCGCTCCACGCAGAAAAATACCCTCTAACTGTAGAGTGTCCGACTTTCATGGAAATGCACGACAACGGGTATCCCCGACGTGCGCATAGGGGCGAGGGCCCGTTCAATGCTGCTTGCAGCTGTAATCAATATATTGATTTCCATGTGAAGTTAGTACAAACAACAAATCTTTAGCACCGAGTCTTTGCTGCATCTATCTCTGTATAACAGCAACTCCACTTTAATTATAAACTTTTATTGCATATTCACGCTTTGTCCTCACCTGCCCTCCATTATCCCTGTTATTCTTCTCCTTTTCTGTCACTCTGCGTCATTCTGTTCTATTCTAGTTGTGTTAGTGGCCTCTGTAGTTGCCAGAGGGCAGGTACTCAGCCTCCCAGCAGCCTCCTCTTCCTCCTCCTTCATGACTCCTCCGTCTCTGCAAGGACAGCTGTGGCTGCGAGGAGGTCATTACCACTCCAAAATCCCCCCATCCCCCCCACCACTCCCTCTGGCGGCGGAGTGACGACAGCACGTGGGGGAGCGAGAGGGAAACGCGCCGTCGCCGTAGAGGTCTCACGACAGTCGTCGGGCGGCTGATATCCACTCCGGATCCTGAGTCAGACGATGAGGTGATGCCTTCTGACATGACACAGAAAGGCAGAAGGCTGCAGCTGCAGCTCAGACCCCCCGCTGAAAGGGAAAAAAAACCCTGCAAAACGTGCTCTTCATCTTGGCCGGCACGCACGATGAGAGCGAGGGGAGGAGGGCGAGCCGAGTCATCTGTCGCTTTGGCAAAACAACATGACAAATGGCGCTCTGTGTGTGCTTTTGACGATGCGTGCCACCGCCGCGGTCCTGACTAATCAGCAGTGTCCACTGGCAGCCCCTCTCCTCCGCCCGCTTGTCACAGCATGGCTCACACTGATTCAGGTTATTGGCTTAGATACATAGTTTAATGCGCCTGTTTGCTTTGTTTCTCAGACGAGGAGATGTCTGCATTGAGTATTGAGCTGGACTCAGAGCTTGCTAGCCTGGCTCTGCCCAAAGTTCTTATAAAATGGCACCTCTGTGGAGCCTCTGAGCCTCATGTGGCTGCAGTAAAGTCTGTCTCTCTTACAGCCCTCCACTTGTTTTATAACTTGTTTCCTTATATAACCCTTTGTGTTTTCTACCCAAACCTGCCTTTTAAAGGTCAGCGTTATCACAGCCTTCATTGTGGTTCCAAATCAAAACTCCCCTATTGATATTCATGTTGAAGTATTCTCTCCCGACTCTGCTGGCTGTAATAACTGGGAGGGGGGATGGAGAGAAAATGTTGGTTCAGAACCAAATGCTGCTTGGAGGAGGTCGGTGTTGGGAAACCATTACAGTTTCCTGCATTATCTCTGGGAGCTGCTCTCTGTACAGAATGCAACAGATGCACTGCAGGGATTTGAGGAGCAGATGGTTTTTCTCTGGGAGGAGACGGACGTCCCTGTCGGCCTCAACCTGCACATGGACACGGCTGTTACAGCTGATAGAAAGGCCAAAAGTAGGGCGGTGTTGAAAATGGGTTGTTTTGGTCAGCGGCATGATTCAAGGCTGTCTTCAACCCCCTCCCCTCCGTCCTGTTTTCTCAGAAATGGTATCAGGCATGGGTGATATACTTCCCTTTGAGTAAACGGTGTTGTAAGCAGAGGATAGTCAAGATAATTGCACACTGCAAATGAATTTTGAGCAATTACAGTCGCCGAGATGGCGGGGCTCATTTTGGCTGAATTGAAAAGCGCCGCGGCAGGTCTGGAGGATAATGAAAGGGAGCGGCAAATAGCTCATCCAAATGGATGCTTTGACAACAACAAAAACACAAAATACATCTGCAGAACGTCTAAATCAGAGATTGGCTAAGTGGAGCAGAATGAAACATTAGCTTTTAATCTGTGACAGCCGCGTTTGTCAGAGGGTTGACTGGTTATCGCAGAGCTTTTGGTGTCTTCATTGGCTTAACAGTTACAGTCACTCATCCAACATCAGCCACGGCTCATTTCCCCTCTCCACTTCCTCCTGGGAGTGAATGAGTCACTTCCTGCGACCCCCGCGCCACATTGCGGGTCAATCATCACCTTCAAATGGAAAATATAAAATTTCATTTCAAAGATGCCCATATGTCATTTCCTCAAAATGGAATGATGTGTTTTTATAACATAATAGAGCACTTATGCTGCGCTGTGGCCGGCACATGGAGGGTAAGTGCCTGCCATTGCTATAAGTGTACCAATTTGTGGCACGGTAGGCTCCTGTATGAAACAGGCCTCTAACTTGACTTTGTTAGTGCACTTCTGATTTGCACGATACCTCACATAATTCACAACAATTGTGATGCGATAAACAAGTCAATACATACAATATTTATGTGGAAAAAAAACAAGAAAACATTGAAATGACTAAAGTCTCAATGCATGTATAGCTTATGCACAGTATCTGATGTAATCAAGGACGTTTATGCAAAACCTCAGATTAATAGAATAGAGGAAAATGAGTAATAGACATCATGCACAGCCTTTTCATATTAACTGGCTTTATTGTGATTCTTCTGTATGGTCTTATGATATAGTAGCTATAGTTACGTCTTTTAAAAGAACAAAAGATCTAAATAATAAAGGACAATGAAGACTAATGAACAGGAATATTCCGCTAATATTCCTGTTTACATGCCGCCGTGCATATTCCGATTCACGTAAAACGTCCCCATGACGTACATCATGCTGACCTACAAACAACCCATTCAGCTATACAAGTCAGCTGCTACCTAATTGTCTTTGTCCCTATTCTTACCATCATCATCATCATCATCATCATCATCATCTCGTCCATTTGAGGAGCTCAGGCCATGATGTCCATAAACATGTCGTTTATCACATCAAAATATGGAAAAGGAATGGCAGGAGTTGCTTGTGCCATTTTGCTTTTTTGCGTTAAAACTATGTTTTTTTTCAAAGTTTTCCAAGCCGATTAGACTGTTGTCAGGCTATTAAATAGGCGTTATCAGTCCCTATAAGCCCCATAGATGTGGGTCAATAGGGGCCTACTACACCCACTAGTAGGTTTTATCATCCATTCCCATGGTAAATCACAGAAAGAATGTATACAATAACACAACAGCGGCCTCTAGCGACCGTAGTAATCATGACAGTTGCCTAAAACTAATGAAGTTGTGGTTTTATTGCCTAGACCTAAAGAAGTTGTAGTTTTGTGGCCTAGACTTACATAAGTTGTAGTTTTGTTGCCTAGACCTAAATGAGCTGTAGTTTTGTTGCCTAAACCTAAATAAGTTGTAGTTTTGTTACCTAAACCTAAAGAAGTTGAAGATTTGTTGTCTAAACCTAAAGAAGTTGTAGTTTTGTTGTCTAAACCTAAATAAGTTGCAGATTTGTTGTCTAAACCTAAAGAAGTTGCAGATTTGTTGTCTAAACTTAAAGAAGTTGTATTTTTGTTGTCTAAACCTAAAGAACTTATAGTTTGATTGCCGAAACCTAAAGAAGTTGTAGTTTTGTTGCCTAAATTTAAAGAAGTTGTAGTTTTTTGCCTAATCCTAAAGAAGCCTTTTTGTTTGTGTTCAAAACGTGACATTTCATTCAATTTTACATGTTAGAACGTGTTGATTTTAAGTTTCACTTTCACTTTTACAACGTAGTAGGCGTAGTAGGCCCCTAATGACCCATATCTATGGTGCTTATAGTGACTGATAACGTCTATTTAATGGCCTGATAACATTGGAATTGAGTGGTTTTCCACTGGTGGCGGACTCGTTCGAATAATAGTGGAATATTAGTGTGCATGTAAATGTAATCAGTGTAAAACTTTTGGAAGTCAAAGACAAATGATGTCATCCTGCTGAAAGGGGCATCAGATCAGAAAACACTTGTATGTCTGGTACTAGAGGGACAAACAATGTATTTTGTTGTTTAACTTGGAGGACTTATTGGAATTACTGTTCTGTTTATGGCTTCAAAAGGCTTCAGTCAGCCTCGCCTTAAAATATATCACACAAACAATGTGGCCAACACCCAAGAATACCATCAGTAACTCGTATCACAGCCATGTAAATGTGATGCTGAGCTGCTTAGCTGTGCTTTGATTCCATCAGAGACACAGTGTTCTTTTTTCTTCTCCTTGTGGTCAACCTTTATCTTCAGTAGTTAGTTTTTTGTGTCCCCATTTAGCCATCATCCCGATATAACATCTGATACGACACACGAGCATTTTATTTTCAAAGCACATTAATCTGCACAGTTTAAGGTGTCACTGAGCCCAGGCCTGGAATCTGAATGACAACGGAGGTAACAGCCATAATACGAGGCTCTAAACAGCGCTGAGGAGAGATGACTGGCCTGACAGCTTTGTTCCACGCGACTCAAAAGGTGTCTGTGTGAATACACAGCTGTCATTGTGAAGTTTAAAAAATCACACTTGCTCTCTGTTATGGCTGAAGAGCAGGCTGTTTGCACAAAGGCTCGGCGTACCGTCATTCAACTCCTGCAGACAGTTAGCACATCAAAGACGGCACTTCCTTACAGAGCAGAGAGGCAAAAGCTGCCGTCAGAGGACGTTACTGAAGTTCTCTTATCTGCAGGCTGTCGCATCTCGCATTAGGATGGAAGAGGTATGGAAATGAGAAGAGATAGAAGGAAAAGAGATGAGGATGGGCACGTTCTTGGCATACAATGGCATAGTGGACCAAGACGTACTTTAAAACAGTTGTAGTGACATCCATGCTCTTGTTTCTTGGTGGTTTTTCTTCCCGCGGATCACCTGATCAGGTATTGATGATGTGATGTCAAAGGCAGACAGCTCTGCTCTACACTGTTAGAAGGTTTGATAGACACAGATCTAAATCATAAACAGTAAATGTCAGGTTTTGGGTGTCGAAATCAAAGAGCCGTGGCTTTTTCTGAAGCTGTTCTACACTGACATTCAGCTATCACACAGGGAGCAATCCACTATAAGGGAAAAATATACCAATTTCTCCACCAGCCGTAGCCCATAATGCACTGCAGTCACACGTAATGATACACCATGTCAGAATAAAAACACAACTTCAAATGCATTTTCCTCCGTGAACACAAATGGCTCCTATCATGGCCAACGGTTTGATTAGATAGACAAGATGTTGACTCAAATAACCCATCAATCCATTGAGTCTAAGATACACCCTAGGGTACACTGGGACAGATCCGAACTTGGGGTCTTCAGGTGTTTACATATTAAGCATAGTTATTTTACGTTTCAAACGTAGTTTTGTTGTGCAAGCAAACCTAAAAACTAAGTCAACTAAAGTTTTTTTTTAAATATATATTGAGTGGAAACTGACACGCCATCCCTGACACGTCCAAAACTGATGCTACAGTTGTACGTAGAGTGTCATAGTTTGAAGCGTAGGACCAAGCGTCGGTGTTTGGAGAGTTGGGAGTGAGAACGTGTCGCTCATGCATGGGTCACAAGTAGGCTATGAGGTAAACGCCAAATTTAATGGGAGCGGAAATGATCTTGTGTTGACAATCTTAGCTTGGTTGCAAAATTATCTTGGTGTGTCTGTAGTGAAAGAGAGGTTTGACAGGGACAGGACATAATGTGAGCATCAACTGCAGCAGCCAGCATCGCTAGTGAGCTAACAACAGCCTTTTACATGTTGTTGGATAAAGAACTAATCAATACTTCCGGGGAACCTCGGTCATTTGCAGGTCAAAGTTCAATGAGATGGAAAGGAATGAGACAGGGATCAATTCAGGACAATAAACGGATGTCTTCATTGAAATATTTTGTCATTGAAGTGAATGTTTAATTCCTGGGATGAACTAAACACAGAGTTATTGTTCACAGACAGCTGGAGGCAGTACCTCTACGTTACTGCAGCACTAAATAGAATTAGATTTTATCAGCCTGTTTCTGATTGTTATATCTGATGAGGGTTTTCTTCCACATTTTAGATATAAGACTGGAGGGATTCACTCTTACAGGCCGCAGACACCGAGACTTTATCCAAAAAAGCTGTGGTGAATGTAGCCAGAAGTAACACATCCAGTGACCCAGGTTGCACACCCACAGATACCTCGCCAGCCAACAGAATGGATCACTTTCCAGCTTCATCCATCTGGAAGCCCCCCCCCCCACACAGCTAGCTTCTTGCCAGAACTGAATTGAGGGGTTAAGAGGTAAACTTCTTGTTTTGCGAGTCTCCCGGAGAAGCAGCGCTGCTGCTCGGCTCAGGCCGGCACAAAGTATTCCAGCGTCGACTGCGAGAGCAGCGGACCACCATCAGGGCCTCGCCAGGCGCCGCTCCACCAAAGAGGCTCATTTGCATGATATCCTTTGGGGGCAGAGCGTTCCCCCAGATGCAAAGCTGATTAAAGAGTGATGTCGCTCAACAACTGTAGGGCAGAGACGGAGAAAGAGTGAGACGGCCCGACTGCTAAGCGGGCCGACGCTGCTTTGATGTTCTGAAGGCACACGCGCGGAGGTGGCAGCTGCTTCTTCTCTATAATTAACCCGCATGAATCCTAATGAATGAATGAGAGCGCCTCTAGTCATATAACCCAGGTTCTCTAGTCTGTAACAGCCACGTCTGGGCTCCCAACATCTGTATATTCAGGAATCTCCACACTGATGACCGTTGATTTATATGACTTTTGAATTTTGGTTTAGGCAACTAAAACTATGGTTAGTGAAAGATGGTGGTCATAGTTCAAATAAACCAACATTGACTATTGGTTGGAATGACATGTCAAAGTAAATGTTTACATCCTTCCCAAAAGGTTTTACAGATCTATAACAACATACTTTCACAAGAGCTGGTTATTCTGGTGAGGACGGTTCCGCAATGACATTTAGCAAATATCTGCATGTTATACATCACTAGATCCTCTCTTTTATCAGCTGGGCTGATTGATACGTGTTTTTCTACCGGCTGCCGTAGCAATTATCACAGCTGACTGCAGCGATGCAGCGGTGTGACAGGTGAGCTCCTCTGGGCACTGAGATATAACGGGACGTCACTCATTTTCATATGGGACGGATTTAATTAGTGAACTGAGTTTCACAATGTAAGTTTCTACTGTCTTCAATAGAAGATTGACTTATTAGTTATGCATATTATTAAGCCTGGATTAAAGTGACCTGAGGCCTGTACTAAGAAGCAGGATTTGTGGTTAGCGAGGTAACTTAAGGGTTAACCCTTCAGGGTTTTTCCGTCCTACGAAGGTGGTTCACTTCTTACCGGGGTAGATTGGCATGGTTACTGATGCTGAACAGCTAACCTGCTCTGGAGCAGGTTATGTTCCAGATAAGAGATCAACTCGTATAAAAGCAACGCCTGCTGACCAATCACAGCTCGGTGCGCGGATCGTATGTTAATATTACACACATATGAAGAAGTTTAAGTCATAATCCAGGCTAAAAACAACACAGTTTAAACTGACAGATGCAGGAAGGACAGCTGGATTTATGCTGTGGGTGTTTACCGCTTTGAATTATGTTTTTATATTTATTTTTTTTACTTGCTCTAATTTCACACCGCCGGAGACAGAGACGCAGCTGGTTGAAATAGTCACACACGCCATATCATAATTAATAGATATAATGAGGTGTAATCCATCCATCCTTTACATATAGTAATGCTCTTCATATCTAGACGCCTATATCTGACTTTTGAGTGTTCCGTTAAATTAATAAGTCTGTTAATTTACGCATTCACACATTGGGAGTTTTTTTTCTTTTGCCAGCTGGTCTTCCTGCATTTGGCAGCTTCAACTGTGTTACTTTTAATCTGGATTATGTGTTTCACTTCTTCGTATTTGTCTAATATAGTTCACTCTTCCTTTGTAAAATGTGCCGCTCTGCCTGTCTGTCTGCAAGTCTGATTGGTCATATGCTGCAAACACCGCCCCGTTCATGTGAATGCGCTCACATCCAGACTGAGAAATCCTGGGTTGATTTACCAAGTTGATAACCAGTGTCTTAAGACCGCTTAGCGGGATCTCGGTTGTTAGGGTTAGTGAAGCCAGATAACGAGAAGATACCCTGGGTATGTTGAACTCGCTTCGTAGTACAGGCCTCTGGTGTCCCACTCTACAAGGGACTGCACAGCATTTGCATCCCAGTTGTTGTTGTCCCACATATTGAGACGATGTCCCGCATTTTCATTGGCTCTAGTTTTCAAGGGTCAAACCACTACAGGAATCTGGCTTTTATCCAAAGGCTGTGAAGAAAGCAGGGAAGACTGGTCAATCAAACTGTGCACATGTGGGTCAAGTGCAGGTTGAATTGCGAGTCACAAAATACGCAGATTTAGGCAGAATATAATGGAAACTTTACCACAAAGAAAAAGAAATGCGACTACAACAAAGGCGGAAGGCGATTGTCAGAGTTGTTTTGCGAAATTTGCCAGTTATTTTTCAATTTCACACGGAGGGGGGGATACGACACAAAGTGACACAGTTCACGTGGGTCTCACAAGAAACGTGCGGCTCAAAAAGAGTCGTGCCGATCAATGGATGCGTCATTGGAGGCAAAGCACAGAGATGGTAACGTGTCCCACATTGTCCCACACAAACATACTCTTTGTCCCACATTTGGTGTGTTGAGATCTGGTCACCTTAGCGTGGATCTACACATTTAAGAGCTCATTTTGACCTCAATCTGACCTCAGACTCAGACATTTCTCAGAATTTCTGTCATAGGTTGACAGAGATAAAGTAGTTCCTTTTGAACCATACCCTTCTGTGTGGAGTCTGCATGTTCTCCCCGTGTTAACGTGGGTTTTCTCCGGGTTCTTCCTCCCACAGTCCAAAGACAAGCAGGTTAGGTTCATTGTTGACTCTAAATTGAGTTTGCTATTCAGATACTGCTCTATTGAACTCCTGTGAAACACACTCACTCCATTATATTCATTTGGCACACAGTTTTGTCCGTACACATACATCGGGATGAATTTAGGCTGCAGTGTCTTGCTCAAGGACACACGACATGGACGAGGGGAGCCAACACTAGAAATAGTATCCGACCCTCTCCACCGGCTGAGCTGAAGCCACCAGTCAGCCGACTCATAGCATTTAAAACAAGAAGGATGGCACAAGAGTTACGAGTTTCCTTTTGGTTTCAGAACATTAACAGTAAGTTAGGAGGACATTTTGTTATCTTAAAAATAGCCCGTAACCTGATGTCCCATAATACCTGACTTCATCCCGTATGACTGAGCTGCAGCGCCCGCAGGATGACTGATGTCCTGTTCTCTCTTAGCACCCAGAGGAGATCACCTGTCACGCCGCTACACTTCACCGCAGTCATGTGTGATAATTACAAAAGCAGCCCGTAGAACTCGGTGAAAATGCGTTTCAGTCATCTCAGGGGGGTGAGACGTAGCGTTGGAGAAAAGCGACATATTCTGTGTCATAACGGTAACAACTTCAGTGCATTAAAAAGCAGCAAGGGCTCGCCACTCCGACAATTAAGATCCATTATTTAAGAGTACGGTAAATCACCGGTTCCTTCAAGCAAAAGACTGTGTGCACTGCAGCGATTATTTCAACATGTTTTTACATATTCCAATAATAGAGCATTGATTTTGTTTTTCATGGTTGGAGGTAGGGAGGTGATGCTGTTTCAAGCTGTTTACGTCCCCGTCAGCCTCCCCGTAGGAGCTGCCGCTGCTGCCTGGAGGAGCTCTTTAACAAAGAGGATTAGCAGCTGCTTTGACATGCTTGTATGTTTGCTCTGTATTGATTATCATTTTTTTTTTTTTTGCGACCCACTTCTGTCGACTTGGCACGCCGGTTAAGGTGATGGAACGCAGCCCAAAAAAAAAAAAAAAAAAGAATGCAAGTCAGGGCGGAGACAACAACGCTCCGTCGTCAGCGGCCCTCAGGAGTCAATCTGATGTGTAATCACAGATATTGATTGTTTATTATCTATAATTTATCCCCTCACCCTCCACATAAACCTGTCAGAGCTTCAATGCAATGTGATCTCCAGAACTGTTGTGTTAAAACAGCTCCGTGGCTCCACATAACCACTAAAAGTGGGCTAATGCTTGGTTGAACAGGATGTCTGTTATGCGGAGGTCAGATTTCTCATCTCCCTTGATTGATTTTTCTGAAGTTGGAATGAACATCACAACAACTGAGGCATTTTATGGAGGAGTTTGACTGGTATGGAAACTGGTTGGAAAAACACCCGAGGTTTTATCAGAGAAGTCAGCTTACATGCCAATCTCTGTTTCCTCCTGATCTCTGCCGGTCTTCTTTTATCGTCTTATTCTACAGGAAGCATTCCTTCCTCCTGTGTCTCTCCCTGTCTCTGTCTCTCTGAGTCCTGTTTGCTCTCCTTTTTATGAGTCCTGTTTGCTCTCCTTTTTATGGTCAGTCTGCCTGACACGATTCTCCAGCAGTCTGACCAAGAATGGTAAGGTCGCAATATGGAGGCATCGCTCTATGGAAGATCATTGTTGCCAGGGGAAAAAAAAAAAAAATATATATATATATATATATTAATGCTGAAGGTATTTAAGACGGCAAAAAAAAGTGGGTCAGTACTTTGTTATACACTTACAACCTACTAATTTGCAACCTCAAATCTGTTTTAGGAGAAACATAATACCACCTGGACTGCTTCCAAGTTCAAGAACGAATGTTCACGCTTTAACTTGAATTGTGTTTTCATCAACATACTGAGGAAATATTTATACAACAACACTTTATAATGACAATCATCAATATCATAATGAGCGATTAAATTCAAAATGGCTGACTTCCTGTTGAGTTCTGGGCATACCTCCCAGAGGCTTTTTTGTGTGTCTCCACATGTTACATCTGTCTGCCAAATTTCATATTTGTCTGCCAAATCAATTTTTCCAATTTTCTAGGGGGCGCTAGTGAGCCATTTTGCAACAGCCGATCCCGAAATCCTTAAAATATAAAATTTTTTTGTTATTATGTTTAACAACTTTTTGAGCATGCTAAGGCTCTCAAAAAGGCGATTCATTTGCATGAAAAAAAAGGAATAATCCTTACAGTTTCAATAGGGCCTTTGCTGGCCCAACGTTGTCGGTGCTCGGGCCCTAACCAGTGAACCTAGCAGTGGTGTGTAGTGTCTGGCTGTGTAGACGTGTAGTGTCTGGTTGACGTGTCCATTGTCAGCCGACTGGTTCACGCGCGTCTGGCAGCTCTGCGGAGGTTGACCTGTTAGACCCGGATGGATTTGATAGCCCAGCTTTAGGAGGACAGATGGTATGTGGCGAGGTGACAGTAGTGGGTCGCACTGTGTGTGTGTGTGTGTGTGTAAGGGCAGCTGATGAACAAGGGGATTTAATGACTTGTGACCCAGATCTAGCCTGAGCAGTGGTGTGTGTCCAGTGTTCAGTGCTGTAGTGTGTGTGGCTCCTCATGCTGCAGTACAGTATGTATATATATATATATATACATATATATATATATACACACTCTATTATCTGCTTTCACTGCACAAATCTGCAAACAGCTCTGTGTCTGCAGCATTATAGAACGTCTGCAAGACGGCAAAGACTGGCAGTGACTATAGGGACCTGATGACTACTCCCCCTCCATCACTGTCACCCAGCTGTCCCCCACCTGGACGAGCTGTCACTCCGATGGAGATCCCCCCCCCCCCGACCCTCTGCTCTCCCTCCTCCAGCCCCCCATTACTTCCTCCTCGCGCTGCCTCGCCACAGTCGCTGGATTTGCCGCACACAGTCTTGATACCTGTGACAGCTCTGTCACACATCATACACCCCCCTGCAATATGTAACCCGTGGCTGGCAGAGAGGAGTCCGAGGAGGGGGGTGGGGGGGCGCACAGCTGGGGTCAGAGCAGAAAGCTTGTTAAGCCTCGCTGCCAAATCCACTGTCGCTGCCGCAGCCTCAAATTTCCTCCAATTTCCTTCTTTCCTGCCCGCCGCTTTCCCCTCCCAAGTGTGAAGAGTAAAGTGTGGAGATGACAGCCAATGAAAACTACTGTTGTGCAAAGAAATATTCTGATCCTTAAAATATCGATATATACCACTAAAGAAAAAATCCTGTACAAGTAAAAAAGCCCTGCAGTCAATCTCTCCTTAAAATGGTCAATACAAAGAGGAGGGTTTGGACTTCCTTTCACCGTCGGGGTGAAATTAAACTTTCTTTTTGTTTTATGCATTCAGATAAGTCAGAGAAAGAGAGAAAAGAGATTGTTTAGCAATAATAAAAAGAAAGGAAGGAAATAAAAAAAAGATGGAAAGAAGGAAGGAGAGAAAGAAATACAGTGAGAATAGTGATGACAAATTGAAGAAACCTCAGGAAGAGCAACTGAGGAGGGATCCCTCTTCCACGACGGACAATTCTTCAAATTAAACAACATAATACAACTAGAATGGCACAAACTCAACTCTAATTTCACAGAGTTTAATGTGAAAAACGCTGAATCTACAGGTGTCTCCCCCCTCCCTCCACCCCCTGCTCTTTCTCTGTCCCTCTGTAGGTTGCAGGAAAGAGGCAGGGTGACGCGTTATGAACATGTCATCAGTTACACTGTGCATGTCTTAAAGCCTGTGGTGTTAATGCACAGGCTGAAAAATCCCGAAGGCGGATCATGATCCGGATCGCCACCAAAATCTAATGGAGTGTTAATTGTGCCACACCCCACCCCTCCCCTCCAAAATGTTTCATTCAAATCCATCGCGGACTTTTGGAGTAATCCCGTAAACAGACAAATCAACCAACAAACCAACGCCGGTGAAAACATAACCTCCTTCCTAGGCCTTCGGCCTTGGCGGACGTAAATACAACATAGACAATCAATACATAATACGGATAATGTGAACGTATATGAAGAGATGGATCCAGGAGGAAGTCAAGCAGCTTCTAGATGTCACCAAAAAGAGTGGAGCAACACGACCTTCTCTCCACCATAGAGACCTGCAAAGGGAAAGGGCATAGGGAAAGAAGAAAGAATCGGAGGGGAAGAAAATGAGGAAGGAGAGAGGAAGCAAGGAGGGCAATAGCACAACAACGCAACAAAACTACGGTAACGTCCTCACTTAGGTTTAGTAAAAAAAATCATGATTGGAATTAAAATAATACGTAAACTAAGTTAAATACATACGCAAACAACGTAGTATAAGTACAGAAAACATGTGACAAACGTCACTAACGTATCTTGCAAAACAAAACACCGGTCAGGAACACCGGTCTCCTGTGTTTGTTGGACCCATCCACCTCCCCCTCCCTCCGACCATAAGCAGTCTTTCTCCCTTTTTAATCTACATCACTAGCTCCGAGCGGAGCATTTTTACATGGATGTGTTTACATCGCGGTCAGTACAGACGTACAAATGACACATCAAAAGAACGGCGGCCGTATCGCACGCTAAACGCCGTGCATATTATCATTCATACGCCTTTCCGTGCAAACAAGCTGAACATACAGTACTCCAGGTCCATGTACTTGGTTACTTCCCACCTCTGATGCTGTGTGTGTGCAGTCCCGACTTTGATTTGAATTCTCATTTCCGCTCTTAATTCATGTGCATCATCAAAGAGGCTCCTTTTCACTATACTGTACGCCGGCGCAGTAATAATCAAATCATTGGAAATCGTCCTTCCGCGAGTATCCTGAAGGTCGGCTTTAATCTGCCGGTGTGACTAAGTGACTCCTTCACCCCGTTTAAAAAGCCTGTTTCCCCGGGGGCCATCATGCAAAGAAACATCTACATGTTTCATTTTGGAAACTTATTCCTCTCCGCGTGCCCTCATTCCGTCCTCTGCCGAATGCAGATCTGCCACGGCTGGCTAGGTTTCGGGAGCAATTTGGAAAACTAAGAGGAGGCTGACATCCCCACTCAACTCAGCCGCATGACGGGAGGAGGGGGGGAGTGTTATGGGGGGCAAAGGCAGAGAAAAGACGGAATATTTTGGAGGGGAACACTCCCTGTTGGCTTATTTCCCCCCCTGTACCAGGCAGACACGTGGGTGCCCACTTGATTCGCCCTCTCTGGCTGTTTAGCAGGAGCTTTGTCAGAGATTCTATGTCAAGTCGAACAGCCTGTGTGTGAGCGTGTACCGTCACGTGGATGGCCTGCGATGATGAGGCTTTAATGATGTGGGTGTCGGAGCTGGAGCAGCAGCTCGGCCCCGGGAGGTTAAGGGAAGGAGGAGGAACAGGAGGTAGCCCTGACTCGGACTGACACACGGTCTGAGTTTGACAACTCGGCTGACATTTACGAAGTGACAAACACTCGGGGAGTCACGCGCCTCGGGATCGCACTCCACACTGGAATGTGACAAAACAAGTTTGCGGCTCATTTTTTTTTTCAAGGTGATCCGTCTGGTTTGTGCTCGTTTTACGCCGACACTGGATTCTTCATACCTCGACCCTGCTCTGTTTGAAATAGTGCTCAGTGAGCTGCATCTACCAAACACAATATGACAGAGTGTAGCGTAAAGCAGCCCAAACAACCAGGGTGCCACCAACTATTCCCACTGTGACACTCCTGATCTCTGCTGCCATGTTCTCTCATAATCACCTCAATAATCCAATTCATTTAAAGAGCATTAACTGTAACTGGAGAATAGTGCATGTTGGAGTTCAGTCAGTCGGTGTCATGATTACTGAAAAGATGTTAAACATTTTAAATTTTCAAATAGAGAATTGTGGAATGCACTGGATTCATAAAACATGGAAGAAGTTTCTTGTAATCCTGACTACTTTATTTCATTATGAATATACATATTAGCCATAACATTAAGACCACTGAGAAGTGAAGTGAATAACATTGACTATCTCGTTACCATGGATATATTAGACAGCAAGTGCACATTTTGAACTTTGAACTTTGTGTTGGAAGCAGAAAAAATGGGCCAGTGTAAGGATGTGAGCGACTTTGACAAGGGCCAGATAGTGATGGCTAGACGACTGGGTCACAGCATCTCCAGAACTGCAGCTCTTGTGGGATGTTCCCGGTCTGCAGTGGTCAGGACCTACCAAAAGTGGTCCAAGTGTAACAGGGATGCCTTTAGGACCCTGGGGAGTGAGGGAAGATTATTTAGGGACACTGGTAGCGAGCGCTCTCTCTCTATCTGTACTACAGATCCTGCCGACAATGCCAATTATGTCCGCCGCCAAAAAGCGCCTGCAAAGGGCATCAGAACTGGACCACGGAGCGATGGAATAAGGTGGCCCTGTCTGATGAATTTTCTTTTACATCATGTAGACGGCAACGAGTTGGAGGTGTCGACTCGGCCTCCAAATTTCTCCAGATCTCAATCTGATGGAGCATCTGTGGGATGTGCTGGACAAACGAGTCCGATCCACAGAGGCCCCACCTCGCAACTTCCAGGACTTAAAGGATCTGCTACTGACGGCTCGGTGCCAGATACCACAGCAGACCTTCAGAGGTCTAGTGGAGTCCATGCCTCGACGGGTCAGGGCTGGCTACTCAATATTAGGCAGGTGTTCATAATATTGATCAGTGTATGTGGCATTTTATAATTACAAGATCAATATCTGATACATTCCAGAAAACTAATTATCTCAGGATTATGAGATCTTTAGCTTGTAATTAAAGATACGAGTTCTGTATTTGTATATACTCAGAAATAAGAAGAAAAAAAATCATAATTACTAGAAAACATCCTGCATCTCATAATTACGAGATACTGAAATTGTTTTCTTGTAATCATGAAATATGGATATGCTAAACGTGTGCAGCCTTATAATAGTTACAGGAAAAATGTCTCCTATGAAATACGTTTCTTGTATTTGTGAGAAATGGATCTTGTTATTAGGAAATAATTTACACATAATTCTGAGATATGTATCTCGTGATCAGGAAATACAGATCTAGTAATTATGAGATAGTAAGCCATAAGTACAGGAATTTATAATTACAAGAAAAAGTATATTTCACATATTTGCAACATATGAATCTTATGGTTTTGGATCTCATCATGAAAGCCATATCTCATTATTATGTCATAATAACAAGAAGAAACTCCTGTGAAATATTTTACTTGTAATTATTTAGATCTTGTAATTATGGGATCATATTATTAAAGTTTTTTGTTCTCTGTTTCCTACATATTTAGACATCTTGTACTTCATGTAATCTTTTTTTTTCTAATTATGAGATACAGACCTCACAATATTCTGACATACAGGCTTCATAATTATTAGGTGTTATGTCATAATTACCAGTGACAATCAACTATGTCTACTGTAGTTAAAGAAAAGGTGGGATGTGGCTGCTATTAGCAGTGCTAAGTTGCCAAAGTGACAGACAAAAGTGGGCATCGTTACCCCCCGGGGGGGTCTCTAACCCTGTGTGTCAGCTGCTTTTTGGTAATTTTATTAATTGCTAATTTCTTTTGGAATATGCACCACCAAAGGCTCAAGGCGAGTCCTGCATACCTTTATTTTGAGATGAACATCAGAGTGAACAAGCCTTGGAAAATATATAAAGTCATGGATTTAACGTTGTGATGGTCCTTCAGCGAGGAGCTGCGTCAGCAGTTCGAGAATACAAATGAAGCAGGATAAATATTGGCTGTCAGGCCTACTTCTATTGTTTAAGGAGGAATAATAGCCCAAATTGCTTTCATTACATGCAGCCGTGGCTAATGAGACATTTCGAGTCGAGTAAACTCGCCATGCTTTATTTACGTATACGGCGCAGTACCTTGTGTGCTGTAACGGCATCTTTCCCCCCCCCCATTTGAAATGCCTGCAGTGTGCACGGCTGCTTGTGTCTGTGAATTGTTTGTGCAGTTCTGCAAGCTGTGCAAATGTCTCCCCACGGACGTCAAATAGATTCTAATTAGCTCTGCAGAATTTAATGAACATACGCCGCGTTGATCGCTGGGGTAGCGCCCCGGCTGAATGGGTGTGTAACCAATCACACTTTTCCACAGTTGAGAGGGGCTCACTGCAGCACAGTCGCTCTGTTTCCACCCCCACCCCACCCTCTACGTCCATGACTTCACTCTGTAGCCTAGGAAGTAGGCGATGAGGAAGCCAAGTGGTCTTGTTCAACTATTTTTAACATCTATATGTATACGTGAAGATCCCAACCAGACCTCTTCAGAGATTTTGCTCCCATTAAAAGCAAATATGCTCAGTGTTACACTCCAGGGGCCTGAGTTATATTTACACCTGCAATTAAAATGCAGCGGTGGTACACACAGAAAGAGAGACATCGGATTTCTCTTTGCATGTCAGGTTTTAAGGGAACACTCTGACATTTTGGGAAATATGCCCGATTGCCATCTTACCCAGAGTCAGATGAGGAGATCAATATCAATTCCATCTCTGTCAGTCCAGTGCAGAGACCCAGGATGTGTTTAAGCCTAAAGCATAGCTAAGCATAAAGACAGGAAACAGGGGTCCGGCTTGTGGTCTGGGCTCTAGGGCTAATTCAGCTTTGTTAAGTTTATGTTCCTTTATTGTTGTCTTACAGTTCAAAAAAGAAATAATTGTTTGTTGTGCTACTATTTATCTTGTAGTTGTAGTTCATATTTTTTAATTGTGTTTATGATTCTATGTACAAAACAACTCAAAAGTGAAGTAGCTTTAATTAGCTTCACCTTGACCAGCTTTTAAATTTCTGCTTGAATGAGTTGAAACAGTTTGAGTGTGCCGTTAAACACACATGGCTTACTCCTCTCGCTGCAGCGTATACTCTATATCCAATATACCCTTTTGATCATGACGGTGTACTCCAGCTGTCGGCTCATTATGTGGTGTCAATTGCTTTATACTGTACTGTTGCTATACTGTCACTTTGTGTTAGCAGCTGCTGCGGTTCATATAGAAGTTTCAGAAGCCCCTGAACTGTAATAATGTTACATAATGAGCACTTTCAAGTTTGATGCTTGAGCTGATACTATTGTGTTACTACTGAAGGCAGGACTTTTGCATGTGATGGTATTTTTTCACACTTTTACTTAAAGGAACTGCATGTTACTTTTTACACATTGTTTTTTTTTACTGCCAGTGTGCGAACGGGTTGTAACCTAAAAAATGAGACCTTCCGCAACTTTCTGGGTTCCCTCTATTACCCTGTGGAGTGCTTCTAATGTGAAGAACCCGGGCCAGTTTATACCGGTAAAATCGTCATGCGCGCTCACGACTGCCTTTATTTTCCTACAGAGATAACTGTGTGCAACCATAGCTCACGTTCGGTTAGAAATGGAGTCCATTTTCGCCAATAAATGACCAGCCCCCACCACAACTCAGACTCCAACACAAACTTCACGGAAGCACAACAAAACAAAGTTCAAAAAATCAACATCGGCCAGTCTTTCGATTCATGGCGGGACCTTCGTTTACGAGCATAAGTGCGAGCAACAGGACGCTGACTGTTGCTGACTTAACGGCCACAGGTGTCACTGTTAACAAGCAATTTCTCATTCTTACAGAGAGTCCCTTTAAGTTAAGGAGCTGAATGTGTGTTAATGTGAGTGGTGACTACATCTCATCTGGATTTGATATAGCTGTCGGTACCTGATGTAAAAGCAGCCCTCGTTCCCAACCCGTTCTCACTCCCAACTCGTCAAATACCGCCATTTGGTAACAACAGTTTGTGAGGAACCGGGCTTTCAACTAACTCCAATGTAAACCCACCTGCGGCGTTATTCGACGATCGGAGCAAGTGACGTAGTATTAACAGCGTGAGAGTCTGCTCAGGGTGGCGGATGGGTCAAACAAACACAGGACTTTCTACCAGCAGACCGGAAACTAGAAGTAACGTCACGTCAGTCTTTAGTCATGTGACTCATCGGTAACGTCAACCACTATCGTTTCCTAACCTAACTTAAAACAGAAGTTTATTTTGAAAGGACACCATGCATGTAACGAGCGTATATTGACACGCCGTCCTTCGTCCGTCCAAATGTAAGTAAGAGGGGTACCCTGTGCGTTGGTCTCAGATGCCGAGGGGCGCTGACCAAGCGGCGGTATTTGACGAGTTGGTAGTGAGAATGTGTTGCCATACCACCAGACTGTGACACTCTCTCACACTCAGACGCAGCATGCATACATACATACATACATAGATTTGTATATCTGTGCCCGAAGCTGGCTCGTCCCAGATCAGCAAATGTTGTTTCCTTTGATGCTGTGAAACAAACATCTCTCATTGTCAAAGCAAACAACGAGGAGAAGCCTTGTTATCGAGAGACAAGTCGCATCTCATCAAAGAGCTTCTCACTAAAAATGAGGAAAAACCCAGAGAAGAACAGATTTATATTATTTACCTCTTCAAAAATGCCCCTGAATGATTAAGCTGGGCAACATCTGTGTGTCTGTCTGGCATAGTATGAACTAACAAGAGAGAATAATTTATAGGATGGAGGAGTTGATTGAGTCCATTCAAGCTGCTATCAAAGCTTTATTTCTAGTCTATAGTTAGCTGTTTATTAAGCTCTTAAAACTCCATCTGAGGTGACCTTAAAGAGTGATTTCACTTTGTGTCTGTCACCATCAAAAACCCAGGAGAAGTCTTAACCCATCAATGTATCTGTGACAATCACAAGCTACTGTTTTTCTGCAGATTTTTGGCAGCAAATGTCACCAGCTTTGTCAAAAATTAAAACAGCTCTTTGTAGTTACTAATATAGCGAGCCGGAGCAGGGCTGTAGCTGCTATTTAAAGCAAAAGAGGTCACGTCCTCTGTACTGTTTCTGGTAATGTGGGCGTTTAGAGTACATACACTTAACCCATGGTGCACTCTTAGGAATAAAGGTGCTAACTAGAACCATTTTCCGGCTTGCTCTCATTGGAGAACCCTTTTTTTGTAAAATTAAGATGAATCTTTGCTGTCCAAGCCGAGGGTCCACAGTCACACCACAGCGGGGTCATGTTCCCTCAGCATCATCCAGTAATAGACGGACGCGTTGCCTTCATTGGTTGGGTTGGTTAGGTTGGTTAGGTTTAGTCACGAGGAGTGAGCTTGGTTGGGTTTAGGGAACGAATATCAGCCAGTCAGAGGCAGAGTAGGGCCAATCAGTCCTTTGCCATAGTAGGAAAACATATTGCAACTGGGAACGTTCCACGTTCCAAGAGCCAGTCTGCCATGAGGGAATCAGAACGCCTAGAAAATGGATGGATGGATGGAACTGGGAAGGTCCAGTGACGTCATTCTGAAAATTAATTAGCCATGTGCTTGTATTTTCGGCACAATGGGCCGTTGGAACAATGGGCGTTTGTTGGGGTTGGGGAATAATGGGCCGTTGGAACAATAGCATGGCACCGGCGGAGGTACTGATCTGAGGGACCATAGACAACATGGTTAGAAAAACCCCCAGGAACACCTTTCACTTTTTCAGACACACTGATTTAAGAAATGCTCAATTAAGGGAGTGGACAGAAGCTGGAAGTAACATCAGTACTGTAGTACACCATAGACATGTATTCTTTCCCTAACATGACTTAATCACCTCCCACGCTGCCTTCAGCTTTGTTTTGTCTCCTCACTGCCACCAGAAGTAAGTAACAGCACACAGTAATGGGGGGAAAAAAAAGTTAAAATAGTCCCATTAAAGTGGTAATTAGCTGCGTAATAAAGTCACAGCAAGACAACACTGCAGAGCACGTGTTGTTGAACATGACTGATGACATTAGTCAAGGCAGCGCTGTGTCTCTGGGAGCTCTGTTTTAATGGATTTTGGGGACTTGGGGAGGTAAAGAGAACCTGCTGTATATAGAGTCTGAGAGGCAAATACAGTTTTTTCACAGGTGTTAATGATGATAGGAAAAAAATG
Organism: Sebastes umbrosus; assembly: GCF_015220745.1. Taxonomy (NCBI): domain Eukaryota; kingdom Metazoa; phylum Chordata; class Actinopteri; order Perciformes; family Sebastidae; genus Sebastes; species Sebastes umbrosus. The sequence goes on along the minus strand of NC_051292.1, from coordinate 12,769,568 downwards.
ACACTGGTGTCATCCTCTAAAATACCCTCAAATATGTGTAGTCTATGGAGACAGGACGCAGCCCAGCCAACCGCAGCTAATCTGCAGCTTAAGTGAGAAAAAAAAGAGACGTAGAGGAATGTTCACTTTTGTCTTTTTCAGTCATTATCATAATGTCAGTCTTAGTGTGACTCATTGCTCTGCTGTCATCCAAAATCTGCCACATGATGTGACCCTCAAATGCGCCGGCGTGGGCTGACGCCCTCTGACAGCTGTGCTGTGTTTGTTTCACTGCTGTACTGTCAGTCAGGGGAGGTTATGTTTAACACCAGGCGTGCCCCCTGTGTGGGCTTTAATGCTTCAGCCTAATTACAGACCTCAGCTGCGAGAAAACGCCTGGCTGTGATTGTCTTCTCTTCACCTTCCCTCGTCCCTGTGATTGTGCTCGAAGCCGGTCTGGCCCGGCACTGGTGGGCGACTTCACATTTGGTGTTTCGAACGTGGCTATGGCTGAGCTGAGCTGACCTTGCTGAGCTGATCCCAAGCCATTCCCTTCCCATCGTTTCCTTTGATAATTAACATTTCATCTGGGTGCCGCGGGACAGATTATCTTCTGGACAGGGAGCGCAATTAAGCACTATTACTGTCATGTTGTCAGTGTGCTGTGCCTTTCTCCATAGGACAAGATGATAAAGGACTTTTTTTTTTCCTTCCTGCTGTATTAGAGCAATAGACGCTTAAATGTGCAGATTTGCTGGTGTCACTTTATTTTTGTGATCATCTGTTTCCCAGATTGAGACATTAGAATAACAAGGCTTTAGGTAGTACAATTGTGGACTCACAGGGTGTTTGTGAGAGCTTTTATGCCCAGATGATGACGTCTCACATCAGTGCTGCGAATCAGAAAAGTGAGTCCACAACCCTTTAAAATCACCCAAGGTTATGCCACAGTCCAAAAAACACATTTCAGTTTTTGTGGAGCACCTTCTTGTGTCAGTTAGGAATCGTTTCTTGAGCTGCTGTTTGTCATGTTGACAAAATTGTCAACACACCAGACTTTCAACTGACTCCCAATGTGAGTCCATTAATGTCATTATTAGACGGCCAGAGCAACTGATGTAGTATGAAGAGGGAGAACGTCCGAGTAGGGTGGGTGATGGGGGCGGATGGATGGGTCAAACAAACACAGGACTTTCAGGAGACCACTGTCCGTGTCCACCAAAAGTCAATGTTGAGTTATTGTACGGTAGTTTTGTTACATGAGTTCCCGGTCTGTACAAACGGCAGTTCGCGTAATTGTCAGGGAGAGTGGAGCAGGTGCAGGAGATGGAACTGGAACTTGGAGAAAATAATTTTAGTTAAATCCTCAATGCAGGCAAGACAAAACTCTAATAACAAAATCAAGGATCCAACAAAGACTGAACTGAAAACCAGGACACATGGTGCCTTCAAATTTGGTGGTGTTTATCATGTTCACAAGAAGAGTCCACATGAACGCCCCCCTGTTGTGGTATTCACGACCTCGCAAGTGGAAAGTTTCCAAAAGCTCAGAGTCCACGAGTTGTGACGTGTTTGTTGACGTTGTCAGAAATGGCGGAGGCCTTGGAAGTTAAATATTTGGTGCATAATAAGTGAATATATTTTAATTTTAGTCGTATATTGTTTTTCTTCTTAATTTTATAATAGGTCTGAAGAAAATGTTGACATTCCAAACAACCTCATCCTATCCCTCTGTCATTATACCTTTGCATTTCCTGCATTATGTTATGCAAGCTTGTTAGCGTCTGTGGCTTCTAGATGCCAACAATAACGTTAATATTACGGTTGCCTAGCAGTGGTGTTCTTCACGACTTGAACGCCACGCATATAGTGTACACGACTTCCCGTGTTGTAAAAAACAAGCTCACGAGTTTCATTTGAAGGCACCATTAAATAAAAACTGATCTGACGAGAGGATGAAGTGCAGGTGGAGAGATGGGCGGAGCAGCTCAGGTGAGGGGGATGAGGTGATTAGGTCCGAGGAACTGGCAGGGAGCTGATTGGCAGGGGGAAAAACGCTGAGAACAAGAAAGGAGCTGATTGTTTGGGAAGAACTAACGAGGCTGATTCAGAGCAGGTGTGTAGATGGGCTGAACTCTGGGAGCAGGGAAGGACTAATGAGACGGATTGAGACAAGGTGTGTAGAGGAGGCAAAGGAGGGGACAGCCAGTACAGGAAACCCAAAACACAGAAAGCAACTCAGTCCGGTCTACAAAAAGTCTGAAGGCATCTGGATACAGTGCCATACTGTCACAGTAATAAGCATACTTATTTACTTAAAAAACATACTTATTCTAAAGGGGCTATATTATGCTTTTGTGCTTTTTTTCCCTTTCATTTAGTGCATCATATAGTTTTGGTGCATGTTAAAGGAAGGGAAAGGCTGCTCCTGAACTGCCTGAAACGCCTTGATTAAAGTCCTGCCTTTTTTTCTTCTGTAACGTGGTGATGTCACCAAGTAACAACTAGTTTGTCATGCCCTCAAACAAAGCTAGTTAAAGCAAGTACCTAACCAAGTACTTTTGTTGCATAAGTAAACCTAAAAACTGAGTAGAGGTTGGAAGTTGTCTGGAGAAGACTATGCATGCAACAAGTGGAAACTGGCATGCCACCCCCTGACACGTCCAAAACACTAGAGGGGTATCTGGAGCGTCATGGTTGGAAGCGTAGCCGACCAAACGGCGCTGCTCCAACCTGCTGATCGGCTTGTCAGGTCAGTCCTGATATGATTGGTTGGATTTGATTGGTGCATGCCTAACACGTATAAATGTTAATCTATAATATTCCAAATTAGGAATATAACAAAGCCCACAGCTTCTTGCAACTTTGAGCTCAAAAGGAAGATATCCGACATTTCTCATCTGTGATGTAATGACATTAAATGCATTGACTCATGAGGCTCTCTGGCCTGTGAACATTTCGTGCTCAGAGCTCAAGCGCTTGGCATTCTGCCGGGTCACCGTCTGTTCACAGAGATGCCGTTTGTGTCACTCACGCTGCTCCGCTGTCATCCGACGCTGCTACTTTTTTTTTTAACATTAAACTGTGTACAACAACATGCCGTGGCATTTAGATAACACACTGATGGTATTTTCAGGGAAAAAAAAAAAATCATTTTAAATTTCAACTGAGATGTTTTGTGCAGATTAAGTCAGTCTAGCTGCTCCAAATGGAAGAAATATGAGAAATAAAGCGACTGTGTCTGCTTTTTTCTGATGTCAGGTGAAAATCACTTTGTGTCTCCGAAATGTCAACATCAACTTGGTTCAATTTGGTCACATTTTGGATTTTATCCAGTCGGGTTTTCAGGTTTTGGAGGAATGGTTTTGGAGGAATGGAGCTCTGTCTGAATATTGATGTTGTATTATTTTGGCTGTTATAATAAAAGACTTAATTGGTGTTTTACCATTTTGTACTGCTGCCAATTCAGAAACTAAATAGAAATTAATTATATATATATATATTCTCTCTGCATTCATCCTAGCTGTACCACGGCCACTGCACCAAAATATGCAATTATTGCACATTTTCAAACTGTGAGTAGTTCCTCCATTTCTACGCTATTGTTACTATTTTTACTGCATTGTGAGAAAACACATATTCATCAATACCACACAAAAACATACAGTGATTTTGCCTGATATTGACGTAAGGCGATCACTTAGATCGTAGGCCTATTTGTAGAAGAAGACGTGTGTTGGTTCTTATTTTAGGTCTCTGATAAGTCTGTGTTTTTCAGACATTGTCCATAATGTATCTCTCGGCGCTAGGCTTAGTTATGCGGTTTATTTCGGGGACATCGTGCTTTGAAATGAAGCTTTGACTAATCTCCACACATCCTGGGGAGCGCCTGGTAGGCATGCTCCTCTTCCTCGGCTCCCTTTGAGGTGAAGGGGATGAGAAGGGAGAGAAAAAAAAGGGGTAACAGAAGAGAAATGTGAGGGACTGATGGGGGAGGGTAGAGGACCCGTGGTCATCCTACGGGGTCTGTGAGGCTGCCAGAGGCCTTGTAATCCTCCCCCACCCCTGCCCTCCTTTCCTCTCTATCATCCCCTCCACCTCACCATGACAAACCGGATCTGCTCTCTATCAAAGAGCCACAGGCTACCTCTCCTCTTTTTTCCTCCTTTTCTTACCCAGCAGTCCTCATCCCATTTGTCATTTACACTGCCTGGGTCTTGGTCAGCTCGCGGGGACAGCCCGTCGCTGCCAGGCTTGGCCGCCGAGCTCAGAGGCCTGGCAAGAAAGAGCCACCGGTCCCCCCAGTGGCAGCATTTAGAAAGCCACTTAATGGGTTTAGGCGCATTTGCTAATTTGTCAACAAGTTTCGGATGTGGCGCCCGGCTGCCAGGCCGGTTGGTCTGGCACTTGACTGGAGGGGTATCTCTATTGGCCGACCATTTCTGGAGCCATGGGTGGAATCAAATTCAAAGGCCTTTGCATTCTTGAGTATTTGCATGTTGGCACTTGAGGCAGCAGATCTCAATGCTGAATGGCTTACAAACAGGCTGATGTGCTAACTAATTATTCCTATTGTCCTGGGTTTTAATGCAGACAGATTATCAATGCAGGAAGGAAGACAGCAAATCATTTGTTTTGGCATATGTTGCACTGAAGATGATGGAGTCTAAAGAGGAAGCATGGCAGCATATTAGCAGAGCAGCGTCAATGTTCAGTCTGTGTCTACACAGATGTGTTTCTGTTTATCACTATCAAACAGGTCTGGAGCATTTAGGTTGAAAAATTTTAGAATAGAAATAGTTCCAACGGCATCTAAGAGTGCAAATGGTAGGAAGCGTTATGCATAATTAGTGTTACGATTTAGTGTTTCTCCACTGTAACGACCCAAAAAGTTTGAGAAACCCTGCTCTAGTTGTGTCAGCAGGACGGTGTATGAGGGGATTGAGTCTAAATCAACTACAGTGTGTGTTCATGGTGATGAACACGTCTCCCAGTGTGGCTCAGTGATGTGTTTTAATATTTTTGGGACAATAATAGAGCTCTATGGCACAGAGGAAGAAGACATATGAGGCACACACACACACACTACTATTTAACACACATGATGTCCGGCCTGTCAAGCAGGCTTTAGCTATTTTCTATTGAAAATAGTTGGCAACGCAGCCGCTATTTCCGGGAGTTAAGTACAACACTAATGCAATAATAACGCTATTATACACAGAGAGTATAACCTGTTATTTTCACAAAATACTGAAAACCAGCCAGATGAATTCCTTCTCCATTTCACCAATTTGACTCACTTAAACAGTGAAGGACGCATGATGGCCTCAAGGCTCATATACTGAACTCTCAGTCTTGATTAAATGTCTTTTAGAAGTAAAGTTGAGATGTGTTTTTGTTTTCTTCAATCCATCCAGGGTTTCTAAGCACAGGAGACCAGGCAGCCAAGGGCAACTACGGCCTGCTGGATCAGATTCAGGCTCTCAGGTGGATCAAAGAAAACATCCAGGCCTTCAAAGGAGATCCGAAGAGAGTGACCATCTTTGGCTCTGGCGCCGGAGCGTCGTGCGTCAGCCTGCTTACCCTCTCGCATTACTCAGAAGGTATGTCTACTTACTCACAGGCATCCGTTGCAACACAGAGATATGCTCGCCAACAAACGGCCTTTTTCATCATTTATGTTACGTATGAGTATCTACTCAACGTGGGCTTCACATCAAGAACATGTTCACAGCGAGCTCTGGAGCCTTGGTTTTGTTACCTTTTAAGGCACAATAAACTCTGGTGACACTAAGTAGTTATGCTCCGAAAGTCCTGAAAGTGATTGCAAACTCAAGTCTGGACTGATTGTCTGGTTCGTTCGCACAAAAAGGTGTATAAATGCCACGATAATGTGCAAGGCGTTTAGCATGCAATAAGTACGCCTTTCTTGATTTCAGCGTGTCATTTGTACGCCATGTATCCTGTACTGACTGCAATGCAAAGCATCCATGTATAAATGCTACAATAAGGGTTATTGACGTAGTATATAAAGCGAGAAAGACCACTTATGGTGGATGGGTCCAACAAACATTGAACTTTTAACCAGGACACTGGTGTTTGGAATCGTTGTTGATTGGTGTTTTGTTCTGTAAGTTACAGTGTCAGTGACGTTTGTCATGTGATGGTGTTTCTGTAGTTGTGTTACGTTGTTTCCGTACGTGTTTTACTTAGATTACTTACTAAGCGCAACCATGACATTTTCCCTTACCCTAACTAAGTGGTTTTCTTGCCTGAATCTAAGTTAGTGGTTTGTATTATAGTCATTAGAGACTTAATTTAAGAATGAAATTAATGTATTGACTTGGTGCAAATTACATTTTGGAAATCTGAAGAACCTTTGGCGAATTAGACCCCATGCATTCGTCCGTCATCCATTTTTTTTAGGGGGTAGTGATGCCATAAATAGTACACGAATATGGTGGCGGAAGGATGAGATGTGGAGCGAGGCCTCCGATGATAGAAAGGAACCCTGGGTGCCGGATGTGACGAGAACTGGAGGCGAACGGTCGCGTAGATTTCACACTGAAATGACAGCTGATAGCAGCGGAGAGGAGAACGGTTCTAAAGTCTGACAGCAACAATATGATTGGCTCACGGAGATCCTGGCAAATATCTGGTTGGTTTAACTGAAAGAGTGAACGCCCCATAGTCACCAGAAGCAAACACAAAGAAAACATCACTTTAGTACAAGCAGAATGCACTGAATCGCTCAGTAGCATCAGTTATTAAAATAGCCTGTCATCAGATTACTCACGGTATCATATTTGATCACCGCATGCAGAGACAACAACCAGAGCATGGGTTCATTCAAGTGTGCATTCTGCCCTCAGTCTGAAAGCATCAGAGGGTGGAGGATGGATTGTGAATTATCATACCGTGTTTGCATCTTTATTTATGTGTATTATGGACATTTTAAATTCTTTATCTGGCTTTCACAAATGAATAGTTCCGTGCAACTAATACAGCGAGGACAATCGCCTGAACCCATCTGTCAGGAAAGAAAAAGAAGATTTGGAGGATTTGATCTCAAAAAGTGCTGCTGTTGTTCTCAGGCCATTTTCTTTTCCGTGCACAACAAATACAGGGTTTGTGAAAAATGCACCTTCCCACAAAAATCTTTTTTATGTTGCTGGTAGAAGTCCATCGGGTTTACCTCAGACAATCAGAGAGGGAGACTTTCTATTTGCTCTTTTTGTCTTCTGTTGCAGTTATTAGGTCTGTTTCATTTTTCTCCATCCTGTACTTGAGGGAATACAAATGTCTTACTTTACATTTAGATAAAAGTCCTCATGTTCCGATGGTCAACAATCAGGCTGAGAGAGTCGACAAACACGCCATGCCTCGCCAAGCATTCGTGGTGATGCTGCTTTTTTTGCATCTGCTCCTGTAAATTGTAGCTCTGCTGTTGTTAAGCTGCCATGAAGACCGGCTCAGCATACCAAGATCATAACTCAGTCACTCTGCATGTATAGTTCTGAAGTTATTCTCTGACTGACTAACGGCAGCAGCAGTAAAAGCTCGTACTCTGCTAACCAGGCCTTGTGGGAAATGTCTGCTGTGTGCACAAAATATACTTTTCAAGTCGGCCTGGTTGAGTCACCACCACTGTGTGTTTGCATAGAGTATAAATAGAACAATAAAACACACATAATTCCAGTGTTCCTGGTGTATTGTGGCCTACTTGCTGATTGGCAGTCGGTGAAGCTCTGCTACCAATCATCCAGGATGTGAAAACTGCCTTAGGTGTTATCGTTGTTATATAATATACACAGCAAATATCTTTTATGTTCAGGGTTGTTCATTAGGGACACGAAGATGTAATGTCAGTATACTGAATCATCCTTTTATTTGCCTTGAAATGTTTTTATGCTGGCATGACAAGAAGAGATCTTTGTTTGACTGGGTTTCTCTCAGTGATATTTTTAGAATGAACTATTTATTAATACGTTATAAAACAAAGAAAAAATGATGACTACCAAAGTAGGGACCAATCTGATCTGATGGAACAGTATTAACTGGTATATATGCCAAATAGCAAAATTTAACTGGTTAGTTTGTTTTCATATAGCCAAACTAAATCATTAAATTCTAAACTGTATTTGCATAAAGCAGTAATGTTACCAAGCAGGCAATCACACTGCCAAGCAGCCAGACAGCTGCTGAGACACACAAGAGCCTCAGACATCCACCAGTGAAAAGGGCACTGCTGACATCAGTTTGCAGGATAGATCACTAATTAGATAGTCAGCTATAACACATTAAATAGCTTCAAAACGTACCTGCAAGTGGCAATTTTGTCATTTTAGATGCTGGTGTGGTCATTACGTAAGTTTGTTTGCATTGTCTCTCTGTTCCCCTGCAGGGGCTCAGCCTGCCAGGGCTTAACTGTCAATCAAACACAGACACGGCCCTTTAGAGGCTGAGATAATGATCTTTTAAGAATAAAAACTGTAAATGATGTATGTTTCCATGCTGTTTTGTTAATTAATTAATTAATACGAGCTTCAATCTCAGATCTGTTCCAGAAAGCCATCATCCAGAGTGGCACAGCGCTGTCCAGCTGGGCAGTCAACTACCAGCCTGCCAAGTACACGCGAGCCCTGGCTGAGAAGGTGGGCTGCAACATGCTAGACACCATCGACCTGGTGGAGTGCCTGCAGAACAAGAACTACAAGGAGCTGATCGAGCAGTACATCACGCCTGCAAAGTACCACATCGCCTTCGGGCCTGTGATCGATGGCGACGTCATCCCGGATGACCCCCAGATCCTAATGGAGCAAGGGGAGTTCCTCAACTACGACATCATGCTGGGGGTCAATCAGGGCGAGGGGTTTAAGTTCGTAGATGGCATCGTGGACAGCGAGGACGGGGTGTCCGCCAATGACTTTGACTTTGCTGTGTCGGACTTTGTGGACCATCTCTATGGCTACCCGGAGGGCAAGGACACTCTGCGCGAGACCATCAAATTCATGTACACGGACTGGGCGGACAAGGAGAACCCAGAGACCCGGCGCAAGACCCTGGTGGCTCTGTTCACTGACCACCAGTGGGTGGCACCAGCAGTGGCCACAGCTGACCTCCACGCCCAGTATGGCTCCCCCACCTACTTCTACGCTTTCTACCACCACTGTCAGAGCGACATGAAGCCCAGCTGGGCCGACTCGGCCCACGGCGACGAAGTGCCGTACGTGTTTGGAATCCCCATGATCGGCCCAACGGATCTCTTCAACTGCAACTTCTCCAAAAATGACGTGATGCTGAGTGCTGTCGTCATGACCTACTGGACAAACTTTGCTAAAACAGGGTGAGTGCTGCCGTCCTTTGTCCTTGTTCTTTGGGTTTTTATTGCATTTTTATTCATGTTATACCATCATTCGTATGAGAATTTATTCCTGCAGTATATGAGATACTTAGCATTCACTTCTGTATCTGAAATTGCACCCCTTCTTCCTACAGTCATCACTCAGCCAAACGGAGTAAAACACACTCTTTACTCTGTGCATTCAGAGAAAACATCCACAAACTGCTTAGAAATCACGTAAAAGCACCCTTTATACTATCAGACCTTGCTTCATTAATGATCACGTCTTGATTAGGGCTGTCAAAGTTAACACGATAATAACGCAAGATTGTTTTAACGCCACTAATTTCTTTAACGCGTTAACTCAACTTGCGTTTTCAGAGGAAGTAGTGGGCTCTTACAGCTAGAGTGAAGATACTTGTATCATATTAAACTAGAAAACCTGATGAATCCATTGGTCCCAACCATGTCATACTGGCTTGTCGGGATAGAGGCTAAATAATGCTACAAATCCGCGCTACATTTTGGCGAGGAAAAACTGTGGTGGCCATTTTCAAAGGGGTCGCTTGACCTCTGACCTCCAGATATGTGAATGAAAATGGGTTCTATGGGTACCCACGAGTCTCCCCTTTACAGACTTTATGATAATCACATTCAGTTTGGGGCAAGTCATAGTCAAGTCAGCACACTGACAGCTGTTGAGTTATTATTCTAAATGCAGTACCTGTGAGGGTTTCTGGACAATATTTCTCATTGTTTTGTGTTGTTAATTGATTTACAATAATAAATATATACATACATTTGCATAAAGCAGCATATTTGTCCACTCCCATGTTGATAAGAAGATTAAATACTTGACTAATCTCCCTTTAAAGTACATTTTGAACCGATAAGAAATGTGCAATTAATTTGCGATTAAATCTATCAATCAATCGACAAAGCCCTAGATTTGATGTTTCTTTAATATCAAAAGTAATCAAGTAATTGCTGTTGACATGCAAGGGTTCAAGGTTCCAATGCATTCATCCATAAACTCATGGAAATGACGGCTCTCTCTTCCTCGTCAACCAATTACAGAACAAAATAAGTACTAATTAAAATAAAACAATGGATAAAAACAACACAAAACTACATTTCACTCTAGAAACTGTTACAAAATAATGAATGAGGTAACCATTTATTAACCATTGTGACTGAATCCACACGTCCTCCCACCAGGCTAGTGGACTGACCTTCATCATACACAATTAAAATGACCGTTAACATCTACTATCTGATACTCCAAAGATAGACGTGGAGCGGGGGTATCGACAGGAGATTTGGTTATGATTAGTGTATTAATAATTAACTGATGAGTCAAAGAGATCAAGCGGAGGTTAATAAAACAAGCCCGATCCTCCCCCGGTGCTGCGCTATGCTGGATTTGATGAGAGGATTTGCTCTCTGTTTATATTTGGATCACGTTTTATGTTTCCGCGCACCTTGAGATTAGGTATCAGGGTGTTTGCAGCCCAGTCAAACTGAAAATTCACTTTAAGTTGAATAAATAAAGTCTTGATCAGCTTCATAGGCTGCAGCGTTCACTCCCCTCGCTCTCTGTTTGGCTTCCATCCAGGTGATGCCTGATCGGGGGATGTGGGGGGGTTTGGCTGCCTTATACACATTTTTGGAAAGGCTCTTTTCTCTTGCTTCTTTTTGAGTGTACTTCCAATAAAGCAGTGAGTGAAAGTGGCCGCTTTTCAACAAAATCTCCCCCACAGATCTCCCCACCGCTTGCTCAAAGTGTCCCATCGTGCATCCTGGCAGGTTGGTGTCTGAAAACACGCCCGTTCAGAAGGGGCTGAATGCTCGGCCTGCGGCGCTGCTGCTTTGCATCTTTCTGGAGGAGCCGCTCGTACAAAACAACTTCACACTCGACACTGAGCTCCCTTTGGGTCCAATACACCTGCCGTGACATGGTTGCATCACACAGCCAAGTCACGGCTACTCGTGGTCAGAAACGCTGGTGAAATACACTCTGGTTCATGGGAAAAAAACACCACTAAAAGGGCCCTAAACAGCTATAGATTTATTATGATGTTTAGATATGAAACATATTGAATGAAGTTACTATTCTAACTCATTGCACCCCGAAATAACACACAAAAGGCCCCCAAAGCACTTAAAATATATACTTACTGTGTACTTCAGAGTGTAGACTGACCCTGGCTGGTGATTGATCCAAACTGATCGGTGATTGAACATCATTGATTGTATGGGGTGACAGTTGGCCGCAGGGGAGTTCATAACGATTAGACGTTTTAGAGGGAACATTGTCACGATGGCACAATCGGCCTTCAAAATAAAAGTCCAGCTAAAGCCAGTCTTTCACTGCAATGTAACGTGACATCTTTATACTGTACTGTTTACCATACTGTGAGGACTTTATCCAGCAACATCTTATAAGTACAAAAAAATGTTTCTTCTCAAAACAAGCTAGTACGTGTTGTGGATTTCATAGTGGACTTGAGCAGAATTATCTCCTCAGCTATGATATACTGCAATAGGCAAGACTCTGAGGTACATTTCTTACGTTGACTCCCGTAACTGTGACAGCGCCAAGTATAAAACTGGCTGAACGCCACCCCAGCTTTGTGCCTGTATATGAGCAAGAGATCACAACATACGGGCTTGCTGATAACTCTGCTATATTTAGAGCTCACGGACAGTAGCGTTAACCACAATAACCAGCACGACTGTGTACTGTCAAAAGACACACACAGAGACTCTCTCAGAGGGAACATAACTGTGTTTTCTAGTGACTGTCGCAGCACCGCCAGACTCCTCCACACAGAAACCCCGTCAGTAGCTGCTCATGGCTGGTTACCTCTGACCACCAGCAGCACCGTGGGAAGCACAGCGTTACCCAATGCTGCACTCAGCGGTTTACGGTCAACGTCAGCGTCTGCTGTGTCTCCACAACCACAGTGTATGTCACCCTGTCTGGTTACTACACACAGAGGGTTATTTTGGGCTTGAAGACTACACATGTATTACATAAAGTCTGCTTTATAAACTCAGGGCAGGGGTTTTTATACATTTGGGTTTTTAACCTCTACAGTCCAAGGGTGCTGGAAGGTGAGGTTCTCCTAGACAGACATCCCTAAAATAAATCAAGAGTAGCTCCACAACTACCAGGTCTATATGCATGATATTGGTCTCTATGGATAGGTAAGACCTCAGAGAATTCATCCCCAGTGTCAGTAACATTGTGACTGTTACTACGCCTGAGTAAATTGTGATGAAATATAGGAAACATTTTTTATCCCGTTTTCTAGATTACACCATGGATAACACCATTATAGCAGTGATGCCATGCACAGAGATGCCACTGAATTAATTCAGCAACTCCTCGACTACAACTGTGCCAAAGCAGATATAAACAACACAAAGCACATCGATTCTACAAAGGTTTTAGTGAGGATAGGACCAGGAGGACTCTCCATTTGGCACACTTGGATACCCAAAGTGTGCCAAATGGTGTTTCTACCTCTTGAAAGGGAATCTGGCTCTAAAATACTACTGATATCCTCTACAGGAGGCTATGTGTACACAATGGAGCCTTTGGCCATGACATTTACCCTGTGCATCATCACATTCTACCATTATGCACAGTAGAAAATCAATAAAAAAACAACTAAATTGTATAATTTTGACTCCAAATGGAGTAATTTCATTATAATAATGAAATATGATCAAGTAGATAATACAAATAAGATCAATAACAATGTAAATAAGATAACAGAAAACAATCCAAAGTCAAGTATGTACATTCAATATAAATACAGTCAAAAATATTATGAAGTAAAACTACAATTTCTCCTGCGTTGATTTTGTAACTAAAATATTGAAATCATTGCCAAACAAACATTGTTTGGACAAAATACACTTTCACCTGGTACTGAGAGAAGACAAAAAGAGGTTCATAATTAATTAATGGTTTATAACATTAAATAATTTATCATGCAACAATACCAAATATTGTCTGCAGGCATTGTATTTGTCATTTTATAGATTAAAATATTACTCAGTAAATGAAAAAAAAATGAATTGATGAAGCTAAGAGTGAAAAACATGTATGTTCATAATTGGAAAAAAAAGTTATGCAATACTTTCACAAACATGTAAAGCTGCTCCGGTGGCAGACAGTAAACGGCATCACTGAATATATTACAGCTCATCCGAGTACATGAAAGCATCTGTTCCACCACTCTGCTGACACGTATTACGACTATGAATTCTCTGTTTTCATACACCTGTCAGACTGCGAGCAGGCCAGATTTAGTATCTCAACCTCTGACAAGAGTCACTGCTATTATCAACAGATTGGATGCTTAATGGAAACATATGCAAGCAAAACATGTCTTTTTGCAGTTCAACGAGCAAGGAAGGCCCCGAGCGTTGGCTTTTTTTTTTTTTTCTTTTCTGAGCACATTCAGTGGCAGAGTAGCGGCATATTGTTCCAGCATATGTTAACGCTGAGACGACAGGGCCGCCACATGCTAGCAGCCTTATGTATAGCTCCATATGTAGCCACCAGTTGGAGGGCAGACGGTGCATTATGGCCGACTCCAGCCTTTTTTAATGACAGGAGGAACAGGTTGGAGCTGTGTACATTTAGGACCAATGTGTTCGCCCTACCTTTAATAGTAGTTGTTACCTTGGCAACAGCTTCCTGGGGTCCAGGTTACCAAAATAGACCAATAAAATGTGATGGTGGTGTAACATTTCTGTCATTTACGTTTTGTTTATGTGATGTATCCTAATCTGCAGTACTTAAGTACAAATTTGAGGTACTTTACTTGAGTATTTCCATATTACTTTATACTTCTACTCGACTACATTTATCCGACAGCTCTTTGTTGGTGTCGAATGTTTGTGATGAACTGAAGGATGAAGTGTTCCTTCATGTGTTGCAACTGGAAAATGCATCGTCACAACGCTGAAAATGGGGACGTTTTTCCTGAAACTATGAAAAGTTGACTTTTTTAGAGATACGTCAACACGTTCTCACTCCCAACTCGTCAAATACCGCCGTTTGGTCGGCGCCACTCGGTGTCAGAAACCGACGCACGGAGGCGCCCTTTAGCAATAGTATATGTGACGAACTGGGCTTTCGAATAACTCCAATGTAAACCCACTATCGGTGTTATACGATGGTTGGACAAACTTATGAAGTATTAATAGCATACGTACTAGCATAGAGAGTCCGTTCAGGGTGGGCGGAAGGACTTTCAACCACACTCTAAGAAAAGTCAGTGAAAATAGCAATCCAGAAAAATCTGATAGAATAGGAAAACACTGACAGGGAACATTTTTCTGCTAATACTTGAATACTTTTAGTAAGATTTTGAATGCAGCACTTTTACGTGTATTTTCACGGTATGTATTAGTACTTTTACCTAAGTAAAGGATGTGAGTATTCTTCCACCGTTGTCTATCTGCTTTTTTCGCCCTGAGGATGAAAGTTGGGAGATTACATAAGTGAGAACAAACTGTTCTTTTTTTAATGCCGTAACAGTTTATTTCTGCACCTGCAATTCTGGAACACCTTCAAAAAGGAGTCGGTTATCTAAGCTCAGGACTAGTTTACATAACGAATTACGGAAACAATACAATCACATGCGTCAGTCATAAAACAGAAGTTTAGGATGTGGCAAATTAAAGTCCATGTTGTCCTCTGTAGAAAGCAAACTCCAACACCCAGAAAGGAAGTTTAGCTCCTGAGCTTGTAATAGTTTCTGGAGTTATTAGGTCAAATGGCTATAAAAGGGCAAAATGTGCATAATCACTGCAGAGCTCAGGTTGGCGGCCCCACATAAATCCTCCCAGTAAAGGAATGTGGAGCAACATGCATCAGTGAGCTTGTGATCGGGGTCAATATCGGCCGCTCATTATAGTCAGCTGACACGCTGACATATCTGCGTAAATGCTGGAATTTAGAAGAAGGCTGAGCAAAGTGATCCACTCCAGGTTACCATCAAATTACCATTAAATATTTGATAATTGGTTGCACTAAAAGATTTTATAATAACAAGTAGTAGCGCAATCGGAGAAGCAAAAAAAAACAACAACCTTTAAACTGGTAAAATAAAAAAAGTCAGACACGAGCAGATGGCGGGTGTGTGCAGGTCTGTTGTGTTTGCAGATTTACTTCCCTCTCTGCCCTCCTTTGTTCTGCACCATCAGTGGAACAACCCTTCCAGAAGCTGTGATTACTTTGTCTCAGAGCTCTTGGGTCAGCTTTGTCTCCCGAAAGACCTCTACTGCTTGGACAAGCTCCTAGTTTGTGCCAAGTTTAGATCCTGTCAAACCAACCAAACATCAACCAAACAGACTCTATAGGGCTCAGCTGATTCCTCTGACTCGATGCATTGGTGAACTCCGGATATTATCCCGAAAAAGAACCAATATATGAATCTGCCGTTTCAGCCTGAAATCCTTCTCAAACATGAAGCAACTCCCCCAGGACGCCAGCTATCCTCGGTGGACATTACTGTCTTTCAGAGGCTGTAGCAGGCTCGTTTAAAGGTATCATATAGAACTAGATCTAAGGCCTCCACTGGTAACATGTCATTTTAGCTTGTCAGGAAGGAGATTAACTAAGGCTCCAAAGTTGCGCTAAATTTTGGCGAGGGAAAAACTGGGATGGCCAGATATGGGTACCCATGAGTCTCCCCTTTACAAACATGCCCACTTTATGATAATCACATGCAGTTTTGGGGCACAAAAAATTGCACTTTTTCATGCGTACCGGAGCTTCTCACAAGCTGCTGGTACTCTCCTCAACCCTCTCCATATCAAGTTCTCCGGGAAATTCATAATGGTGATACATGCCGTAGGGAACAGAAGCGCCGCACTATTAAACTCCGCACGAGCTGGGCCAAAATGCCAGGGACGATTTTTTTGTCCCAGTCCAGCCTTGGGTATCACTGTAAAGCTGAGACTCTTGTGGATCCAATGAGCCCAACTGTATTCATGTGTGATGATATTAGTCCCCATGGTAGCCATTTCATTGACCTCACTGTATAAAATGACCTGTGGTGACCTCTAGGATAATCACAGCCTCATGAAACTTTACAGCCACAAACTAGAGACCTAGAGCATTCAGAGGATGGATGGATCAAACTAGAGACCTAGAGCATTCAGAGGATGGATGGCTTTCCTAGCTAGATTGACAATAAGGGGGTTTCTGAGCAGTTTACACAACGCAAGTGCTCGCCATCCAATCGGCGTAAAAATGTGCAGAAATCTCCAAATGTCAAACGTTTTTGATCCCAAATCACAGCATGACTTTTCCTACGGTGTTCCTCAAGGTCTTGGTGTCTCAATTTGGTATTTTGGAGGGATTATTAATAATTTTTATCAATTATCAAATGGTTAAAATGGTTATATTTAGCACCAAATTTGTGTAAAAGTGGTATCAACCCAAAAATTGCTGCAACAACTTATGAGACATAATAGAGCATGGGAATGGACATCATATACGTCTATCACAATGTTATACACTAAACTTTCAACATTTGAATAGACCTCAAACCAAAAAACAATGTTTATTACAGATTTATGACTAGAAAACCTGACGCAGTGCTGAGCTTATTCTGGCATATACTACTGACCTGCTATCTGCCCCCTTAAAGAAACAAATTAAGGGATGTTTGAGCTGAGCAGCTTCACATTTGCTTAGTCACTGATGATGCACAGCTAGACATACATAGTTAGAAAACTGAAAATAATGTTTTTTGTTTGTCAGTTTTTGCAGTTAGTATAAAATAAATCAAAATACACAACTCTTTTATACTTAGAGGAAATGATAAAATACTTGCACCATCAATCAAACTGCAACTGTGGACTGTCATTGCCTTTTAAAAAAACACGCAGTTCCCAAAACTGTAATAGCTATTTGTTATTTTCTGGAGTGTTCCTTCCTGGAGCTGTTTTACCACCATCCTCAATTTGATTTTCTTTTTCCCCCCAGCTGTGTACAGTTCCTCTATTTCCTTTGTGAATTGCATTGTGGGGGGAAAAAAGTGGCCATCAACCACACATTCAAAAATGAGTTTTTTAGTCTTCCTACTGACCTTTTGAATACTTTGTTTGTCACTTCCACACTACAGACTCTAAACCAACAGTTTGTCATCATCTTTTAAGCAAAAATCCCCCCAAAATTGTTGCTTCTTTTCTTATATTATAACATTAACAACATTAGCATACACACACCTTCTCACACTATCACTTTACATTCCATATATTGCATTCATTTGAATGAGATGGAGGTGGAAGTGCACATCCATAACACACCCATAGTCCCATGCATAGACTGCACCAGTGTCGACGTTCTCACTGTCTGTCGCTCCACAGGCAGGCGTTCAATAATGTTCCCTCGGTGGCCCCCAAAATGCAATGCATGATTCAAGATGTGTCCTCCTCCTCCTGAGTGTTGAAATATACCCCCTCCCAACACTCCAAGGTTGTTGTCTAGCCTTCACTCCCCCTCACCTCTCCAAAGTTAATGAAATCACTCCCACAAAGTCACCAGAGAGGCGGCACTATATTCCAAACTACAGAAAAAAACCACCCTCGGGGTGAGATTGAATATTAAGAAAATGTGACAAACAGAAACCTGGAAAAGTGTCATTGGTGTATAAAGGACGCGGAACATGTTGTCAGCTCGTGCATTCAAATTCAGAGTCACCTCGGAGAACACATTAGCTTTGAGCAGAGGGAGATGAGAATAGAATAAAAAGGCTTTGACTTTTTGTTGTAATGACACGTTTGGAGTTGTCACAGATTAGTGCTAAGTGGATCTAAAGTCCATTTGCAGAGTCGCTGCTTTAAATATGGTCATTATGTTTTAAATGGTGATGAAGGTGGATGTAATAATTAGTATGTTTCCTGTATGCTTACTGTGTCATAACGTTTTTTGGAGAGCGTATTAATGATTCAGCCCTTTATCGTCGGCATACAGTTACATTAAAAGAGCTTCATCTCTTCTCTCTTCTCTTTCAGGGATCCGAACCAACCAGTTCCACAGGACACAAAGTTCATCCACACTAAACCCAACCGTTTCGAGGAGGTAGCCTGGACCAAGTACAACCCCAAAGATCAGCTCTACCTCCACATTGGCCTCAAACCTCGAGTCCGAGACCACTACCGCGCTACCAAGGTCGCTTTCTGGTTGGAACTAGTTCCTCACCTCCACAACATCAATGAGTTTTTTCAGTACGTGTCCACCACCACCAAAATACCTCCGCAGGACACCACCCCTTACCCTTACACCAAGCGGTTCCCTGGCAAGAACAACTGGCCGTCCACCACCCGCCACCCGGGGGTCCCGCCTGCCAACACCAAACAAACCACCGACCAGCACAAGGGCGGCGACCTAACCGACGAGTCGACCGTGGTGATCGAGACCAAGAGAGACTACTCCACCGAGCTCAGCGTCACCATCGCGGTCGGAGCCTCCCTGCTCTTCCTGAACATCCTCGCCTTCGCCGCGCTCTACTACAAGAAGGACAAGCGGCGGCATGAGTCCAACCGGCGCGTCCCCACCCCGCAGCGCAACTCCGCCCCGACCAACACGCCCTCGTCCGCCAACGACGTGGCCCACCTGCAGAGCGAGGAGCTGATGTCGCTGCAGATGAAGCAGCAGCAGCTGGAGCACGAGCACCACCACGAGTGCGAGTCGCTGCAGACCCACGACACGCTGCGCCTCACTTGCCCGCCCGACTACACTCTCACCCTGCGCCGCTCGCCCGACGACATACCGCTGATGACGCCCAGCACCATCACCATGATCCCCAACTCGCTGGCTGGCATGCAGCCTCTGCACAACTTCAATACTTTCGGTGGCAGCCAGAACAGTACCAACCTGCCCCACGGCCACTCCACCACACGGGTATAGCTCCACGGGGACGGGAACGGCGCCGGATTCCCTTCTGGATCAGCCACTGACCTCGCAAGGCAAATACGAGTGGCTGACTGTGTGAAGCACAGACTTAGCAGATGTTATTTTGCTACCATGCCTTCTTGAAAAACATATACATTCATCATGAACTCATGAAAATATTCAAAGTGAATGTTACTATAGTAATAACTCTACTTGGAGCTAAGCTTCATGGAAGGTTTTCGAGGAGTTTTACCAAAAGAAAAGGCAACCAGGGGATGACTATTAATATTCGTACAATATGAAATGAAAGAGTTTCAAGTGTGACAGAGAAGCTTCCGCGGGACGCTTCTGTGCCATAAATACACAACAGGAAGTGGCGACTGTTGTTTGAAAAGCAACATCTTTTCATGATCCTTCATGCATCAGACACCTGACGGGCACAGAATTCTACACCCCAGCCTGAAATGTATTTATGAATACTTTGTAAAAAAAAAAAGGAAAAAAAAAAAAAAGAAAGAAAAAAGGTATATAGTTGTGCGTGGAAATTTAAAAATCTAAAAAAAAAGAATATTAAAAGAGCTCCTTCTATTATTGTTTTTTTTTATTTTGGCTGAAATTTTTTGGGTTTTTCCAGCTTGTGCTTTCTGTTTAGATGCGTGTAAATATATCCCGACATTCATCATTTCGCGTTTCGTTATTTTTTTTTTCACAGAACGACCAAAATGCGAACACAATCCCATCCTCGGAGAGTTGCACACCGTGCGTCTGCAGGTCATCACATCACAGTATACTGTCTCGTGCGTTTGCTTTGTTTCCACTCTTTAGACATGCATGTTCAGGAAGAGCTTTACTCTCCATTTTCAGACACGTCTCCTGTCTGAGAATGAGGACTGACTTCATCCCATCAACCTGCCGTCATCCTGTTACGCTTCCGATAGTTTCCTTTGTGGGCTTTTTTCTGTCTTGCGATCTCAGCACTGCCTGAGCTTACGATGTGACCAGCAATGTATTATTTAGAAATAAAAAAGGCAGTGATCTTTTTTTTTTTTGTATCAATATTAGTTGGATATGTTTGTAAAGAAATATATGTTAGATATTTCAAATTGTCATATGCTAGCAATATGTAAAGTATTGTGCCAGGCTTGTGATATTTTGGGTTACAAAAGCAAGTGAATGAGTGTAAATATTAATGATATTAATTATTATAAAATTACAACAAAAGTAACCAAGAACTCTCTTTCCGTTTTGCATCCTATTACAAAAAAAAAGAAAAAAATGGAAGTACATCCAGAAGATTTTAAGCTACATTTGTAAATTCTATAAAAAGATATATTCTTGCCATTTGGTCCCTAAACCAGTCAAGATAACAAGGGTTTTAATGTAGACTTTTAAAATCCTTAGTTGGTCTTATTTTTTGTTTGCAGTTTTGCCTTAAGTGATAATAGAGATATTTCTGGCTGGACACCTGTATAAACTTTTTCTGCAACATTTTTAATAAAATATCACAGTATTTTCTAAAAAAGAGAAAAAAAAGAAACAATTGGGTTTGATTGGATGGTTGTGTGTGCAAATGTGATTGTCTGAATGTCAGTTTGATAATACTTCATATTTTATTTCACTTATTTTAAATGACCCTGTTTTTTTAATAGTTTATTATATTTAGTACAATTTCTCCCTCTTTTAAAATGTCATACTCACCACTCTGCTGCTCTCAGTTTCTCTTTTTAACAGAGATACAGTTTAGATATTCTTTTCAATAATGGGATGTTCTGTTCATGCTGTTCAGAATTAAAACTCAACACGTCGTGCACTTTTTCACATTAAAAACTAACAGCTGAAAGGGCATAAAGCTACCTTTCCTGGTAGGATTTTTAATGTGAATCCACAGAAAGATGAACAAAAAACTTTGCGAACTTGCCCTTAAAGCTACAGTAAGTAATGCATTTTAGAAACCAATTTTTTTTTTTTTTGATTTTTTGAAATTCTCATTGCATCCTGACAGCAATCAATAAATCAAAAAAGCTATGACAACAAAAGAAAAAAAAAATCCTGCATCTGCAGCTATCGCAGGACCGTAATAAACCCGTCCAAACATTTAATTCGGTCCGAATGAAATGATGACTTTTACTCCTTTGTTAGTTCCACAGTGGGGGCATTTGCAGTGTACAGCAGCAAAGGGGATAGTGCAGAAACAAGAGGCATCATAAAACAAAAAAAAACAAAAAAGTAGAGAGACATAAAATATGAACAATTTAAATAAAAGGAAATATTAGAAAATAAGAACAATATATACGGTATTGACAATAAACAGACTATTAACACAATTGCACAAGTGAAAATATGATATTTCACAGTGATTGGGCCGAAATTTCACCTGAAAGTGTTGCACAGTATGAATTGAGTTACACCTGAGTAGTAGTGATATTGCACGGTCGGTGTACAGTATAGTGCAGTATTGGAGTTAGTGCTGCTAGCTTCTTTCATTGGAAAAGAGTTGGTAACACTGGGCTGGCTTTTTATATTGGAACATTGTTAAATCTAGCTTACTCGTACTAGTTTCCCGGATGTTACCGACCCCAGCTTCAATGACAGAAACAAATGAATAAACCAGCATATCCAATGTCCAAGGTCCAATGTTCAAATAATAATTTCAAAACCCATTGCTAAGTGTACATATAGAGTCAAAGTCAAAAACAATGGGCCTCATGCAAGAACCACCCGTACAACCAGATTTCTTCTTGAAAGCTTGACCAATTTTCCTCGCATTTTGAATTTTTCTTTTAGGTACGAACACAATTTAGTAGTCCAGAACTGTTGTAGGAGTCATATTCAGTCTACTAGTTTTTCACTAATGGATTGTTTATTTCATTACTTTGAAGCAATTTTGATTTTGGAAAATCCTATATGAGTTACACTTCATAATTATGTTGAGATTATCCTGTTTGACTGATGAATTCTATATAGTATTCATATAGCCTAACAATCTCATCATTCATTTAAATTGGTCATTGATGCTATTGCTAACCCTTTAACCCTAAACCCTAACCCCTAACCCTAATGTTCTTGCATGAGGCCCAATGTTTGCAACTCAAAGTTCCCACACTGTGACATTGAATTCGCACACATTTAAGTTACGAGCACAAGCTTTAACATTTTTTAATATCTACACATTCCCAAACTTGAATATCTCATGTAGAGTTTTGTTCACATGTTTACAAAGGATGACATACAACCCACAGGCTTTGAAATGTTTCTCATCTCACAAGCGTATTATTATTATTATTAACCATAATATGAATCCAAATTGGGAGCTATATTCGTGTTGATACACATTTTGGTGCTCTTCCTTGAGAAGCATGGAAGTTTCTACATACCAACTCCTCATGTTATAACGAGACAAGTTTGTTTTAACAAGATACTTGAACAGTTTTGTGATATTAGAAGACAAAGTTTCTTGTAAAAACAGAATTGTTTGGTATTTAGTGATGATGACACACTGACAAATGAAAAGGATTTCATTTTAACAAGATATTAACAAACTTGTGGGATATTGTTCAGGTTGAATATTTGCGTTACAGCGTTCCCAATGAAAACCCCTCGTGTTCAAAGAAGGCAAGATTGACTCTCGTTGCAGCGATGCAGCCGTGTGTTGCTTATTGAGTTGGACTCGATCAATACCGGCAATCTAGCACTTGAAACTTTTGAAACATTGAATTGCATCTGCAAACAGTTTGGGCTCTGCCAGCTAAGCTATATTCTCGGACTGTTTCGGCCTTTTGTGAATTGCGGTTTGTGCTCCGTAAGGGGAAAACCAAGACCTCTGAGCTGAATAGCAAAGAGTGCTGCTGCCGTGGTTACGAGCCTCCCCTGATGCTCGCATCCAGGCTCTAAGCATCTTGTATTCAGTAAAAGTGTCTTGAAAATCACCCACCACCACCACCACCTCACCTCCCTTCTCACTATTCAATCTATTGATCCTCTTTGCAACAAGCCAAGCAAATTAGCTTTTGACTTAAAACTGAAGTGACAGGGGGAAAATTGAAATCTTTAATAGTAATCTGCAGTTACTGAGGCGCAGTGGATGTCTCCATACATTCTCCTGTGACATTTGCAAAAGCTCCCTCATAAGTAAAAAGGCCGATGTGTAGAATATTTTTTTCATGAGACGGGGAAACTTTTCTTTCATTAGTGAAATTGTTTGATCCATAATATATGATCTAGCAAACAAGCCTTATACATACTGAGATGAATATTTATCTTGAGACTCGTGTGCAAACAAAGCAGCGCCGATGTGCAGGCACCCTTTTAATTGGCATGTTGTTTATGCTTAGGGTAATGGGGGGTGGAGGTTGGGGTGGTGGGTGGGTTGAGGAGGAGTGATGCAGGGCGAATGGCATGTGGGTGGGGTGGGCTGGATGTGAATACTGGAGACTCGACTGGAAGTTAATTAAGCTGGCAACAGCGCTCCATCACTCAACCGCGGTCCCAGAGCTGTCATTCAAGTGCACCGCTCTCCAGGCAGCCATTACCGAGGAATATCGATCGCCACGGTGACAAGGTAGCGCGCCAAATGGGAGTGGGCAGAGATGAAGGTTTTGTGTGTGTGTGTGAGGCGTTTCTATGAAACGCCACACACACAATCCTGCTGTGACCAGCTGCGGCGAGAACCTCCGCTGCGTTTTCCCCGAACACAAATTAAAATGCAGGTAAATACCTCGGCTAGCGGAGCCAGTTGATTGCATTCCCCTCCCTGGGTAGCTGGAGCCTTAATAGATGAATATGAAATCTTCAGAGTCAATATATGCAGTTAAGTGGTGAGGAGCCGAGGTAGCGGTAATGGCCTCCAGAAATCCCCATCAACATCTTTTTGCTTAGGAAAATATTGTCCTCAACTCCCCGTTCAGCCTCCTCAATAGTTTTCTCATCACTTGCAGCGTGAGGCTCGTGACCTGAGGGATTTTCCTCCACATCACTTGTTGTCCATATAAATGAGGGAGCTGATGGCAGCAAAGGATCATGGGACTCGTGCCGGCTGAATTTTGAAATTCCCTGCGACAACATGGGCCTACACGACATTTCTTAAAATGGCTGCCTGGTATATATATATATATATTTATATTTTAACAGCTACTACTAACCCTGTATGGATGTGATATGATTTGCTATCTTTATTGTATGTTGAACCCCTTTGTAAAACATGAAGAAATGTATACAGAGAATGAATGCAACACAACTACAAATATTACCAAATTGCTGTCATTTGCGCTAGCTCTGGATAACATTACGCTCTCCGCTACCACCTTACCCGATCGGCACTGCACACCGGTTAGCTACGTCATCGATTTCGGACCCGGCGATGATGGAAGTAGCCGACTTGCTTCTTTTTCATCTCTGTTGAGAGTTGACCATGTGCAGTACCAATTGGGTAGCAAGTGACACGTGTTGTTGTTGTTGTTCCCGTGTAACGTAAATTAGATGATAAATGAGATGATAACGTGATATTGGTTCGGTCCATAGACTTCTGTACTCACCGATACCCGATCCAGCATTTTAGGCAGTATCTAAACACGTTTCTGATACTGGCATCGGTATTGTGGACAACTCAGGCTCAGCAGACTTCCCGAGGCATCCATTATATTTTGCTCATACTCCCAAAAACCAAACTCAACAAGTGCTCCTATACTGTCTAGCCTCTGGTTTAAACAGGGGGTCCCTCAACAAGACCAAGCCTCAAGATTAGATAATCAATCGGGCCATCTTAAAAGGACCATACCAGTGGTTTTGCATGTTTTAGTCAACAAAAATACATCGTTTGTAGCTCCCAAAGTATTTTCTCATTTGACCCAGCAATTGGTAGTTCAACCTCACATGTGCTTTCAGAAACTGTTGAATAGACTTCCTATTTAGGGGCTTCGTCACTTAAAGGGACAGTGTGTAAGATTTGGTGGCATTTTGGTGGTGTGGTTGCAGATTGCAACCAACCCTCCGCTCACCCCTCCCTTTCCGAGACTGAGGTAACGTGAGCCGCCGAGTGCAAAAATGAGGTAACGCCTTGCTCAGAGGCCATCCATACCATAATAACACTACTTTATGAAGTCAGACGGCGGCTGGCGGAACTTTAACACCCTTCACAAGCGTGTCGGAGAACTACGGTGGCCTTAAGGTAACGTAAAAAACATGAAAGTCTCTCTCTAGAGCCACAGTTTAGTTTGTCCGTTCTGGGCTACTGTAGAAACATGGCAGACTCTGCGAAGAGGAGCCGCTACCTATGCAGATATGAAGGGCTCATGCTAAGCTAATGAAAACACAGGTGATTATACACTAATGAAAACATAGTTATGAATATCATATTCCATTTCTGCACCTAAAAGCTGCACACTGGCCCTTTAAAGATAGCATACTATATATCTTTTTACTGTCCGTTTGCTGAAGCTGTCGTTTTTCTAGGTCAGTTTCATTTTAGCCTATTTACTACAAATCACTTTCTATCACATCCAACCATTTTCCATCACTTTCCATATGTACAACTTGAGTGCAACTGTATGTCTTTGAGGAGAGACCGAAAGGCCATTCGGAACAGAGAAACACTTCCCCGATGTGGTGCAAAGTAGCTTGTTGGGAACATATTGAACCATCAAGCATGACACAGTTCCTGGAGTGGAAATAAACCATTTCCAGTAGCATTATCCAGGTAGACGTTACGTAGAATGGGAATTTTTTTTTAAGGAGAAAGTATACTAATTGTTAGCAGACATATTTATTTAGGAGTCGAGCATAAGATTCATGAGATGATGGTACCTGCTGGTTGATGTCCTCTTCCATCTACTCATTTGTGCAGACTCCAATTGGAAAAAATATGTTGTTTGCAATTTGCTGCACTAAAATTGGACTTTGGTCCATTTCCATTGTATGAGCTTCATCTGTGTGTGATAGACTGGTCTGCAGTACCCCGGTGATCCCGGATGGACTAATGCTGTAAGCTGAGGAGGGCTGGGGGGGGCATGCAGGGAAGCAGCTGGCCCGCTCTAATGTCCTCGTTTCTCTTCACTTTCCCATTTTCTCGTCACAACATCAAACCGATGCCATTCAATTAAAAATGTTTATAGTCGACGATGTGGACTGCGAGAGGACAAAGAGGGGAGGGATGAATGAGGAAGTCTGGTTTGGGTCAGAGGGACGGATGCGGTGTAATTACGCCGTCGAAGGTGGCCGTGTGACTGCTGAACAGATGTACTGCCATCTTGTGTGCTAAGCTGTCGTACTGTGGATCTCATCCAACTCCACGACCCCTTCGCTGATGGCAGACGTGGGAATGTTTTTTATTGTTAAGCATTATTGTCTAGTCAAAGCAATTAGCTGGATCCATGTTTGTGTGTGCTCAAAAATAGTGCCAAAAGGATTCGCATGCTTTTGAGTAACCAGGTGAAATGACGGCTGGAGAATGAAATATTTTCAGCCCACCAGCGGAAGCATCTGGAGCAGAATATTAAAATATTTTTTTTTTATTGCGGAGCCAATCCTCATGTTCAATATTAGCAAAATATTCACCTGCTTGTCAACCACCTGAGTGAGATTTAATTAAAGCCTTCAGAGGGTTCGTATTTCATTATGGAATAGTCTACGGAGTTTAATCAAATGATTAGAGGTATAAATAGTCTGCACCACCTGTATGATGCTATACAGAACAGCAAAACAGTGAGATGAACCAGAGGAGTTCGATCTGTTTTCATTGGAATCTAAACAATTACTCCATCCGACAGTTACAGTGACGTCTCACTCTCCTGATTAACGTTTTACATTCAGAATACACGGTGATGAACAGTTTAACAATACAGCTTAACACTTCAGTAATTTAAAGGACCCATATCGTGCTCATTCTCAGGATCATACTTGTATTTTGTGTTTCTACTAGAACATGTTAACATGCTGTAATGTTAAAAAAAAAACTTTATTTTCCTCATACTGTCTGCCTGAATATGTCTGTATTCACCCTCTGTCTGAAACGCTCCGTTTTAGTGCATTTCAACGGAATAGCGTTGCTAGGCAACGGCTTGGGTCCATGTGTACTTCCTGTCAGCTGATGACATTCACATACACTGCAACCAGGAATAAACTGGGACACATTTAGAATGTTTAAATCTTTGGTATCGTGAGACGCCGTCCCTGGTCCGTCCATCTCAGACTCTGCAGCAAGAATTTTGTCCCACATCAGTCTGCAGTAAGGTCTCCTCCCCTCTGGTCAACTGGTGCAGCAGCAACAATCTGGAACTAAACATCAACAAAACTAAGGAACTTATGTCGGACTTTCCTAAAAACCAGTAGAGCTACTACCGTTGATCGTCAACGACCATGTGTCCGAGTGAGTCCATCATTTAAAATCAATCCCCTTCTCCTGAAATGGGAAGACAACTCCACCATCATCCAGGAGAATGCTCACGCTTAGAAAATGTGGCGTGTCAAAGGTTGCAAAGTTGCACTCCTACAGAGCGGTAATAGAAAGTGTGCTCACCTTTTTCAATAACTGTACGGTACGGCAATTCTACAGCCCACAAAACTGACGGACAGAGTCAAAAATAATTGGCTGTGTACTCCCCACCGTGACAGAGGTATACCACATCCACATCCAGCAGAAAGGGTTGGACATTTTTTTAAAGGACTCCTCACATCCTGCAAAACCCTCCATTCAGTCTACTACCTCCAGGTAAAAGACTACGCAGAACATCTCAGCACTTATCCTGAAGCAATCCACATCCTAAATGCTTCGCTGGTGTATAAACAAGCACATGCACTTTAATTTTTTCACTTTAAGAGCATCTGGTAGCAATATTGCATTTATTGCGTGGTTGCTGTATTGTTATTGTGGCGTGTTTTTGTTGTGTGCTATGTGATTATATGTTTTGTTTTTCAGCGCACCGAAACAAATTTCCTCATCAACTGCAATTGATATGGCAATAAATTATTGAATCTTGCACTAAATCTAAAAAAAGACTTAATGTAATGTTAAGAAAGCAGTCTGACACTGACTTACAACCACATATCTAGTCTGCAGAGTGCACATACAGTAGGCTACAATGTATAATTATCTCTGCTTTATACTAGGAATTACCATTTTTGTTGAACCATGATCACTATCCAGCCTGCGTGGGAGACAGTTACTTGAAAAGCACATACAGTTGTGCCCCATATGACCTCGGAGAGGATGAAGCGGTTTAGAAGATGGATGGATGGATATTCCCCAAGCATGAACATATGGAACGTTTCATTTTTCACAATGATTTGTAATACATCGGTTGATCACAGCCTATAAATCTCAAATAGCTCCACAACTACCAGGTCTATATGCATGATCTTGGTCTCTATGGAGAGGTAAGACCTCAGAGAATTCATCCTCAGTGTCAGTAACATTGTGACTGTGATGAACCAAAGGAAACATTTTTTATCCTCGCCTGAAATGTTTTCTAGATTAGACAGTGGATAACACCATTATAGCAGTGATGCCACAACAGAGAAGCCACTGAATTCATTCAGCAACTCCTTGACTACAACTGTGCCACAGCAGATATAAATAACACAAAGCAACTACATTCTACAAAGGTTTTAGTCAGTATAGGACCAGGAGGACTCTCCATTTGGCACACTTGGATACCCAAAGTGTGCCAAATGGTGTTTCTACCTCTTGAAAGGGAATCTGGCTCTAAAATACTACTGATATCCACTACAGGAGGCTATGTGCACACAATGGAGCCTTTGGCCATGACATTTACCCTGTGCAACATCACATTCTACCATTGTACACAATATAAAATCAATAAAAAAACAACTAAACTGTTTAATTTTGACTCCAAATGGAGTAGATTTATTATAATAATGACATATCATTAAGTAGATAATAACAAATAAAATCAATAACAATGTAAAAAAGATACTTATGTACATTCAATATAAAAATGGTCATATGTGCCACATTGGCAATCCATATTACTGAGCAACTGATCCATGAAAATGATCATAACAATGAATAAAAGCTGAAGAAATCTCTCTGCGCTTTGGTTGGAAATGACACTATACCGTCATGTTGTGAACGTTATGGTCTTGTTTAGGTTGATGTGCATCTTTACTGCCTGATCATTCATCAAATACCAGCTGGGAACCATGAAGATTATTCCACCTATACAGTTCAGGTCTATCTATACCGCAGCGTGGTGTTAGTCGGAGTAGGAAAAGAGAGGAGGGAGCGCGTCTCCCTCTGATGGAAACCATAGCATGTAGGACGTGGAGGTCAGTGCCAGATGATATTTTGCCCCTGCCGCTCCGTCGCCTGATGAAACAGCACAGATGATTTATGGCGACCGGCTGGATGGCAGCAGCGCAGGGGAGCGGTGCTGCCACCGTTGGCCCCGGCAGACACAGACAAAATTGGGTTACTCACAGAATGTGAAGGGGTCTGTCTCAGACTAACAAATTTAATCACGGCCTTCATCCCCTGCAGGTTGTTTTAATACTGCTGGATTACAGAGGTCTCTCATCTCTCCAAGCCTCTTTACGGCCGACACAGATGTAGTCCTGTCAATGTGTCGGCAGCACAGACACACAGGATTCTCTGAGGACAAGGGGGTGAGTTGTGTTTGGCAAGCTTGGAACATAAATCACAAGTTTTCAGGCACAACCTGTGAGTTAGGTAAGAAAAAGAAGGGTAGTGTCACTACCAAAGTTCAGACTGCGTTCCTTTAATGACGAGTTCCAACACTGATTTATCTACTTAGTCACAAGGAACTCTCTGTAGAGGGTTTATAAGTTGTCACTAATGGCTTCATTGAGAGTCATTTACTAAAGGTTTATAGACGGTGTTGGAGAGTAATTAAATTACAGAATGTAATAATTAAAAGATTATGTAATTAAGTTACAGTTACTAATCAAAATGTTGGTGATTATAAAGGGGGTTACATGTGAATACACAACACAGTCTCATGAAATTTTATCTATTTAATTTATGTACAGACACACAAATTTCTCTTAAAATATCACTGTAAGTGGCGTTACATACAACAAAAGCACATTATTTTTCTCATACTGTCTTTCTGAATATACCTGTATTCATGCTCTGTCTGAAACGCTCCGTTTTAGCGCATTTCAACGGAATGGCAACATAATTGCGTTGCTAGGCAACAGCTTGGGACCATGTTTACTTCCTGTCAGCTGATGTCATTCACATACACTGCAACAGAAAATAAACTGGGACACATTTAGAATGTTTACGTTTCAAACTGTGAAATGGTCTAAATATTGTATATTTGTGACATCACAAATGGACAGAAATCGGTTAACGGAAAACGGGCTGTGTGTATTTCTCTGTAGATTGAGTGTTTTGATAGTTTAACAGTATTTATATAGCACTTAAACCTGCTTTATAATATAACAGACATGAAAATCTCACTTTTTACAATATGGGACCTTTAAGTACAGAAGTTACGTGACAAATAAATCAACTTTGACTTCTGGGTCATGAATGAAAAATGTGTCTATGTTCACAAATCCATAAATTAAATGTTGTGACTACTCCACAGAAGGCTGTGCAACTGGGCTGGAAAATATTATTTTCGGTAAAAAGCTGTATGTAGAATGTAACATTAATTCAAGTTATATAGAAGGACTTTGAGTAAAAGTTTGACTAACACTGTTGATGTGAAGTTTACGCTATCCGGTTTAACTTGATGCCTTATTGTCCAATTTAAAACATTTGTTAGAAATCAAAAAGTTCTCAAATGTAATAAGTTGCATTACTTTGATGAAGTAATTAAAGCATTTAGATTACATTTTTAACAAGGTAACTAGTAATCTGTAACCTTCCAAAACACTGATTAGTGATGATACAATTCATCAAGTGTGCAGATGTAAACGTTTAATAAATGGATTTGGAAACCATTGGAGGATTCTTCCTGATAAATTAAAGGGGCTAAAAGGACAAAGCAAAGTGTTCTGCAGCAGGAGGATTTTCCATAACCTGGCAACCAAAATTATGTTTCTTATGAATAGGTTGAGAGGTTGCAGAAAATCCTCCCGTAGAGGCTCTGCCAAAAAAAAAATTCTGGGACCCGGCTGCGGGGATTTGCTCCCATTCAACCACAAGAACATCAGTTATTTGCCATTTTATTACACTTTATTTATTCTGTCTGACACTTTGTTCACATTTCTGTTTGTTATAGGGTGGGGGTGGCTTTTGTGAGGCAATATTATAACCAAATAACAATGAAAACAATGTGAACGGTGTCTCTGGTAGTGATGAACCTACACAGAATTCTAAAACGGACACAACTCCAAATGAATGATAATGTTGCTCTGTAACTGCTGTATGTGCAAATAAGCAACAGTTTGCTTAAAAAAAAAATCACCATATCACCTTAAAAAGATGTTATGTATTGTTTATAACTTGGTTCCGCTGCCACCAAAGTGGCAAACAAATCCATTATTGCAATTTTATTGGAAATAGAGCATTTGTTGGGGACTATTTTCAGTGGTGGATTAATCCACATCTGGTGCTCTAGTGAGTATTTGTGTCGATGGATGTGGGGTTGAGTCAGAATAAACTACAGTGTGTGTGTTCATAGTGATGGAGGAACATGTCACCCGGCGACACAGTGAGGCTCATTGATGTGATTTAATGGAGCCCAGAGGACGAAGCTATGGCTCTGATACACACACAATACTTGTTAGTACTGTAGATGTTTTTTTTTTCATGGGATTGTTGACATAAGATCAGAAAACAGGATCCGCTCACTGCATGAAGCAGCGTTTCATTCTAACAGAGATCTTCGTCAGGCATTGTCAAGTCAGCATCACAAAGCAGAGCAGGCAATAATGTGGACACTGACACATCACCACTCAGGTGCTGGTGATCTGCTTGATTGGAAGTCAATCAGGTCACACAGCTGTACCAATCATGGGAGACGCAGAACACTCCTCTAGAAGACAACACTGGAAGTATCAAGCACTAATCTATCACATCACAGGTTAAGTTCAAACATTAGAGGTTCAAAGATATTTCATCATTTAAAATCATTATATAGAAAAATAGATGTATTTAAGTATATAGAGTATATAGTATATATTTAAATATATACGTTTTTTGAACATTACAGTATGTAAACATGTTCTAAAAGAAACACAAAATACAAGTATGAACCTGAAAATGAGCACGCTATGGGACCCTTAACAGTCTTACAGGAAATCCATGGTTCTTATAAATACATGCAGATGCAGCTGAAAAGTAATGTTGACCAGATTAAGTTGCATTAAATATAATGAGGAAATGTTAAAGATACATTTTTTACTGTCACAGGTAATGATACCCTTGCTGCATTGTTGACATAAGAAACATAATGCATAAATGACATAATAATATCGCCAGTGTTAATAATTTAAATGTTAAAAAATTGGAGATTTAAATTATAATGAAACAATACAAAAATCATTCTAATCTCCTGCTGTGTCTGCTGATACCTCATTTAGAAGTAAACCTGTAATACTTGTTATTTTTTACCCATCAGCCTCTCTTGTAAGAGCAGAGTTTATCACAGGAGAAGAGCTCACTCTGCTTCCCTCCTCTCATCTGCACCGTAGCATCATGGGAACTTTAATATTTGCTTAATCTCACGCCTCGGCACTGTGGGACGCCGCTCGTTTCACTGTGAATCGGCATTAGTAGAAAAATGAAAGGAAATAAAGCGAGTCGTCTGCATTAGGCTGACCATCCAGTGTTTACAGAAAGAGCAGATTTACTGTAGATTAATGAGGGTCCACTGGGGGAATACAGACATTATCTTTAGTGTTACGCTTGGATTTAAATGGAACATCCCACAGACATAATAGAACATTTCTTAATGTTGTAGCACATGCTGTTTGGAATATAATATTTAACAGTTCACACACATTTGTTTTAGCACTGTATAGACGAATAAATTAGATCCCATGTGGCAAACATGCTTTAAATTATAAATATCTGAAAGATATAATACCAACAGCATCATGGTTCACTCCATTCAAATTATAAAGCTGTACTAATCAATATACACTGCTCAAAAAAAATGAAGGGAACACTTAAAGTGGCAGTAGGCAGTATATTTTTGGCATCATTGGGCAAAATATCCATCCAGTCCAGACGGAGTCCAGCTCCTTCAGGACGGCACATCCATACGTGCAGTCGCAAGAAGGTTTGCTGTGTCTCCCGGCAAGGTCTCAAGAGCACGGAGGAGATACCAGGAGACCGGTCGTTACACCAGGAGTGCCGGACGGGGACCGGTATTTGCTTCTTTTTGCGAGGAGGAACAGGAAGAGCACTGCCAGATTCCTACAAAATGACCTCCAGCAGGCTACTGGTGTGCATGTTTCTGACCGAACTGTCAGAAACAGACTCCACGAGGGTGGCATGAGGGCCCAACGTCCTCTAGTGTGACCAACCCAGCACTGTACAGCTCCATCGGCATTCGCCAGGGAACACCAGAATTGGCAGGTCCGCCATTGGCGCCCCCGTTCTCGTGCCGGATGATGTTACAGGCAGCATAACGTTCACCTGCGGCGTCTCCAGGCTCTTTCACGCCTGTCACATGTGCTCAGTGTGAACCTGATCTCACCTGTGAAGAGGTGTAGGTTTAGATGTGATGAATCAAGTCTGTCTCAGTTCTTATATTATATACTAGCCATGTATTACTGCTAAATAAAATGCTATAAAGCATGTGCACGAGACACAATTCTCCATTAAAGATACATATAAGAGTTTCTCTCTGAGAATCTGATGGACCAATGTGCCGCAGAGCTTCTCACCTATCTAGTATACGCTGAGGAGAAGGTAAACGTTTCAATGCATGGCTTTCAAAGCAAACTTTAGTTATAGTCCCATGATGCTCTCACAGCTTTATAGTCTGCCAACAGTAAACAGTTTGTGTTTGTGAAAACTTTGGCATGAAAATAGCCTCATTCAAACATATTGAAAATATCCACCAAACGTTGCCTATCAGCCTAAATCCTAAAAGTATTGGAATTGGACTTCTAACATTATTTGAGTCTGTTTGTACCTTCGCTTTGGAGCTCAACTGTGGGCTTTCTTAAAGAAAGTTGTGAATATTTACCCCTGAAATGACTCAAATAAAAAGAATTTTGGGAAAGTTTTCTGCCTTCCTATCCTAAATCTCAATCTCTAACATCGATTGGAATTTGAAAAGCGGTGACATTTTGAACAGAAAGGTAATGACGGAGCACTGGGGGAACCTCATTTAAATGACTACCTACATGGTTTTAAGCTCCATCAACAGCACACTGAGCTTTTTATGTTTCTCTTTATGTTTGCTCTCAGCTCTAAAGAATGTGACAGAGACAGTCTTATCACATGCTGGTGGTATTCTTCTCCTATTTGCTGTGAAATTCACTAAGTTGTTGATCCCATAAGTCGACTTGGTTTCTGCCACTGTTACGCTGGCTGTAGTTATAGTCAAGCAAATACCATGATAATCCAATTTCAAAGTCGAGCAGCGACTTTAATGCCACAAAAACAAGCAGCAAAATAGCAGAAGAATATTGAAATGTTGACTCCTATTCAGGATTGTATCATGGTAAGCTGCTTGGAGAAATCAATATACGGCATGCAGATCTTTACAACTGACAAGTTCTGTATGGCCCTGGATCAGGGTTGCCAGAAAAGGAACGCGTATGGGTCATGGTGCAGGAACTGCTAGAACCACATGTAAGGAGCAGTAGATGTTGGTTAGCAATGGAAAACTTAAAGGGATTATCATCATACTGTATGCATACCAACACGTTCTCATCTCAACGATCACAGTAAACATGTGCTTAACATTGTGCATTCAAACAAAAACGCTTACTTAGGTTTAGGCAACAAAACCCCTTATTTAGGTTCAAGAAAAAGCATCATGGTTGGGCATGAAATTACTATATTTGTAAAGTGAAAATGAAACTTGACACAAACAGCGGTCCCCTTGATGAAGCCCTGTGTTTGTTGGACCCATCCACTTCCCCTCCCTACCCAACAATGTGTGTGTTTTGTTGTTCTTTAAACTACGTCACCACACTCCCAGAGCTCTTTCTGAGCACAGGGCGCCTCGTGTGTTGTGTGCATCACAACGCCGAGGGCCGTGACAAAGCATCTGTGTTTTACGCCCTGGGAACGGGCTGTGCATACCCATGAGGGCACCAACTTTAATAGAATGTCATTTACTGCAAATAGTTTCACCCTACCTTCCACAACGTGACTTTCGGATAAAGACACAGAATTTTGGAAGAGAGGTAAAGTGCTTCCTGCTCCCGTTCGTTTTCTATAAGGAGTGGCTAATGTCTTGATGGGATGGCAGGTGGTGAAAGACGAGCAGGAAGTGCAAGTGTGGCCGGAAAGAGGTACAACCAATGACATAATGACCAATCAAACCTGACATCTATCACACTATATATTTCATTGGCGGCTGTTGACTCTGAATTTGGACAGGACAGGAAGAAAACAAAGCCACATTGTCAATAAACTTTGCACTAGTTGGTTACTTATCTCTACTTTCCTTTTTTTATTAAACAAAAATATTCCGTATGCAGGGGATTGAAGCCAAATAGATGAATAACAAAATAGTCAGTACAATTTCACAATGTGAGAAAACATGTCCAAACACGTCACTTACCACCTAATTTGTCCGTCTAATTTGTCTCAACTTCTCAAGGGTCCGTCAAATCACACATTGAGAACACGGTTTCCAAGCTGAAACTTAAATCGGGGTTCTTTTTTTTAGAGACAAATCTTGTTTCTCCCTCCCAGGCGAGGAAACATTTGATTTCAACAACTTATTTTTTTTACCTTTTATTGGATTATGGTGATCTGCTCTATATGACCAGTGCCTAAAGAGGCACAGAGTACCTCATACAACCCCATTTCAAAAACACCTGATCCATCCATCCATTTAATGTGGATGTTCTCTGCGCAGCAGCTTCTGCATGCTCAGTATAATGGGACTTTATTGATTGCCTGTTTCTTCTCTTCACAGGCAGCCTTTAGATTCTCATTGAAAACCATCAGCATCCTGCATGCGGAGACATGTGGGGGTTGGAGGGGGGGCGGGTTGCAGCTCAGTGGGGGTCAAAGCAGAGTAATTAACAGCTCAGGTCATGTGCTAATTGCTAACACAGTGGCACAATGTGTGTCCTAATCAACACCTCGCCTGTCAGAGCGACACAGACAAACTCATGCGTAGGGAATGTAATAATACACACATGCTTTTACATTTGTCATCGCTAAGCAGTCACAACACTCACTGGGTGCTGCGAGTCAACATAAAAGTGACGGCGGAAAAGTATGTTTCAAGTATGAAAAGATAGAGATCAGTGTCCTCTTACGGGGCTCTGCATGTTGCAATAGAACTATAGCTATAACTATAGTTAGTGCGTTCATTGTCAACGTAAATTTTGTCCCGGATCTCAAATCCTCCCTATAAAACAATGTGTGCCATTTGGGGACTTCCTGTATTTCCGTATTCCTTTATTCTGCAAATCATAACCCCTTACCTTACCTGTGAGACATAAGGCCTTCCATTGTTCCCAATGCTTCGCAACATGTTTAGCCATCACATTTCTGTGCGAGGTCAGATTTGATGTTTCAGATTTTCACCCAACATTTGGGATTCAATCTGCTTCCATTGGAAACACATGGCCAAGGCATCAGAGTTACCTCTTCCTTAATGGTCTTGTGGTTGTCAACAGACATTCCCATAATAACAAGGTGATATTTAATTAACTCACCGAGAACTTGTTCTGTATTTGATGTCACATACATGGTTCAGACATTCCATGTTCCAAGATGAATCTTTAGTTTTTGGTCATTATGTAATCTCTTTCGCAACCCCAAGTCTCATCCAGGTTTTAACCAGGGATGGTCGACCAGTCACTTGAGACATTTTGTGACTCTTGAGGGCCAGTGAGGTGTCTTTAGTCAGGCTCAACAGCAGGTCCAACCAAGCCAGATTGGTCACTTGAGACCAATCGAAAACTCCCATTGGCGTATCTTTCAGGATCTTTGAGGCATACAAGCTTCTCCACCATGACAAGATAAAACATGCAATGAGAATTTAGCTGATTTTACTAGCGACTTCTGCAAGTGATCGAAGATTGGGAAGAAAAAAATGTCTTAGCGAGTACAGTTTACAGAAATTACTAAAACATTTTGTCACCTACTGTTACTGGGCACAGTTTTGACTTGATCACCAACAGTATTCATTGGAACGATACTTTCTAACAACGATATTGTCCTAAACTACAGGGAAGTTCTTGAGTAATTTTTCAGAACAGAATAGCATTTTACACCACCTACACTGTATTGGGGTGTAGGTCTGAACTCTCAGAGCCAGATATCAGAAAACCTAAGAACATAAAGCCAAAATTATATGATGGCCAGACACCTCTAGAGGTTTCTGTAAGGTCTGACTGACAAGGACAATAACCATCAATCAGCATTACTGTCTAACAGGCAGACGGGCGGTTATAATGTCACAGTCAAGCACGGTGTTATTCTTTACAGTTGTCTTTATTGTGTCAAACTGGGGCTATATTTTTGTTTCACCACCCTTACAGGTATAGAGTATACTGTACATGTCACTGGTGCAAAGATTATGTGTTTCTCTTGGGCTGTCACATGATATCTGGAGCTCAAGGGGAAGGAATCTCAGTTGCATTCCTACAAACAATGCATCCAACCTCATTCAGATTCTAGATATAATAATAATACATTTCATTCATATAGCGCTTTTCAAGAAAGTCACTTTACACAGTTAAAAAGATCAAGATTCATGGGAAAAGTGACGTCCTAGGGAGAATGACATTGTACATATCTGAAATGTTCATTTTGACTAGAAAGAACTAAATTACAGATATCTGCAATAAACATCCTGCCTAGCTATTAAATGTTAAAACAGCCACTTTTTTAAAGGAATTAAAGATATCTTAAATTTTGTTTTGACTAGCACAAGCAAAGATATCCTTAAAATACCATGCTTAATGGTAAGAATGTGGATATCTCTAATTACCATTCTGACAAGAGGGTGTACAGTTTGACAAGGATAAATTGCTATTATGGATATCTAAAATGTAATTACAGATAGAACCGTGGTTTGATTAAATATTTAAACAGCTCGTCATAGAGAAGCAAGTAGTTTAGCTCGCCAAGTAGCTTCCCCAAAACTGTATATAGCCTGGAAATACCAAGTTTTCTGAGCATGCACAGGCATGAGAACTTTCACAAAAGAATCCTCGGGAGGACTATCTTTAACATGAATTCTTTTAGCTCGTGAAATGAGAAGAGCCCTGCCCGAGGGATGGACATCTTTGTCTTTCAGAGAGAGGAAAGAACAAATAGTGGCTGTGACTCCAACCTCTAGCTGCCTGGTCTAAATGGGTCCTCCAAGACGTTGTGTCCATTGTTATCACTGACCAGAGGCAAGGATAGAGAGGAGTACGACATCTGGGTCTCTCAAGGAAAATGTTAATTTCCCCTGACTTATCCAAAACCCCTTCGGCCTAAAGGGAAGTCACTGCAGACTCAGAACTGACACTAGTGTGAGACGGTGTGAAGTGTTAGCTCAAAAAGAAAGAACAAAATGAATGAACAGATCAGTTCCAGATATACAGTACTGGTAAAAAACTGAATATCTTTGTTCATATATCTTTTTAGAGTGGGGGGTGGCATATTTACAAAGATATATGACACAAAGATCTTCAGTGTACAAAGATATGACAAATATATTCACTGGACAAAGATGTATTCATATTTGTGTGATCTCTGTATATATCTCTGTACAGTGAATATCTTTGTCCGATATATCTTTATACAGTGAACATCTTTTTGTCATCTATCTTTGTACAGTGAATATCTTTGTGTCACACATCTTTGTACAGTGAATATCTTTGTGTCATATATCTTTGTAAATAACGTCTTGTGTTGTCAGATGGTTCTAAAAACGAGCGTTTCTACTGGACGTACATTGAGGATTTGCCTGATATGATTACATTACAGCCCGTTTACCAGCTGCCGACTGCAGTGTTCTTTCTCAACACTGGACCAATTTCAACAATTATTGTCCTTATTTGTCACTTAGACACAATAAAATGGGAAAATAGGGTCCAGGTTGAGAAATTCCAAAGAAAATCAGGTAAACCCGTTCAATCTAATGCAAACCAGCTCTATTCAGACTTTACGAAGCACTGCCAGAGTTATTTGACTGATCATCAAATCCCTATTTTACAATTGCAAACCCATCTGACAACATAAAAGTGAATGCAGGTTGATGACCAAAGCTTTATTGTGTCATCAGCTTTATTGACATTCAAACTGATTGATCATCGAGAGAGTTAGAGGAGACGCAAGTGTGAGGAAAACCCTCAGTGCTGAGAGCTGGAAACACATGACAGAAATATACTGCTCTACTTCCAAACAGACAGACCTGAGTCCAGAACTCATGACCAACAGACCCAGAGTCAGCCCCTTGGACCCGCTAATCATCAATCAGCCACCTGGTGGGGACGGAGGTGGGAAAGAAACAAAGAAAATCATCACAACTAAGATTTATATTCAGTTGCCCGGCGTAGGTATATGTCCTTTCTCTCTGTAGAATCAGAGAAGCAGAGCTGCATTCATTAAACATTCTCTGCTATGCTTTTTTTTCTTCTTATATTATGCAACATAGAGCCACAACGGAAAGCAAATCTGAAAATGAGACTGAAGCTGTGACACTGAATTATTTTGGGATGTTAAATAATTGAGAGAACTCCGACATGATACTAGTTTATTCTAGTTTATTATTTACAGAGAGAGGGAACTACTAGCCTCAATGAATCATCAACAGTTTGCTGTCAGGAGGAGCTTCGCTGGGTGCACTCAGAGTTATGGCTTCATAAAGGTTTTACATAATAATTCACTGGTACTTGCTCTGACCTCAGCAAACTTGTTACCTGTTAAACTTCACGTCTACAACTCTTGATTTGTTTGTGAAAAGTCCGGGGACAGGGTCCCGTTCTTCGTACGTGGATAACTCAGATATTCAGATTAAAATGTTGATGATTTGACATAAATCTGGATTTTCTTGGTCCCTTCAAAGCAGATTTAAAAGTCATCTGGCAGTGATGTCAGAGAAACAAGTTCTTGAGCCCAAATCTGCAAAAGTGCAGGCTCATTGACAGTCAGCTGGCTCATGACCTAAACCCTAAAAATATTCTAGGGTGGACTCCAAACTCATTTCCAAATATAAATGTCTTGCTTCCTTTGATTTATAATGCAAGAGCATTGATATAATTGTAATTTTAGATGACAATGAAGGCAATAGGTTATAAAGAAGAAGATGCGGCTGCGGCAACTAAGCTGGTCTGGATCAGCATGGTTAGGTCGATGTTATGTCGAGGCAGGGCGTACATCCATCAGGCTCCACCAACTGTACCCAGTAGGGGGTGGAGCTTGTGTGAGTTAGAATGAAGGTTACGATGTTGTAACCCTAGTTCTATAAGCACAAACGGAGCCAAGAGGGCCCTGCCGCTCCTGCGCCGCTCACTGACGAGGGTCTTATATACTGCGGTGAACGCACATATTCTGGTAGGAAAGTACTGATTGGCCGGCGACGTTTATGCAAATCTCAGTGGGCAAACATGTGCGTGAGGAGAATATTACCCATTGAGTCCAATAAAAGGCTCCGCCTGTGCTTATAGAACTAGGGTTACAATATTGTAACCTTCACTCCCATACAACTAAACTTCATTCTCAACTAAAGGAAACCTATTTTCTCACATGATTCAGCTCTCTACTCATTTTGCCTTTATTTCAAAATAAGAGTGCATAGAGAGCTTCATCCAGGATTAATCCTCACCGAATTTACTATTTTACCCTGATAAAATGTTATCCTGAATTAGTTAAGCCACATTTGAAGAAAAGGGCCTTGGTGTGATGCACCCCTCGTACACATCTATCCGTGGGGAATGTGGTGGTTAAGTGAGTTTTTACAACATTTTATTAACTTAAATGCAATAATATTGAATATTAAATTCTTGAATGTAGTCTTTGTTCTGTTTGCACTGACTAGCAGAAGGCTGTTGATTCAACGTAGCTCAGGTCAAGACTCCGAGTCAGCATGAAGTGATGATTATGTTCCCGCTGTGTATGAAAGGTTTTATTCAAGCAGACATTATTTAGAAAGACAGAAAATCAAACAGCAGATCCTCTTGGCTTTACAAGGTGAGAACTATGAGAACACGTTCTGCATTAGAGCACGCTGCTCCAGCTGCAGGAGCTTTATTAGTACACATTTCCCACAGCTAACAATGACCTTGATGCTGCGTTTACAAGGCGAACCTGCTCGGCACTCCAGAACGGCCACGGGGGCAACATAAAGAGGCAGAGGGACATGGAGAGGCCGGGACACGTGGAAAACACCGACACAAGAACAGCAGCTAAAATCAATACAACTGGCCTCTTCTGCAACACTTGTTTAGAGGTGGTGGTAGAAAGCAGTTATTATATATAGTATACACCTTCCCTGTGCGGATTCTGTGTGAAAAGGTGAAATTATATATATGTAGGTTTCACCTACATGTATGAAATTTGGCAGACAGATGTAACGTGGAGACG
Organism: Sebastes umbrosus; assembly: GCF_015220745.1. Taxonomy (NCBI): domain Eukaryota; kingdom Metazoa; phylum Chordata; class Actinopteri; order Perciformes; family Sebastidae; genus Sebastes; species Sebastes umbrosus. The sequence goes on along the minus strand of NC_051292.1, from coordinate 12,727,670 downwards.
CACAAAAAAGCCTCTTGGAGGTATGCCCAAAACTCAACAGGAAGTCAGCCATTTTGAATTTAATATGCAACTTTCGCCCATTTTTAGCGTTTTATAGGCCGTGTACTTCAACAAACTTCCTCCTACAGATTTAATCAGATCGACTTGAAATTTGGTCAGGACCATCTTAAGACTTTCATGATGAAAGCTTATTCAAATGGTGAGTTTTCACCTGAACGAATTGACCGTGGCGTGGCGGCCATTTTGAGCCATTCGCCATGAAACAGGAAGTTGTTGTAACTCCACTGCACATAGTCCGATCTACCCCAGATTTCTCAGGAATGATAAGGGCCCAGTCCTGAGGACATTTAAATGCAAAAATAGATTCATAGCCCCGAAACGGCCAGAACGGTCACGGGGGCAACATAAAGATATCAATACAACTGGCCTCTTCTGCAACACTTGTTTAGAGGTGGGGGTAGAAAGCAGTCATTATATATAGTGTACACCTTCCCTGTGTGGATTCTGTGTGAAAAGAGAAATTATTTATTTAATAATCATGATTTAAATAATCCTGATTTGTAGCTACAGTAGAGGGATGAACTAGAGCGCAACAGGTGACATAAGAGTCTAAATGTGAGTACGAAGACCTGTCTACGCGGGAAGCGTATCAAACATGTTGCTTTGCGGAATCAAATCTATTGAAAATGAGTCAAGCTAACCGAAAAAAAGTCTAAACTGGCTTTAAGGAACGAAACCCCTGCATGTGTTGGACTGTGACAGACTAGGAGACACACGGAGACATGCTTACAGAAAGAAGATTACTGGCCAACCGGTGTGAACTTGAGACTACCGTGCTAATCACTGATCCACACTGTTGCCCCAGAATAAACAGTGACAATAATAAATCAGTAATAATAATAAACATGGATAAATCATCGACTTAACATCTCCCTGTTCTGTAGAGCTTGAGGCACAGGATCCATAATAGCAGACACCCCAATCTATCTAACTAGTCTACCAGAACCCTTTATCTTTTATAACGAGTTAAATACGACTGAACCACAACAAACACAAATCATTTAGACAAACACACATCTTCTGTTTTCCATTCCCTAACAAGGCCGTGCATGGTTTTTAATAACATGAAGTTTAATCTTTGGATATCACCAGCCTGATAGCAGGTGTAGGTCATGTGACCTGACACAAATCCTCAGAGTCAAATAAGATGATGGATATCAGTTTCATCTTTGCATGTCTAGTACAAAGGCCAGGAAGTGTTTGGTACCTCTAAAACAAGGAAACTGTTGGGGGTGTTTTTTTAGCGACACAAATGCCATCTCAACAAGTAAACTATAAATACATAAAAAGCAGTATTGAGCTGTGTCTCATTCACTGGTTATGCCTGGATTCTGAGTTTTGTGAGCTTTGTGTGGAATGGTCTGAGAATAAACGGGCTAATGTGTGATGGTGGAGAGGATGTGCTGCTCCACAGGCTGGAATAATGAATCTGCTCAAAGTTCACTCCAACAATTAAAGAGAAGGTGATGCAGAGGACTCGAAAAGGTCAGATATCGAGGGCACTGAAGCTGTCAGAGTCGATGGCTTAGAGAGACACGCGGGCCCGACATTATCACCGTCTGCAACAATCCTATCAAAAGACTACTAATGTGTGTCCAGCAGCTCACGTCTCTTAACCTGTTCCATTACACTGCTTTTAATGTTTGTCTAATTTATGCACTCAAATTACTCGTCAACAACATTCTGTGATGAGTCCAGTTACTTGTGTTTTTCTATTTGCTGCTTCCCTCTTGCTGTCCACTTCCACTAAAGCCTGGCGAAGACGGGATGCACCGATACCGATATCAGTGCATCCCTACTTTTAATCTATTTTTTTATTTTTCAAACAGATTGTGACAATTTACTATAATAGAAGTTCGCAATTTCTAACTTGTCATCACTGATGACGCCATTGGAAATTCCAACTTAGTTACAATTTACACTAATGATGCATTTGGATGTTACATTTGTTAATGTAATCGATGTGGATTATGATATAAATAGGTCAGTTGTCTTGTAGTTCTGCATGAAATTAGAGTGAGAAGTCGAGAGAAGGATGATAAGGTGGTCCATGAAACGCATCCACTGCCGGTGCCAGTCCAATTTCAGGTTCCCCGGGGACAATACAGATTCATTGAATAACACCTACACCTTTTCTACTAATCGCCGAACATCAAATTCTACAAGTCTGAAAGACAAACAAGCACATTCAACTATTTTTTTAATTGAAGGATTTTTCGTGTCTGATCAGTCCTGATCAGTGACCTGCACGACTAGCCAACTGTCCCTTCCGCTGTAATGTCACGTTAGAGAAGTCGAGGACAGGATTGCGAGCCACCGAGAGTCATTTAAATTAAAGAGTGGATGACACGGAGAGAGCTGTCTGACAGTTACAACATCTGACACTTCTGTGGGAGGAAGGGGGTGGGGGGGCTCATTGGTTAGTTTGAGCCAGAGTTGGCAGCGTTCTTTGGGGCGATGTGGTGCTGAGGGGAGCCACCCAACAGAAAGGTCAAGAGAGATGATGGAAAAGACGACATGAGGAATGGCTCCTCGCCAGGAATTGACAAGACATAAAGACAAGGAGGAGGAGGAGGAGGACGGGATCTTCACCACCTCCAACCCACCCTTTCATCCATCCTTCCATCACACACACACACACTCTTCTCCCCTTCGACAATTGCCAATTATCAGATATGCTGACTTGGTTCTGTTCACTTAAAGCTGTCAGTCACCGCTGATGGCTGATTAACTGGCCCATTTATCCAACGTTGTCAGTCCCGTAGGTGGGAGAGAACACCCTCTCCGCTGTTTTACATCTCCAGCCATTTCCATGAGCTCCAAGGTATGCCACACTTAAATACGTCCAAGTTTGAAAGCCAGCTACACATCTTTGTGGCGACCTAAATGTGGCCTGCTAGCAGCCACAAGTCTTAGACACTATGCAACATACCCTTATTTTTAAAATCACATTGAAAATGATTATCTAGAGTTCATCCCTTTCAAAGCATGGATATTATCAGTAAACTGAATAACACTTTTGGCCTGAGGTTGATGCAAACAGAAATGCAAAGGAGTGTTCAAAATGGAAAAGGGATCATTCTCTGGGGAGCGAGAATGCACCCGGTATATATTCGTGGTGCCAATCTGACTATTAGATTTAGATATTTCTTGAGTGACATCCACCAAGCTCCAGCCAGTAGTTATTGACATAAAATAAAATGTGGTTTTGTCAGTCACGGCATGTCAAGCCTGCTGAATTCAGCAGCCTGTCAAACTCAGGCATATAATTGGAGGAGAGGAGGAGATAATTCATTGTACTGTAGCCAAACTTTCATTTGGGAAACTGCCAAAATGACGAAAAAAAAAAAGAATCTGCAGTTGTAAAAATCTGCCTCTACCATCTCTACCAAACCCAGTCAAATAGAATATTGTGGGCTTTTGAGTTGAATTATTTTGTTTGCTGATTTCTCATGTGTATATGAAGGTTCTCAGTCATCCAGGTCATGGTATCCGAGTAAGGGTTAAATCAGCAGCAACTGGACTTGGTTTAGATTCTTGAAGACGTTTCACTTCTATCATCCAAGAAGCTCCTTCAGTTCTGGCTAAATGGTAGGGGAACCCAGGAATTTAACCTCTGTGTGGTTGTTAGCAGGATAATAGATATTAAATTCCTGGGTTCCCCTGCCATTCAGCCAGAACTGAAGAAGCTTCTTGGATGATAGAAGTGAAACGTCTTCAAGAATCATCATCTGGGAACCATGAATGTCCATAACATCAGCTATACATTGAATGGTTTCACTGTAACTGTTGGAATATACAGTTAGAAAAACACTACAAGTTTTCAGCTATACTGCCTATACACGCCAGCAACCAGCTCTTGTATGATTCCTCCGTACCGTCGATCTCCAGCCCGTTTCAAGCACCGCAGACCAAGATAATCAAATATTGAACCTGATGTTGCTCCAAAACCTTTTTTTCTAATGTTTGTTCACTGCTGGTGAAGGAGGTGTGTATATAAATCAGGGAACTTAGATAGCACTTCAATCTGCTCCTGCACTGTTTTCCCCCTCATTGCGGTTGCGGTTGCCATGGTCACGCGATGGAGCCACGATGACAAGTTTTTAAAAGGTTGACCGTCATCAACTCAGACAGCGGTGGCAAATAAGCGTGTGCGTGTTCACAAGAGCAGCCCTCTCTCTCCTCGCCACGGCTGCTATCAGCTTTACATTAGCAAGAATGGAGGAAACACACTGTCTGAATATACCGTTATTTATGTAGTAAACTATTTAGCATGGTAGCTGATTACTAGTCTGGTATTTCTTTTCAAACTTGTCATACTTTTTGTACCTAGGACAATTAAGCTTTGAATTATTTCATTGCATCTGTCAACATTATATTTTGATCCATCTCAAATTTAGAGTTTTACTCCTAGAACCCTTCCTTCTCTCACACCCGGAGAGTCTTGAGACCTCCTGTGTAATTAAGAGTCCAATCCCACTCAGCATCTCCTAGAGCCCTGCTGTGTCTGAAACTCTATTAGACATCACCATGACAGATGTCTTTGTAAATTCAAACCCATTATCCATCACGGGGCGCTGCTGGTGTCTGGAGAAACAGCTTCCTTGTTGCTCCGAAGCAATCACTTTAGTATCTCGCAGCAGGTCTGCAGGTCAAACTGCTGAGAAGTAACATTACAGTTTGTGCTGAGACTGTCTGATGTAGACGTTTCAACTTCAGTACACTTTTTTTTATCAATTCTCCTCAAGGTTTCCTGACAAACGGTCCGTGACGATACCGCTGCCCCGGCCGGAAAACAGTCGATGGAAATGAACCAAAAAGTAGAATAAACATTTACTTTATTTTCACTCCTTTTAAATGGCTCTCACATTGTGAGATATCATGAATATGTAATGTTTAACTCATTCCAGGAGTAATTTGATGCTCATTTATTGAGAAACATCTCTTGGAGAAAGACTTATTTTCTGTCAACAGTGACTTGGAGCATTAGATAGAATATGACTTTTTCCATATTTAACCCTAACTTGCAATATTTTCCAAATGTTAAGTGGTTTCATGCCTCCATGCCAGCGACAGCTGTGGCCGGAGACATTCTGTTTTTGGACGGCCTGTCCGTCCATCTGTCCAAATTCTTGTGACATGATATCTCAGGAACGCCTGGTGGGAATTTCTTCAAATTCTTCAAACACCCACTTGGACTCAAAGACGAATTGATTAGATTTTTGTGGTCAAAGGTCGAAGGTCACTGTGACCTTACATCCGTCCCATCCTCGTGAACGTGATATCTTAGGAGTGTGAGGCCCACCATGCAACTCCCATACTGCAAACCAGCCTCAGATTAGCACCACGGACAGCAGCTGGAGCACCAAATCTGAACCAGCCTCAGATCAGCACCACGGACAGCAGCCAGAGCGTGAACTTTAAAGCAGCCTCAGATCAGCACCACGGACAGCAGCAAAAGCGCTAATTTCAACCAGCTCAAATCAGCACCACGGACAGCAGCCAGAACACCAAATTAAAACCAGCCTCAAATCAGCACCACGGACAGCAGCGAGAGCGCGAATTTAAACCAGCTCAAATAAGAACCACGGACAGCAGCCAGATCGCCAAATTTAAACCAGCTTCAGATCAGCACCACGGACAGCAGCCAGTAAATATCACAATATTAAATGTGCGATTTCTAATGTTTGACAATTTAGGAAATGTGTTTTTTGGCTTTCTTGCCGAAAGTTAGATGAGAAAATTGATATAATTTGTCTGCAAAAGTGTGAAGCTTAAGATAACCAAGTTTTTATCCTTTTAAACCAAAAAGTCTTGCAGAAGTCTCTTTTCCTCAGTGTCGCATGTTTGACTGCACCACCCTGCCATCAAATGACAAAGCGCTGTGTGTTTGCGAACATCACAGATCATCTGCCACTTTTCAGAGTCGAGCACTACACTCAATAGATATAAAAGAGTTTTGACTACACTGTTGTCAGGGCAACGAAACAAAGCGAGAATTAGTATACAAACCACTGCACATGTTTGCACATGTCGACGGAGACAACAAGACAGCGAGAAAGAGATGGACTCTTGACAAGTCGGCACACAAACACTCGCTTCCTCTCCGATATTATTTGCCGTGGAGTAGATTATATTAGCCACCTGTTGCTGCCTGGCATTTTGACAGTACAACTTCTCATATAAACCACCACAGTCATATCACCTGGCCCCGTGATGAGAATTAAGGAGATTATTTCTAAAGATCAATCACACAGTCTGTTGCTGTTTTTACACAGCCCCCCCCCCCTCTTTAAAAGGCAGCTCCGTGTCACTCTGAGCTCCTTGTTCTATTTGCACACGGTGAATCAAAAGTAGCTGATCAAACAACAGATGTCACACAATGTTAATTTGGGTTGGTGCATTGACTGTGACACCAGGCCTGTGGGATAATCATCGTCCTGGCAACAGACAAACACAACATTCATAGGCATACATGATCACACTTATTTATGTGCTCTTTCCCTCTAATTATATATCCATAAGTATTCTGCATACGTGGCGGAAGGCTATTAGACTCTCAGGTCTTTGAAGGGAGATGACAGGTGGAGTAATTGTGGCGACTCTACTTCCAGACAGCTCTCCCTGGCTGTGCCGAGGGACTGCTGCATTACGACTCCGACTGTAGGCTTATTATTCCTGCTGGGCGAATGCACAGCCCACTCCGCCGGCGTCCCAGTGGGACTAATTTACCACAGTGTCATTTACAAGCCCGGCTCCCCCCCCACTCCCCGTCCCCCACAGACGCCGCAGCAGCCGGCTCTAACCAGCTTATGGCGGAGGCGTCTGTGTGCTCCGCCACTGAGCCGACCGGATCGATGATTGATTGGCGGATTGATTGATTATGATTCATGTGTTTGCCCACTGCATTTCAGGCCGAGTGTGTCTGCAATAGCTGGCAGCTCATTTGTTAACATTAGAGGCTGCGTCAGGGTAAAGCTACTTTGCATTTTAAGCGGATAGCTGTTGCCAGCTCATATCAGCAGTGACTGCTTGGTGCGCACATGTTATGTCACCAAATGCAGTGTTGGTGGGCCGCTGGCCACTTTTAAAAACATGGTTTTCTTTAAAGGTCCCATATTAGGCTCATTTTCAGGTTAATACTTGTATTTTGTGTTTCTACTAGAACATGTTTACATACTGTAATGTTCAAAAAAAACTTTTTCCTCATACTGTCAGCCTGAATATGCCTGTATTTACCCTCTGTCTGAAACGCTCCGTTTTAGTGCATTTTGCGACAAAATTGCGTTGCGAGGCAACAGCTTGGGTCCATGTGTACTTCCTGTCAGCTAATGACATTCATATACACTGCAATCAGGAATAAACTGGTACACATTTAGAATCTTTAAATCTGTGTAAAGGGTCTAAATATTATATATTTGTGACATCACAAATGGACAGAAATCCTGACGGCTTGTTTCAAATGCAGAGTTTCTGAATACGGGCTGTGTGTATTTCCCCGTGGATTGAACGTTTCGATACTTTCACAGTATTTATATAGGACTTAAGCCTACTTTATAATATAAAAGACATGGAAATCTCACTTTTTTATAATATGGGATCTTTAAATCATGTAAACCAGCAGCAGTTCCAAATCCAACAAGTCCACTCCAGCTCACTGATGAGAGTTTGAGACTCATTTTACACAAATTTTTTTCACAAATTCAGGTGGAGATATTTGCTATCTTTAACAATGATGGCATCTCTAACATTGCATTACCGGAGTTTATAACACTGTTTTGTGGATTTGAATAATGCTTGACTTTATACAAATGGATCAACCAGTTGGTTCTGCAGATGGACGGTGTTGAGTTGATGGAGAATGACGATTTTGCCTTGTGTGTGTTTATTTTGAAATCTGGATAAATGTGAATATTAATACATCAATATGAAACATGTCCAACCTAAACAGAAGTGCTTTCACCAGTTTATGCATCTTTCTGTTGAACTCTATGCATCCATGGAACCTCTAATTTTACTCATCCATCCATCTATTCATTTTCTTTCCTCTTAATTTAAAAAAAATTTCACATTTCCCACACACAGTTTATCACAGGTGATAATTTGACTTAGCTCAGTTCCCCTTCAGTTTGGGTAGTTATGCTTTGACCTCATTGTTCAGCTGCTTCCCTGTTGGGTAATCCTCTCAGGAAGATGCTTGAGATGGCGGCTGGTGGGCACTGAGGTGTTTAATATAAAGTTTGTTTTGACAGGGCCAAGTGTCAAATTCACGCTGTAGAAGGTAATCCACGTCGTTCACGGTGACCACTTTCTTCTATAAAGGCAAGCAATAATGTAGTACTGACGGCTAGCGTTTTGTCGGAGAAGCCAATATTTCAATTCAACAATATCGGGAATAACTTCTGCCAACTTCAAGCAAATGAAACGGTACTTGGCAAATCCAATTGCAGCAGGACAACAGGTAATGAGTCCCGCTAGGCATCAGATTTTTGCCATCATCCACTTTGATTGTCAAAGGCTTTGGGCATGTGTATCGTTGTTTTCCTTCACTCTGGGAACTTGACATTTTGAGCGCGTGGCTATCCCCGCATAGCACTCAAACAAGTCAAAAACACTTGATCCTGTGTGTGCTATTAATAGACTATTGTCCCACAATGTGAAGTACAAAATAAAATGAGGAGCGGCTAAGAACTAGAAAAACACATTGTGAATGTTGGCGACCAAGCTCAAAGAACACCTCCGAACAAAAGCAAATACCTCTCATAATCTGCAGCGGTTTCAACTGTGTGTCTCAGTGTAAGTCTGGTTCCAACAGAACTGTCCTGTTACTTTTTGTATACTAACTGAACTTATATAACACACGCTGTATACAATTAGTGTGCAGGAGGATGGAGCTGGGACATACTGTAGCAGGTTATGTGTCTGTCTACCACATGGATGTATTAAAGAGAATTGGATCCAGCATTGGAGGCGGGGCCACGGTCATTCCTGTGAGAGTTGCTCATTGGCGCATGAAGCCTAAATGGCTCGACTTCCGTCTGGAAAACTACCCGGATCTTGGCGGAGTAGCGTTCGAGATGATTGGCGAAGTAGCGTTCAGTTTTATTTTCACTGTACAAACGTAGTAGTTTTAATCCCAGCCGTGCCTAAACTTAATATGACGCCAGGGGGTGTGATAAAGTGGCAGTATGTGACGAGTCAGGGTGAGAACGTGTTGGACAAACACAAAAAATGGTTTTCTTTCATGAGCATTTCATTAACCTCACCACGACGATCCAAGCAGGAGTGTAATGACATGCTTTGATGGCAGGGCCCTCACTTTAATTGCCTCACAAAGAATTTTTTAAGGCCACTTTTGGCTCTTTGTATTACCCCCCTCCGTCACACCTGTTCATGAGAGACACTGTTAGAGACAGCCCACCTGCATCTCTATCTTCTCTTCCTCCGACAACTCATTTCACGGAAATTATTCATGAACCTGCCGGATGTACACTCATCACTCCTTCAGAATATAATCTTGTTGCAAAAGGACTATAAATTAATTTCTAGATGGGCACTATGAAGTAGCAAAGTTTGAATGGTAATTTTTACAGAGTGTTCAGTTTCACAGAGACACCATATTGTCATGTTTCATTGAAACTTCTGATTTGGTGCCAGAATTATTCTACTCAAGTGAGGACCGGTGCCGGGTTTTACATTCAAATCTGGTTGCAGTGATGGGTTTCACGCATGAATGAAAACATTCATGTGCAAGGTATATGCGCTCTGCATTGATGCCCCTTAATGCAACAGCCAAGAAAGTCAATAGATTCTGATAACTATGAGTATGGAAATGAAGGAATTTCATCAGAGAGGGGGAAGAAAGATAGAGGAAGTCTGAGGGTGAGAAGTAATGACCTTTGAATGAATAAGAAGACAAATAGAAGCAAAATTAAAGCTGCAAGCAACGATGAACGGGTCCTCACACCTTCCCGCATGTCGGGGGTACCGGCGGGACGCCGACTGACGTGGCCAGGCGCGATGGAACCAGAACTCTGATGAGCACAATGACGCCTTCCACAAGACTCTACGACAAACGGTTCATGAGTTGTGAAAGGGGGCGTGGCTAATGTTTTGGGGCCTCAGGACTGGACCCTCATCATGCCTGAGAATTTTGGGGCAGATCGGACTATGTAAATTGGATTTACAACAACTTCCTGTTTCATGGCGAATGGCTCAAAATGGCCGCCACGCCACGGTCAGGTCGTTGAATGAAATCTCACCATTTGAATAACTTTTCATCCTCAAGGTCTTAAGATGGTCCTGACAAAATTTCAAGTCGATCTGATGAAACCTGTAGGAGTTTGTTAAAGTGCACGACCTATAAAACGCTAAAAATAGACGAAAGTCGCATATTGAATTCAAAATGGCTAACTTCCTGTTGAGTTTCGGGCATACCTCCCAGAGGCTTTTTCGTGCGTCTCTACATGTCACATCTGCCTGCCAAATTTCATACATGCAGGTGAAACCGGAGCGAGGGGCTCAATTTTTTTCAACTTTCTAGGGGCAGTAATGAGCCATTTTGCAACACCCAAGCCCGAGACCCTTAAAATATAACATTTTTCACCGCGTCTGATAAGTGTGCCAAGTTTCAGAACGTTGAGCATGTTAAGGCCCTCAAAAATGCGATTCACTTGCATGAAAAAAAAAAAGAATAATCCTTACAGTTTCAATAGGGCCGTCGCTGGCCCGACGTTGTCGGTGCTCGGGCCCTTATAATGAAAAAATACAATATTACAATAGAGGTAAGAAGGTGACAAATCAGGATCTATTGGAACACACACACACACACACACACACACACACACACACACTTTGTGATAACAGTGATCCTACGGGTTCATGACATGTCACACTGTTCAAGATGTGTCTGAATGATGTCTGTGTGATATCACTGTTGACGGCTGTCAGACTGCAGTGAATATCTTCTGAAACATAGCACTACACTGTAAATAGAAAATATATATATTTATATATGCAAGCAGTTACATCATCAGTTCGCATCACCCATCTGCATCTCTAACATGTTTGGAAAATGCAGCAAAAAACTCTAAGTAGTGCTGGCACAGTTTTTATTTTTAAATATATCTTTATTTAAAAAAAAAAAAATGCATATATAGATATATTGTGGGGCGGCTGTGCCTAACCTCTGGAACAGCTCACCTCTTCATATTAAAACAGCTCAGACCACAGAAGTCGCTGCTGAAGACTCACCTCTTCTCGCTGGTGTTTGATTAAGTTCATTTTCTGTTGTGCTGCTGCTCTTTTACTGCTGTTATGTTCACATTATGGTTATTGTTTGCTTTGTATTCATTTTTATTATGTACATGTTCAGCACTTTGGTCAACAGCGGTTGTTTTTAAACATGCTATACAAAGCAAGTTTGACTTGACAGATGGATTATGGGATGATTGCAAAAGAAAAAAAACAAAAAAAACTCTGTATTGTGAGCTGCATGTACTATTGTAAGACGACATATTTGTAGGTTTGGGTCCAAAAGTCAGCAGGCTGTTTGCCTTTATAATGAATTTTGTTTTGGATTTCACTGAGGGTGAAGTGCTGGTTCCCGATGCCTTACCTTGCGTTATTTTTAGGGGGGAAACTGTGAAGCTGTCAAAGCAGTTGCTGTTGTGAAGGTGTTCTAACACGGATGGTGTTTGACAGATTTGTGAAAAAGCCAAATCTGTAATCTAAAGAGCTCTATTATTCTCCAGGTGGAGTCTGACTGTTAAAGTAAATATGTATTGGGAGTGTTGATTTGAAACATAATGAAAGACATGTAGGGCCTATGTTTTGACATGTTTAATGAGCTGCACTGTCTAGTCGCTGAGACAACAGCCTAAAATATTTTCCAAAATTGAGTATATCTCCGAAATTGAAACAACCAATATGTGCCTGCTGATAGGAGGTTGCAACAATCCGTGGATCCTTATCAGAAGGGGATTGGGTCTCTTTGCAGCCGGTAGGCGTGGCTGGGCTGGTTTGGTTCTGCCCTTCAGGGGAGCTGAGGGCGACCATGTACCACGATGTCTAAGAGTGGCCCGGCTGTCAACTCGTATATCCATTAGCTGCCTTTTACATATATAAAGTGAGGTGTTCAGGCACACATGAGGGCACATAATAGAGAAGAGGTATGCAGCAGAGCACTGGCTCCTATAATGGAACGTATTCCTTGTCCACACTCCAGTGACTCCAAGAGGGGCTATAAATAAGCAGATATATGCATGTAGGGTAAGTCAGCAGAGATAAGACTTCACTTTCACACCTCTTGACCTGAAAAAAAAGCAGCTCAAAGTCACAAGGTCAAGATGAAGAAGTGCATTTATTGTTTTTGCCGATTGCTCACAGACCATCATTTGTTCTTCCTGTGGTGTCTTTGTGCTAAAGAAAGAACCTGTCAATCAAACAAAAAAAGGGCAGTGTTATGATCTTTCTTCTTATATTTTCTTGAATATTAGTCAGTACAGTAGGGCTCACTGCTCATGCATCTTTCTAGAAGGAGATGGGAGGTGGAAAGAGCTTTGTTTCTGGCTGCTCTTCAACTCAAGACATTGGTTTATTAACAAACTAAAATAGTGTATTGACATCCATATTGATTTATAATATGTCATGCTAAAAAAAAAAATTAATATATCATCACACAGTGACGTACACTCAGTGTCAGTGCTACCGTGGATGTGTGTCAGAACTGCAGAAAAGAGAGGTTTCGTGTGGAAACAAACCTGCAATAATGACTCAAGAAACAAACCCTTCAATTGAGTATTAGGACCAAGTCTTAAAGGTCCCATATTGTTAAAAGTGAAATTTTCAGGTCTTTTACATTATAAAGCAGGTTTAAGTGCTATATAAATACTGTTAAACTATCAACACAACACAGAGAAATACAATCAACCCATATTCAAAAATTGTGCCGTTAGGATTTCTGTCCGTTTGTGATGTCACAAATATACAATATTTAGACCAATACACGGTTTTAAAACAAACATTCTCAACTTGTCCCAGTTTATTTCCTGTTGCAGTGTATGCAAATAACATCAGCTGACAGGAAGTAAACATGGATCTAGCAACGCAATTCCGTTGCAATTCCATTGAGATGCACTAAAACGGAGCGTTTCAGACGGAGGAGGGTGAATACAGGTATATTTAGGCAGACAGTATGAGGAAAATACGTTTTTTTTAACTTTACAGCATGTAAACATGTTCTAGTAGAAACAACATACAAGTATGAACCTGAAAATGAGCATGATAAGGGACCTTTAAATTGTGCTAAATACTGTGTGATACAGCATATCTACTTTCCCTCTCTGACATTTTCTCTGAGTGTATGTGATAAAGCCACATTTGACTGAGGTTGTAGAAGTCCTCTAGTCTGAGCTCAGGCTGATCTTGTGGTTTATTCCCTACGTTAGCTGAGGATGATGCCAAAACAGCAGAGGTGACCGTGAGGCTAAAGGAAGCCCGGCTGCCAAGTGTTTTATTTTGATAGATAAATAAAAGATGTCATGAGCATCTTAAACATTTATCCTCCGCTGCCCTGGCCAGTCAAAGGGGATATAAAGCGCCAACAGTAGGTTGGAGTCATCTGACTGCAGGCCTGCTCACTCTTAAATAACAGCATATCAGGATAAATATGCTGCTAGTTTAAGGGGGGATTTGTCAAGTCTCCAAAACTCTTAACACATTTTCTGGCTTTACACCCAATTTACATTTTGCCACACACTGCACACAGTTCTCCACATAAGACACAGAAATCTGATATAAAATCGTGTCTCCACGAATGTTTTTGCTGTGTTTATGCACGATAATCTGTTTTAGAACATGTTCTGTTCAGGTTTTCAGTGCAAAAAAGCAACCGCTGAAAATGCCTTGATGTACTCACTGATTTTCACAATGTGGAGAGAAATAAATATTCCCATCAGTGTGCAGAATAACACAGTCTCTTGTGTGTTGTGTTTGGTCAATATATCCACGCACTTTACCCAGACTATACAATTAGAAAAAAAGTGTTTTAGATTGAGCACAGCAGTGTTTAACTGGTTCAAATGGAATCAGATCCCATGAGCCATGTGTGTGCAACATGGGGACAAACTTTTTTCAACACAACACAAAATTAAAGTTCCTCGTAGTAGCTTTAACTTCATCAGAGCCCTGAAGCTGCTGCTGTCTGGTTGACAAAAAAAAACACACACACACCTTAACCCAGGGTCTGTAAATAACTTGTTAAAACACTACACACGATTAACACAACCACACACGAAAGTAGCAGAACTTGCAAAATTAATCAATTCATTCTGTGATTATTCAGAGGGATCATGAGAGATGTGGGCTGCAGGTTTCTCTCTCTTCCTTGCTCATCACCTGGTGATCACCCTCAGCTGTTGATAATCAGCCTGGCTGGGAGGCTGTAGAAGCAGGTCGGCTGCTCAGTTGGTTGTGTGTCTGCAGAGGGTCAACACCTTCAGTTGGCTCTCTGGGTTTAGTTTGTGTGTTTTGTTGGGTTTTGATTTTGCACATATTTTGCCAGCCTCTACTTCTCTTTTGTGAATGCCTTACAGAATGTCAAAGCAGCATTATATCTTATATCTTTGAGACCTCTTTCCATCTCTGAGGCACGCGTGAATAATTCATACAATACGATGTTGTTCCACTGTTCTACATGAGACTCCAGGTGTCTTGAGGATCCTTCAGCTTTAACCAGGATTTGCTGCTGCTTCGACCTTTGCTGCGACTGCAGAGCTGGGAGGGAATTACCATGTCTTAACTAGCCGATGGAGCAGCTAGTGGATCAATGAGACTTCCACCGAGGGGGACAGGGGTCACAAGTCAGCACAGACCCCCCCCTCCACCCACAACCCAATCCACAGCATCATCCCAATCCCATCACCACGCTGTCTTAAAAAACGACCCCGTCAACATCTTAGAGGTCATCATGCTAACCTCTTTACACTATCTGACACTCCAACTTCTTCAACCACCCCGCCCCCCACCAGCCTCTCAGCCGAGGGCCCAATTAAAACACTTGCTCTGCTTTGTCGCTGTCAAGAAATTGCAGACGCTCCGAGGCTCAATTCCTTCTAGTAAAACACGCTTGACTGGGGCCCGCCGCCAAAAACGTTCGCAAAGCTGCTGAAACATGGATACTGCCATCCATTATTAAGCAAAAAGGTGAATATTTCACATACGCTGGGAATACAGGTCAGGTCCTCTGGATGTTTGCAGGATAAATATTTAAAGATCAATATTTTATGGTGTGAAAGAGAGCGGAGAGGCCTTGGGGGAAATAGCGGGGAAGTACGGATGAAAGGCAAATAGTGACTTAGAGGGGAATCAGAAGGCCCTTAGTTTCACTGTATAGTATATTCTGGAGCGGAGGCTGAGGTGTGTTCTGCTTCTGAATTAAAGATCTTTAACGTTGGAGAGAAAGCAGCACGGATTGAGGCTTTTGCAGCCAAGTTTTCCAAAAGGAAGCATTACCTCCATGTATCATTGATGGTTAGTCTTTACAAAGCAACCTAATGAAACCGAGGTGTGAACCCGCCGGAGACTGAAAGAAGGGATAAAGTGTCTCCTCGCCTTGTTTGGCTTTGTCTCATGGTCGTGCGTCACTTGATATTGGCCAGGTGTTGAGAGCTTTCGTGGTCGTGCAGATCCTCACCTTCAAACTTAATTAGAAATCAAATTGATTGGATGAAGAGCAGATGTACTCCTCTGGCTGGAGGTAATCTGAGCGGACACAGTATTTGACGGGTTATTTGTTCAGTGTTTCACTCTGTCGCAGATGCTTTAATCCACTTCCCCCTTTTAATTTCACATGAAAAAGCGTCTGTTGTTTAGGACTGTTTGTTTGCGTGGTGGGTGTTGATTTTGGGGATTATTTCTGTGGAGGTGGGTGCAGTGTACTCGGGGTGCTGTTGAGCTGCTGTTAAACACTAGGGTGCACACAGAAGCATGCACACCTTTTACTACCTAGTGCAGTCATTACTGACCTCGATTTGACCACGGAAATGTGAGCGACAGCTGACTTTACCGCACGTTAGCGCAATACGATAACGTTACCTGCAGAGTTAGTCATGTCTACCTGTGTGAAACCCAAAGTGTTTCCATATTTTGGATTTAAAATGTGAGGGTGCTGGTCAAACCCCCACGGATATCAGATCTTCTGACGTTTTCTGCTTTCTCGCTTCGGGTTTGTTTTTTTTCTTGATATGACGTCACCTTACTCATACATTACAACAATAACGGCGGTCACTTCCTTCTCCTATATCTCTGCATCTCCTGTCCACACTGACTCTAAAGAGATCTCTTCCTAAACCAATTCAATGAAAGTGAGGTGGGATAAAAATCTGCAGTCCTTGTTTTATGCAAACATTTGTTCTAAACTTAAAGTTGACACTTCAGTCAAAGTCCTTATACTACCAGTTGCAGCCCTTTTAGTATCAGTTGCAGTCCTTTTACTACCAGTTGCAGTCCTTTTACTACCAGTTGCAGTCCTTTTAGTACCAGTTGCAGTCATTTTACTACCAGTTGCAGTCCTTTTAGTACCAGTTTCAGTCCTTTTTACTACCAGTTGCAGTCCTTTTAGTACCAGTTGCAGCCCTTATAGTATCAGTTGCAGCCCTTTTAGTACCAGTTGCTGTACTTATACTACCAGTTGCAGTCATTTTAGTACCAGTTGCAGCCCTCTCAGTACCAGTTGCAGCCTTTACACTACCAGTTGCAGCCCTTATACTACCAGTTGCAGTCCTTTTAGTACCAGTTGCAGCCCTTATACTACCAGTTGCAGTCCTTTTAGTACCAGTTGCAGCCCTTACACTACAAGTCGCAGTCCTTATACTACCAGTTGCAGCCCTCTCAGTACGAGTTGCAGCCTTTACACTACCAGTTGCAGCCCTTATACTACCAGTTGCAGCCCTCTCAGTACCAGTTGCAGCCTTTACACTACCAGTTGCAGCCTTTACACTACCAGTTGCAGCCTTTACACTACCAGTTGCAGCCCTTTCAGTACCAGTTGCAGTCCTTTCAGTACCAGTTGCAGCCCTTTTACTACCAGTTGCAGCCCTTTCAGTACCCGTTGCAGTCCTTTTAATAAATTCCCTCTTTGTGTTGCCACAGACAGTATTTCCTCGCTGAGCCGTGGCAGAGGGTGAGTAATAAAACGTGTGATTTTGGTACTAAAGGACTGACTTTGGAAGATGCCCACTTGATTTGTCCAACCCAGACTGCTGAAGCCTCATATTAGCCCACGCTGAACTTTGAAAAGCGAATATTGCACTGGACTGTGGCTTTTGTCACATTATCACATCCACTGAATTTGTTTTAAAGAAGGGATCTTGCAGCCAAAAAAGTGTGTATTGTGCAAAATTCTTAACATAGCATATACAGTATTTATCATTAGCAAAATCCATTAAATAGATTACAGGTTGTCTAAAGTAGAGCATCTATAGTGAAGCTGTTGACCAATTATTCTTGGCCAGACTCAGTCAACATAATGAATAAAGTCAGGTACATTCACTGCACGGTGTTAATGATCATACATTTACAGTGGAAATGTTTTTATAGTAAATGCAAAGCAGCCTCTGGAATGATGACAACTATCGCGTCGGGGGCTGAGACGATCCAGCCGCTGAATCACAGAGCGGGAGAGAGTTGTCATTACGCCACTGTTAATGCCAGATGGGTTCGGACAGACTGCTTAAAAGCACTCGAAAAGTCATCTATTTTGCAATGCATGAACTAAATGATAGTCGGGCAGATTATACTGTACATCTGTTTCCAGTTGGAGATGATTATGATGTATAGAGACTCAGGCATTATGGGAAATTGTTACTCTGAAGTCATTATAGAGAAGAAGCCCATTAGCAGAGAGGATGTGTTTGTATAGTCAGTGCAATATATGTCGGACTTGATTTCATATGAATATTAATTTATTGCATGTTTCCTTTTTTCCATAGCAGGCCACAGTTGTTTAAAGATAATATTGCTGCTGTTAGGCTACATGTTAGCTTAGCTTAGCCCAAAGACTGGAAACATGGACTGTCCAAATGTCGAAAATCACATACTACATGCACTACATACTCAAAATGTCTATTGTTCGACATACTTTTGTGTGAATGAACAGTATCTTTTTGAGAGGTGTAACCATGGTAACCCGTTTGTGACCAAACGATGATTTGTGAGTCTGAACTCATTTAAAAAATATATATTAAATTTAGAAAAGTGAAATCTTATACTTACAATCGAAGCGTTAGTGACGTTGCAGAGCTGTCCGCGATTGTCTGTTATAAACGTCGTCGCCACTGTCGCATTGCATTGTGGGATATTTATGGCAGTTTAGTGGCCAGTGTTTTTTTTTAAACTGCAATATTTCACAGGAAATAGTATGGAATTAATGTAGTTTCGTTCTGAGGTTTCTGATATATTAAAGGTCCCATATCATGCTAATTTTTAGGTTTATACTTGTATTTTGTGTTTCTACTAGAACATGTTTACATGCTGTAATGTTCACAAAACATATTGATTTCCTCGTATTGTCTGTCTGAATACACCTTAACTTACCCTCTGTCTGAAACGCTCCGTTTTAGTGCATTTCAATGGAATTGCAATGGAATTGCGTTGCTAGGCAACAGTTTGGGTCCATGTTTACTTCCTGTCAGCTGATGTCATTCACATATGCTGCAACAGGAAATAAACTGGGACACATTTAGAATGTTTACATTTAAAACCGTGTAATTTTCTAAATATTGTCTATTTGTGACATCACAAATGGACAGAAATCCTAACTTCTTGTTTCAAACGCACAATTTCTGAATACGGGCTGTGTGTATTTCTCCATATATTGAGCGTTTTGATAGTTTAACAGTATTTGTAAAACACTTAAACGTGCTTTATAATATGAAAGACATGAAAATCTCACTTTTTACAATATGGGACCTTTAAGCTTTTTGTACCAATTACACTTACGTGTTAATTATTGAGCTGTCGAGGTGCTGGTAGGTATTTTGTCATCTTAGGACTGAGCCTGGCTAGATGTTTCCCCCCCGCTCCCAATCTTTATGCTAAGCTAGCCAGCTGCTGAGAGACAGGAGAGTGGTATCCATCCTCTTAGCTAACGCTGCACCAGAAAGTGGATAATGTCAAACTATTCTAAATTATAAACAAACAAAATATGCAGCATTGGTTGTATGAAAAGAAAATAACAGGATCAACCCAATATGAGTGAATAACAGGTAAGTAAAGCCCCTATAGATGTCGGTCTCGGTGAAGGCATAATGAGATTCCAGCAGCAGAGGCCGGCCTGTCAGAATCAGGTGGATAGTGATGGGAAATCATAAGGCTCATTTAGCCCTGCTGGTCCTGTGACACTAAAGGACCCTCATTTACATGTCACAAGGTGATCCTGAGCTCTCTATTGACCGGCCCGGGCCGAACTACTGATGTGTATAAATTGCATCTGTAACAGGTATGGACATTTGGTTTCAGGCTTGGTTACGGGACTGAATATGTGAGCGCTAATGTGCGGGCCGGTCGATGGCAGATTCATTTAGAAAGGGGTCTCTTCCTATTATACAGTTGAAATGAGTCCCTTTTCATTCCGTCCGCTCAACTTGAAAGTCGGCTAAATATGGGAGAGAGTGAAATCTAAAAGGTGACTGTGTGAGTGGCATACACATCAGGACGGATTAGTAGGACGGCGATGTTCTGACAGGCTTCTTTGCACAGGTGTATGGGATCATTAAAGGCTCAGACATACTTCATCATAGGAGGTTTTTTATTATTATTTTAATGAAATTGTTTTATATATGTGACTATATCCTTTGGCTTCATTGTCCACTCAAGATCCCTCCGAGGAACGCTGTAGAAAGTCTGACAGGGACTAAATACACTGCTGTCTCTCAGTCACATTTAACAGGTATTTATGAAGCTTCCTACATGCACTTTGAGTAAGGGAAAGTTCAACACTGAGAATGAAGGATAGCATTCAGAAGTGTCAAATGAAACGATGATGTGACAAACTCCTTTGGCTCAGATAAAAAATATATATTTTTTGGAGAAAACAATAATGAGTCCAGCCAGTATGCCTCATATAATGCTTGGCGAGGGTCTTATGGCACTGCAGGCTGGTCTCATATACTGTTCATGGCCATACCTACGAGAAGTAATGCACTGCAATTTGCATATAATCGTATGTAATCCACATAATTGTCAACCAGGAAATATAAAGAGCGGCGAAGGTCACATACCGAGGAGGTCGGGGTGGTCGAAAAATACCGGACTTTCACCCAGGAGACCGGCGTTAGTGTCCCGTGTGACACCAGAAGTCAACGTTAATGTATTCATCACGTGACTTCTGTACTTAAAGGCAGGGTTGACGATGTTATCCAGTAGACACTATTTGTTATATTGGTTGAAATGGTCTTTACACCCCGACAGCGATCCATTACTAATGAGCCCTGAGAAAGGACTGGAAAAGAGCAGTCAGCTGTAGCTGCTGTTATCCTGTAAAAACATCTACCAATCACTGCCTCGCGGTCCGCTTGGAAAGAACCAATCAGATGCCTCCCTGCTCATACTCTACCCTTGGCTACCCTTAACCCTAACCCTAACCCCCAACCTTAAACCGACCCTATCTTTAAGTAACGCCACTTCCGGTGTTACTTAACCTAACTACGTAGTTTTGTTGCCTAAACCTAAGCAAGTTGTTTCCTGTGAAGATGGATGTTTATTTTGAAAAGACTGTATGCATGTAACAAGCGGAAATTGACATGTGTTGCTGGACATTTGTAGGAAAAGGAACAAAAAAGGAGAACTTTTTCGTAAGATATTGTCTGAACCTTTGTATAAGGATACGTTGCACATAGATGCCCCTAGATAAAACATTATAAAGTGCCCTTCCAGTGGAGAAAACAAGATGCAGTGCCATAAAGGCTGCCCTACATACTAGAAAACTTTCTGCACGCCGGTGCCCTTTGTATTTTTTCACCCCTGCCCCTCAGACAGTCTGAGTCCGCCACTGCACCATGGGCTCCTGATGGAGCGAAAATAATGAACCATTAAAGTCAGGGGGAAACCATATCATTGTTGTCGGTGCACATTTCTGTGTTTGCATGTGATTAATTTGAATAAGAGGGTCTGTTCTTTCATCGTTCTTGGGAGGATAGTTTCCCCAAGTTAAAAAAAAAAAGAACATGCTGCTTTAACTTCAAGCAGAACTAAATATGTACCACCTTGGGAATTTAAGACTCATTTCCTACTGAGATGCTTGATAAATATGAGTGCATTGATCATCTTCACACCACACCTGTGAGTCATTATCTCTTTCACTGTAGGATGTATGGTGTGTTATTGAGCTGCTTTCCTCGGCTGTGTGTTTAAAAAAGCAAAGCAGGAGGAGAGAAAAGGAGTCGGGAGGGAGAGAAAGAGAGGCAGCGGTAATTCCTTCACAGCATCCAGCCTCTCTGCCACGGATGACCCCCCGAGTATTGGTCCTGGCAGCCAGCTACAATTATCATTCAGCAGGAGTGAAGGACTCTGTTTGATATCTGCCAAGGTAATTTAGTGGGAAAGATTGAACAGAGCTTTTCCTTTTTTCCCCTTAGATTGTGACTGACCCCTCTGCATATGGAGTGCGGATGCCTCCAGGAGGAGCAGCAGCATCCCACTTTGTCCTGGCTACACAATACATTCAAAAGAAGAGAGAAAAAATCTCTGACAACTATTTACCCGACTGTTACTTTGGCATGAAAACAACAACACCTTTTTTTGGCAGTGTCGTCGTGATATAACGGTTTGCTATGTGCTGCTTCCGTTAAAGGTTTTTATAAACAGAGACATATCATTTGGGTTTGGGGAAATAATTTCCTGGGCGCATCTCTATCATGCTAATCATCCGCCGCCTGTGATCAGCACCCATAGTGCTACTGTTGCACCTTCTACTGATGCACATTAATCATTTCCGCATCACTCGCTCTGACCGCCGCTGCCTCTGAAAATGACAGTGGAGAGCCCCACATTGCAGAGATGCAACTAAATTCTCCTTCAACGTCTGTTGCACCTAAATGATATTTCATGAGCTATGAATAATTCAGTCGCAATTATGCCTTTTTTAAAGAAGTTGTGTAGAAATCAAGCACGTCCTCTGTAAACAAATCGGAGAGACTTTGCATCACAGGAGCATTAGCAAGTTAGCGAGTCCACGCTATTCTTTTGACAGTATTTTGTAAAAAAAAAAAAAGCCTAATCTTTGCACAAAAGCTTGTGGTCCTTTAAAGATTATAGCATCCTCTGCTCAAGAATTAACTATGAAGTTTTAGACATGTTTAAAAGATTTGGGCTGAAATGCTGCAAATTAACTAATTCACACCCCGGGCTTTTATGAATATTGTGGATGAAATCTCTTTTATCTTCCTCAGTTTCCACAATGAAGAAAAATAACTGTGTCTACGTTCGGTGGCTTATTAAAACAAAACAAAAAATTGCTTTTGCACACTGTGAAAGGGTGTTGTGAATGGACTGGTGTGTAAAGTGAGAAGTGCTGACCAGAAGAACTCTTTAGGCTTGCTGGGAAAAAAAGAAAAAAAAAACCCAAGGAGAGCCGGCGATAACAAGGTCAGCCATCATGCCAGGGGCAGCGCGCTGTGAAAGAGGCCTAATATTGTGTTTGCCGCACTCAGTACGGCTAAATCACTTCAGAGCGAGCCGGAATTGGTTGTCAGTGCCACTTTTTTTACCCAGTAATGTCATTATTTAGTGGTATTATTAGATAACATTAACCAGTGGGCTGTAACCCGGCACAGCAGCGAGACCCCGGGGCTGGAGGTAAACTAGATCTCTCTAACAGGAGTTCACACACACCAGCGTTATCTCTACATGTCGAGACATATTCAAACTTAATTTATTTATTTTGTATCGGCAGCTAAAGATAGTAAAGGAATCTCTGGACACTCAAAGTATGACAAAATACTATGAAATAAGTCAAATATATTGAGCAAAATGACAATTAGGGTTGCAGCTGTATACCGGTTGCACAGCATGGTAAATGAAATTTGATGGTTGCATGTAAATTTGCTCATCTATTCTACGGTATTGAAAAAAAAACCTGATATCACCAATCTCCATCATCCTCCGCCAAAAAATAAATTAAAAACAGCAGCGTGAGATTCCTTTGGATCAGGGTAAGGCCCACCAGGCCTAAGCATCAGGGATATTTGTTTCTTTTAAATGTATTTTTAAGATGTTTTGAAACTAAAATGTGTAATACTACTACCGTAGATCGTGTGCATAACGAGAGAGAGAGAGAGAGAGAGACGGCGTGTGTGCAACATTACAGCTGAACGTAGCAGTGCAGTTTATTGCTACAACTCCTCAGACCGGAGCCAAGTTCCTGTGTCTTGCTTGCCACCTGCTGGTTAAAGTGAAGGGGGTTAGCTCCAAAGTTAGCGACAACCTTTAACCTTGTTGTAATGCACAGTATGTTCCAAACTCGTATATATGTTCACCAGAATATGTCTACATGCACAATAGTGTTCAGATGAACTGTTTGTGTGGGACAAAGACTTATTTAAAGGTCCCATATCGTGCTCATTTTCAGGTTCATACTTGTATTTGTGTTTCTTGTAGAACATGTTTACATGCTTTAATGTTTAAAAAAAACTTTATTTTCCTCATAATGACAGCTTGGATATACCTGTATTCACCCTCTCCGACTGAAACGCTCCGTTTTAGTGCATTTCAATGGAATTGATACAGAATTGCGTTGCTAGGCAACAGCTTGGGTCCATGTTTACTTCCTGTCAGCTTATTCCATTCACATACACTGCAATGGGAAATAAACCGGGACCCATTTGGAATGTTTACGTTTTAAACCGTGAAATGGTCTAAATATTGTAGATTTGTGACATCACAAATGGACAGAAATCCCGACGGCTTGTTTTAAATGCACAATTTCTGAATACAAGCTGTGTGTGTTTATCCGTGGATTAAGCGTTTCGATACTTTCACACTATTTAAATAGAACTTAAACCTGCTTTATAATATAAAAGCCATGAAAATGTAACTTTTTACAATATGAGACCTTTTAAAGTTGCATTTAGTGCTCTCATTTGCGTGAAATCGAGGTACTTTATTTCACTTTGATTCTGTGCGTAGAAACATTATTGATGAATCTGTTTAGCTCTTACATAAATCATTAAAGAAATATAAGTGAGTTTATCATTCTGACATGTTGCTGTATCTACTGTTACATGGACTCTATATGTACATACATCATATACTGTACATGCAGGGGATCTGACATCCATCCAAACACCTCTTCCTGCCTGGGCTGTGCCAACGTGTTTAAGAGCAACAGTCGACATGCATAATCAGATAATGCCGCATGCATAATCATCCATTTATACATATCAAGAGAGGTGTCTGTTGCTGCGGGATCATTGCAAAGCGTCAGGCTAATTCTCTGTGGCAAACGGGGTGAAGATTTATGTACACACTCGCCTACTCTTATGGTGTGACAAGGAGAGGGATGACCCAATGCATATCTGCTTCACTTTTAGTGCTTGATAGATGGAGCCGTCCGAACATGACGGTACCCAGCTTAATCCTCGGCAAAGTCTCTGTGAACTTTATATACCTTCTCTATTGACAGTGGTGACTTATTGGAAATGTCGATAATGTCTCCGTCCCCTCTTGAGCGCCCGGTGCTGCTCAGCAGAGGTTCACAATGACCTTTGGCTGTTGCTCGATCAGGTGCGGAAGATTTACGAGGCTGGGGATGTCATTCACATTCTCAAGATTTATAGATATATGTCACATCTGTGGCTCATTTGTTTCTTTTAAAGGCGGGTAGTATTAGCTGTAATTGCATTCAATAAAGCGATAACTTAGATCATGTCTAAAGATCATCCAGTAAAATGATATTGATATGCTTTCTGCTGGGCTGTCCCCGGGGTAATACACATGTCAGACTCATTGCTCACATTTCACGCTGCGTACAGAGCATGAGCCTCTCGCCTTACTCCTACACAAGTCCCTCCAAAATATGATATCACACGTGTGCTGGAATTACCTTTGCCCTTCAATTGACCCTTTTAAAAATAGATCTACATGTCGTTCCAATGGGGCAACAAACACAAGCAGTCAAACAGGTTGTAAACAGTGTCCATTGTAGAAATCCACCACAGTTTACAGACTGACCTTGTGGTTCAACTTTGAACTAACTTTTCTATAGCCTACATCATTCAGAGCATTAATATACTCTAGCAGCAAACAACTATCGTCTACGTAAAGAAGATTAGATATAGATTATTGTCTATATAGAGTAGTAATGTCTACCTGAGTCTATGACATCCGCTTTAATATATCACCATCAACTAATATCAACATTTAATGGGCAGATTACCTTTAAATTTACTGAGCACATACACTGATCAGCCATCACATTAAGACCACTGACAGGTGAAGTAAATAACATTGATTATCTCGTTACCATGGCACCTGGCGGTGGGGGGGATATATTAGACAGCAAGTGAACATTTTGAACTTTGTGTTGGAAGCAGGAAAAAATGGGCCAGCGTAAGAATGTGAGTGACTTTGACGAGGGCCAAATAGTGCTAACTAGACGACCGGGTCAGAGCATCTCCAGAACTGCAGCTCTTGTGGGATGTTCCCGGTCTGCAGTGGTCAGGACCTACCAGATGTGCTCCAAGGAAGGTGAACCGGCGACAGGGTCAGACCTACCTCATTGATGCACATGAGGGAGCGAAGGCTGGCCCGTGTTGTCCGATCCAATAGAAGAGCTACTGGAGCTGAGATTGCTGAAAAAGTTAACGCTGGTTTCGATAGAAAGGTGTCAGAACATACAGTGCATCTCGGTTTGTTGCATATGAGGCTGCGTAGCCGCAGACCGGTCAGGGTGCCCGGGCTGACCCGCGTCCACCACCAAAAAGCGCCGACAATGGGCATCAGAACTGGACCACAGAGCGATGGAAGAAGGTGGCCCGGTCTGATGAATTCTTTTACATCATGTTGACGGCAACGAGTTGGTGTCGACTCGGCCTCCAAATTCTCCAGATCTCAATCCAATGGAGCATCTGTGGGATGTGCCGGACGAACAAGTCCAATCCACGGAGGCCCCACCTCACAATTTATACAGAACTTAAAGGATCTGCTACTGACGGCTTGGTGCCAGATACTACAGCAGACCTTCAGAGATCTAGTGGAGTCCATGCTTCAACGGGTCAGGGTTGTTTTGGTGGCAAAAAGGGGGACCTACTCAATATTAGGCAGGTGGTCATAATGTTATGGCTGATCAGAGTACATGCTCCTAGTGGATGAGCCTTGTACATTTTGGAAAGAAGTAAAACTGACATCCCTGCTCTCCAGGAGATGAACCCTTTTAATTTGGATGACCTTCACTCCACCTTCAGGACAAACTGTATTCTAGCTCAACTACTGGTGAAACTCTAAGAATAGCAAAACGGTCAGGTGGGTGACATGAGCATTACGAATACTGCAACCTATATATTGAAATTTTGGTGGATATGTTCCCCTTCATTTGAAGGAGAGTGGCCCATCTGCCCCTTTCACCTGAGCAGTGATGTTCTCACAATGGTATTTAAAAAGAAAAACCATGCATTGCACAGCTGGTCCACGTGCTAAGCAGTGCTTAGCGAACTCCGTTACATCCGGTGCCGCCGCCTTCCCCAACTGTTTAATTAGAACAGCAGATGTGATGTGATCCCCCGTGGACTGACAGCTATCAGCCTATGGGAGCGTATGCTGACCGCTGTCTGCTCAGGCCCATCTAGATTAGAATTTCATTTCTCTGGAGCTCATCACCTCAGGCGTAGTTTAAGATAGGAGCTTTCACACATATTAAAGGCTGACAGAAAACAGGAAATTACTAAATAAGACCTTGAATTATGTTAATTAAAGTGATTGTCCTCCATTCGTCCTCGTTTAAAACTTTTGTAAAGGCAGTAAAGTGAATCTTGGAACTATTAAATCAAATATTACGTAATGATTCTGTACATCAAGTAGAGGTGTAGATAGGTTGTTGTAATTTACTTCATCCTTACAAAATCATGCCTCTGTTAAACAATCGGAGCCAGAGAATGGCACTTAAATTTCTGCAAGACAAACATACCTTCAGTGGCAACGTTATTACCTTTTTTTTGTGGTGTAAATCGAATGCAGCTTAGCCTGAGTGATGGACCGCGGCAAGACAAATCTTCGTCCTTTGAAAAGTGCTGACTTTAAGGTAAAAAATGGTAATAGATTCTCAAAGTGAGGGGGACCATTACTGGGGCAGCATGCAAATGATGGGTGAAGAAATAATCTACAAGGTGTTATTGAGCCCTTGGTTTTAAGGAGGAAGAGAAGGCCTCTCCCCCCATTCCCCTGTCGGAGCACCGTAATGTGCGGCTTGTAATTAGATATTGATTTGCTTTGTCGACGAGTATTTCAAACCCGTGTCCTCCTCCCGGAGAGAAGGGGATGCATAAAAGTCTGAATGCATCTTGTTAGGACCAAAATGTAATATCTTCATACAGGTGTGAGATTGCTACAGCGCCGAGAGAATAATTACTTATCTCTAATGGAAATAAAGAGCAACTGGTAATTTTGTCGCAGTGAAGTAATAATTTCAGTGTCCTTGGGAGATACATTCAAATGCATTCAATGCTGTTGTTGGACATATTTCCTAACATTTTAAAACTAAATGTCTTCACCCTTCAGGCTCTGGTTCCTTCAAGAATAGATTTATAATTCATAACCAATCATTGGTAGATTAAAAGTAGATTGGATGGATTGCATTAAAAATATGACACATTGTGCTGGATGACTGGGTATGACAGGTGTAATTCTAATTACTTTGATTGCTTGATGATGTACACGAGTGTTTCCAAAACTTTTTTTTTCTTCTGGGGACCCACTTTTTAAAAGTGACAAACCATCGTGACCCAATTCCCAATCGGAATTATGTATAAATCGTGAGAAGAGCAAATTTAAATGATAGTCCCTGACCATTTTACTACCATTTCCGCATCACCTTATCTTGAATAGCTAAATCAGCCATTCCTGCAGAATGGGGCAATGTTGCTTAAAGGTACTATATGTAACATTCAGAAAATCCTTGTTAATAGTGACACTCGTGGCCGTTAAGTGAACTGCAGTTGGCATCCTGTTAATTGTGTACGCACTCTGTAGGCGTGAGCGATTATCCCGGGCATCGGCCAAAACAGTGACCGTCACCGTTACTATCTGTAATGTCCAATCTCCATGATGCCAACTAGCTCACCATTTGCAAACTACTTCATCAGCTAACATTAGTCCTTCACATAGAAATCAGTTTTTACGTAAAATTTCAATCTGTTCACACAGTGACAATATAAATAAATGAATACATGTAAATTGTTACATATAGTAACTTTAAATATGAGGGATTACCTCTGTAGACAGGTGAATTAGGTAGTTGGAAAATCCCCGTATATGGATGTATTTCTGCGGATGGAAATGTCAGTCGGTCCATCAATTTTTTAATGAAATCTCAACAAATACTGTTTGGATTGTCTTGGAAGTAGTGAACAGACATTTGTAGTCCCCAGAGAATGAATCCCAAAGACTTTGGAGATCTCCTGACTTTTCATTTAGAGCCACCGTGAGGCTGACATATTTGTTTTTTAGTGAAATTACTGGATCAAATATAATATATAATATAATTAAAGTTAAAAACAAGATAAATCTACTAGATGGATTGGCACAAACTTTGGTACGCCCATTAATGTTTTTTTAGACATTACATCCTGATGACTTTGGTGATCCCCTAATATTACATTGAGCTCCACCAGCATGTTGATGGTTCCGAGCGATAGCTATTGAACGGATTCCCATTAAATTTGCTTGTACCCAGTGGGAAATATGCTTTTGACACCATTTACTATATGCACCACCTTGACTCTACAGAGGGTAAATTGTCTTTCTAATAAAGGAGTGGAAAGTCCCGTTTGGAAAAGGGGTGGAGAGATCCAAAGCCTCTGAGTACATAGAAGACGTTCTTGGGAGTTCACATGATACAGGATAAAGCTCTTTGCCAGCACAGCAGAGACCTGGGATTCAGTTACTGGTAGCAATAATTGGTCATACGTTCCAATAAAACACAATTGGTTGTGTTCGTGGGTTAGGAGCTGGCGGGGGTCAACTGGTCCAAGGTCTATTGTTTGGGGATCAGGGGCTTTATGGAGGTCAAGGGTAAAAGTGCTCATCTACCATTGTAGAGACTTGAGTTCAGTCACTTGCATTGATGCTTCCGAAGCACGTAGCGCATCAAACACAGTTGACAGTGTTGGTGAAAGGGAAGACGGTGAGAGATCACGTCCTTGTCGCTGCCGTAGTAATTGGTCGGGGTTCTTGTGTAGATGGGATGTAATTCACACAACATCCTTGTAGTTTGATCTCTTCCCAGACACTGCAACACCATCAGAGGAGACGCATGGCTGTCTACACCCTCTGCAGGCCAGCAGTAGGACAAAAACTGCATTTGAAATTGGGAGAACAAGAGAATACATAACTGCATATCTTCCTTGTAAATATATATCAGTTTTCCTTTTTATTTCTTCCTTTAGTGCTACATCTTGTTCTATTTTATTGTCTGCTGTATTGTTTTATTGTATTTGAGCAATCGTATTTGCAATCCTAAATTAAACAATTTATTGTGAAATTACAATAAAGCTGAATTAAATTAACCTACTTGGATATGCAGTATATCAATGTATACGAGCGTATTTTTGCAGGGTATATACAACACATAAAAACAGCTTAGCAATGGAAGATTTGTCTGATTCTTTGATGGTTTCATGCTAAAATAAACCCCAAAAAAGTGTTTTAAAATGACAATATGTTTAAACAGACACATAATTACAATACAATTTCAACAGTATACCATGAGACTGGCTGTGTTTGTTGGCGCTCCTTTAAATAAAAGGTTTTGTGTCACAGTAAATGTACTCAAGATGTGTTTTGAACAGGCTTTTGTTGAGGCTGTGCTTGGGGTTAGGGTAAGTGTTACTAAATCAATTGAAATCATAAACTGCAGGATCTGAGCAGTAGTTTCTTTCCCTCATTGTGTATTGGAGTTTGATGTTGTTATTCAATGTGAATAAGAGATAATTAACGTGAAAAAAAAACAAATGTCTGAAAGAGATGAATCATTCTAAACGGCACTATTATCTGCTTTGTCCCCGCTGATCTGTGTGAACAAGTTTTGCAGATAAAGTTTTGGGGGATAAATAATCCGACGCCAATATGAAAGAGATGAATATTAAATCTCGGGCTGATCTGGCAGCTCGTGATCAGGCCCCCTCCCCCTCGTCACACTGCAGTCAGTGCTTGGCTGCTTGTGCTCGTCTGTCAGTTAGTTTGATTGGTCTCTACCTTCTTAAACTGATGTATCTGTCCTAGGAAACGAAACAGACGGCCAGGCTTTACCTGGGTGATTTAGGCAGGCGTTGACTCAGCAACCTGTCCATTCTAATGACTCTCGGCTATAGTGAATGGCTTAAACTAAAGGATTAGAGCCTGACTTCTCTCCATCTTAGCAAATCCAATACACTTCTTTTCAAAATAGCATAGGTAATATGATATTAGAAGTATTTGCTATCTAAGATCTGAGTATGATATTAGCATCTCAGTGTGTAGCTCAAGATGTTTTAAAGGTCCCATATCGTGCTCATTTTCAGGTTCATACTTCCTTGTTTGTGTTTCTACTAGAACATGTTACATGCTGTTATGTTAAAAAAAAACTTAATTTTCCTCAAACTGTCGGCCTGAATATGCCTGTATTTACCCTCTGTCTGAAACGCTCCGTTTTAGCACATCTCGATGGAATTGCAACAGAATTGCGTTGCTAGGCAACAGCTTGGGTCCATGTGTACTTCCTGTCAGCTGATGACATTCACATACACTGCAACCAGGAATAAACTGGGACACATTTAGAATGTTTGTTTAAATCTGCGTAAAGGGTCTAAATATTGTGTATTTGTGACATCACAAATGGACAGAAATCCTGAGAGCTTGTTTCAAATGCAGAGTTTCTGAATACGGGCTGTATGTATTTCCCTGTGGATTGAGCGTTTCTATACTTTCACAGTATTTTTTGTGAAATAAACAGATGCAGATCATAGCCATGCACCTCTAGAAGATGTAGAGAAGTGTATGTAGCACAAGGTAACATCTAGCTGGGCCCAAGCTAGATGGGATGAGATGTTAGCCAAAAAGAAATTTAATTAAGCTTCTAAACACTCAGAAACCCAATTCACTCAGCAGCTTTTAAATGAATATTATTGGATGATAAACTGCTCTGCATGGCTAGCTCAGGCTACCTTGTCCGACCTGCAAATAGTCCTTCGCCTCACTAGAATGAGTTAAAAAAAAAATGCCGTAGGCTACAGTAAATTTATTAAAAGGAGTTAAGCAAATGTGAACCACTTCCTGTGGCTGGTGCATTAGAGGTACTAATCTTCTTGCAGGTCCTTTCTGGTTGCTTGAGGTACTTTGAAGTATTACTTCCACCAAACCATCTATTCTTGTTCACCACCATGTTCTTCTTCTTGTGTCTAACCTTGCTTTTTGTAGCAACTCTCTCATCCTTCCCCACAGCACATCTTGTACTTCAGATCCTTCATCCCTCTTCTCCCTCCCTCCTTCATCTTCTCTGTCCCCCCCCCCCCCCCCCCCCCCCCCCCTCCACAAGCCAGGCTTTTACTTCTCTGTCACCCCTCCGCTCCGTCTGCATCAATACTAAGCCCTTTACGTGATCCTTGTTCTGGTTCAATAATGCTGTGTGCTCTTTGGGGCTGAGGCCCCTCCAGAGTCGCTTCTTGGCAAATAAGATATCGAGGGGACAAATTAAAACGGCACTGTGATTGTCTGTTGCAGTGGGTTCGGGAGGCAGTGATGTACTGCAGGGGGGAGGCTGTGAGACGGCGGCCATACGTGGAGGAAAAAGATCCACATGGAGAGATCTGCTTCCTGCTGCAAATGCCATTTAAGTGCATCATCAATTCCCCCTCATACTCTTAATACTGGACTATAAAGATACATCTTTATCAGCTAAATCATTGAGCTGTGCCATAACAGAAAAGGGCATCCCATCCCTGCCTCACTTGAGTTGTATATCGTATTTAACGGCCTAAATTACACACTGGAGTCTCAACGCAGGAAGTCAAATACGGTTGGGCAATTAACCAAAACTGGCGTTATGAACCTCTAACTGACCCGTGTTAGTACAGCACATTCTCATCCCAATTCGTGACATACCGTCGCTTTGTCATGCCCCTTGGCGTCACGCCCCTTGGCGGGCTTCATGCCCCTTGGCGGGCGTCATGCCCCTTGGCGGGCGTCATGCCTCTTGGCGGTCGTCATGCCCCTTGGCGTTGGCGGCGTCACGCCCCTTGACATTGGCGGCGTCACGCCCCTTGGCGTCATCACGCCCCATGGCGTCATCATGCCCCTTGGCCTTGGCGTCACGCCCCTGGGCTTTAGTGACGTCACTTCCCTCGGCGTTGGCGGCGTCACGACCCTTGGCGTCATCACGCCCCTTGGCCTTGGAGTCACGCCACTGGGCCTTAGTGGCGTCACTTCCCTTGGCGTTGGCGTCGACACGCCCCTTGGCGGCGTCACGGCCCTTGGCGTCATCACGCCCTTGGCGTCACGCCCCTGGGCCTAGGTGGCCCCGGGAAGCACCTTCGCCCCGATCCTTTCCAAGCCGACCTAGAGCCAGTCGCGGCACACCGCCTCGTATGCAGGACTCCCCAGCCTGCCGTGTTTCGCTCACACCCTCCAGCTGGCTGTTAACGAGGGTCTTTTGGCACAGAGAAGTACTCGTGTCGGTACTCGGTTTCGGCGAGTACTTGTACTTGTACTCGGTCTGAAAAAAGTGGTATCGGTGCATCCCGATTTATTAAAAGATAATTTTTTGGGTTAAAATAAGTATTAGTTACTTTGGTTTCACACGGGACACGAACACCAGTCTCCTGGTTGAAAGTTGCGGGCTTACGCAAACTTAATTAAACACATTTTTTGATACGTCAAATACAAACGTAATCCGGGAGAAAGTAAGTTCCTTCAAAACATAATTGACAATGCAGTTCGACGAGTCACACTATACTCTTTCTTTCTGTTTTTAACACTAGTTCTGTTTTCATTCACTGTATTAGTTCTTTCTCAGTTTTCCACTTGACTTCCTGCAGATTTTTCCAGAAAAATGTATAAACTGTATGTTTTAATTTAAATAGACCATCAAAGACATTTATTTGACAAGCACAAGCTTACAGGATTTCTGGGTAATGAAGTCTTCCAAATCCTAATTGTTAATTTTTTAAGGGTGCTGCCAATATGCAGAGTTATCCTCGCACAGTTTTAAATTAAAACGGCTTTACTTTGGCTCACACTGTCTCCATATTTCTCTGCTAATGGTGCTCAAGCTGTGTGGACTGGAGTGCAAGATGTTAATCACAAGCTGTGACAGGATGGTGTGCATCCCACAACACAAAGGTCACCTTTAACTTCTCTCGGGAGGATGTGGATTTGGAACAAATTCAAACCTGCTCGAGTCCTGCACATCATTTGAGTTATAGCCTCAGACTCGCATGTTAATTTCACGTCACATGTATGAAGAAGACGAAGATGAATGACTTTATTAATCCCCGGGGGGAAATTAAATTTTTTCACTCCATGTTAATTCACACACACACACACACACACACATGCAGTCTAGGGACCTGATGGGGCAGCCCATGGTCAGCTACCAGTCCACACTCGTAATTGGTCCATGCGGGACTTGAACCGGCCACCCTCCGTTTCCCAAGCCAAGTCCCCACAGACTGAGCTTCAACCGCCCACTCATTACAAGTTACCCACATTACTTTAAGGGATATCAGCAGGAAAGGAGACATTTGTGCAACATAGCATGTCACAATGGCAGAACTCAACTCAATAATTCAATCAGAATAAGTAGTAGTAGAAGTGCTATGGAGCAATATTTTTATGACTATCTCATGAATATCTCATTTTGTTTGTTTTTTTGTGCACGTGGGCGACACAATAATGCTGATCTAAAGGTGGCAGTGAAGAAACACGGATCTTTATCTGCTGCTATCTTGTTCTACTACTTCTGTAAAAGAGTTTCTATTTCAGTCAAACATCAAACATCTGTTTCAATAAAGTTACACTATTGTCTTAGGAGGGATGACCGGAGGCAGCGTTGGTGGCTGGGCCGGGCACTTCGACGACGTTTTTGCTCAGACTCCGGGTCACCATCATCACGGCGGAAGTGATCCCACCGCTGCTGGCGTCGAATCTAGGGAGTTGACCGGTATTGGCCAGGCAGTACGGAGGTTGCAGAACACCCTGTTCTGCGTGGCGTTCCACACCGGCAGTGAGGCACGATGGACGCTGGCGAGGTTCTTGAAGCTCGCTAGCTCATCTCCATCCGTGGAGATGAGCAGTCAGCGGGAAACTTGCCGATTGCTGAAGAGGAAAGGATGCCTGAACGCGAGAACGTAACCTTATATAGTGAGGGGTCTGCATGTATTCGGATCAGCACAACCTGATTGGCTGGCTACGTTTATGCAAAATCCAGTGGGCGAATGCATGCGTGTGATTGGAGGACAGTATTACCTCTAGTGCCCAGTAGAGGGCAGAGCCTGTGAGTTCTTTGGCTGCTAAATGCTCCACTATGTTCACCAGCTTGTCTCTAACTGTGTCGGTTTAAGGTGCTAAATGCAAGATCGGGAACATTTCTATTGATGCTTCCGCAACATGCAGCGTTATCAGCTGTAACTTCCGTATGAACGCAGTGCAGAGCGCCAGCCACGAGCTAGCCAGTGGGAAAGTGACTTCATTCTCTGCTCAGGTATACATTACTCCTCTATATCTTTACATAGTTGCTATATTAATGCTCTGAACATCATATAGACACCTTTTTAAATTCAAACATTGAGCTGAAAGAGTTCCAGAGCTGAGGGGAGCCGCAAATTGTGTCATTACCTTTCACATTACTCATGATTGATGATTGATTTGTGCGGCTTTATTAGTCCAGCAGTGTTGTTGAAAGTTAAAAGTCCATATCCTGGCATATTGTGCTATCAGCTGCATCTCCTGTTTTCCTCCCATCTATAGCGAAACAGCAGCAGAGAAAGGCTGCTGTTACAAGGACGACAAGTTTGGCATTTACCGCCGCTCTCGAGACGTGTTTATCAATACGCCACTTGTCCCCCAAAAATCATTGTGTCGTCCCACGTGATGTTCACATCTGCGTAAATTATGGATGTCTGGGCAGCAGGACCGGCCTCATTTGAGAGGCCTCAGAGATACTTTAAAACTGATGATGGCTCAATTTGGTGGCCCGGCCCAGGTCAAGACACACAGCTCAATATGTCAATAACGGTCCTGAACAGCATATGCATAGAAAACACACACACACACACACACTCCACAGCATGCATACCTTTCTATGCATCTACAGACTGATATTAGTGCAGTTGTTGGATATATAATATCATCAATTACAAAAGCATGCACTGCTGATATTTGTGTAAAAGTCCCTTTTAAAGAGACCAACTTTTAAGTCACATAAGACGGGTACACAAATGTGAGTAATATACCTGCAAGATCACATAATCTGAACCCGATACTGAACAGATATGCAGCTTACTCTGTAATACAATCCAACAGCCGCAGATGCTACAACAGAGCTGAATCACTGCCTCTCTGACACACTCTCAACAAACACAGGACGGTCAAAGCCTCACAAAGGACATGTTTGTGGATTGTATTATACAATTGTGGCCTGCGAGGTCACATTTCAAATGCGCTCGCCCACCTGTCGAGCTCAGAACGCCGATTAAGGAAAGTGACGCACTAGACAAAGTAAGGGTTTATGAGAAGACTACAACACCGGGGATGCTTCAGTAGCTGCGGTGGATTTTTCACCCAGCAAATCTTTTGATTCCTGTAGGTCCCATTTTAAGTATTCCTTTTGATGACTTATTTTTTTTTATCTTCCTTCATTACATTCCCTCTCATATAAGCTTTTTAAATCTCCAGTGGGCACGTAATTATCCGTGAATCCACGGGGGGAAATAGCCTCAGTGCAATATGGGCATCTTAAGTGTTGTGAATATTTGTCTCATCCATTTTCTAATTCAAAGAGTCAGAGGCCCCTTTGGAATTCCCACCTCTCATCTCTTATGCTTTTACATGCTCTTTGCACAGGTTTTTTTTTTCTATTTTCTGCTATTTAGTTTACAGCCGGCTGTGTTGCTGGCTATGTTTTTTTCTACGGAGGATGAGAGGAGGGAAATCAGAGGGGACTGTCACAACAGATCTCAAAGTGCAGAAATGAAGATTAATGATTTTTTAACCCCGGCGGTGTCTGACTTCAGGGTTGAAACAGTAAAAAAATGTCTTTCAAAGTACAAAGAGCTCCAGAGAGATTTTGTCCAAATTCACTCAGGCGGCCGTTTGCAAATATTTGGTTTTAAGTTTGGAGATAATGTATCCGGCGTTCACCTGCGGGAGATTAATTTTGCAACATGATTAATTATGTAAACAGTGTTATCAGTGAGAGATGCTGGATCGCTACAGTCGGACATTTGGATTCCGTCAGCATCACTTTGTTTACCCTCATTACTGAAGAGCCGGCGTCCAGCAACAACGCTGCTGATGGGATGAGCTGCACGGGCAGCACAGCAGGCGTCCTCATACATACATACATATACTCCTCATTTTGCCATTACACACGAGTTACAATCATGATATGAAAGAGAAAACCTATCCTGAGTGAATGAGAATGAACCAGCGTCACCTGAGAGAAGGATATGTCCAGTTGAGATAAGAAAAAAAAACACTTTGACCACATAGCAGCGTGATGGACCTTTCATACACTCCACGTCGGGTGCGGCATCGCCCTGAAGGGGTTTATTTCACAACAATGACCTGCTAGCTGTACATTATCCTGCTTATTACACGGCTACTTACTGAAGAAATCAATAATTTGACACAAAAACGGTCCTCCAGAGTCCAACATCAGAGCTGCGCCCATAGCAACGGTCTGTTATACATAGCAACGGTCTGTTATACATAGCAACGGTCTGTTATACGTAGCAACGGTCTGCTATAGGTAGAAAAGCGTGAAAGTTGTCGTCAGTCAAACTCCGGTGCGGACCGAACCTGTTCAGCATTATTTATGACAGATGAGGTTCAGTTACATTCTGGACTAATAATGCTCATAATTAGTTATTTGTTGGTGAGCTGTCGGTGCCACTAGAGAACATAAATAATTACATCAGGTTCAGTGAAGTCAGCATGACCTGCTGTCAGTCAGCAGAATTACATTTCCCTCTGTGGGTCCGTGTAGTGATGATGATGCAGGATGATGCCCCACACTCACCATCATCTCTATATATATAACATTACGGTAAAACATTCTAAAGTAAGACTTTGTTCAGGTTTAGGCTGTTTTAACTTTAGATAGTAAGTCTCAAGACAAGTTTCAAGTCTTGTAAAGTCAAGTCTTAAGTCCTAAAATGCCCCTGCTCTTGCATGATGCAAACTCAACTCTGATATCTTCAGACAGCCTGATGAGTGATCAGAAGCACAATGATTCATCCGTCCACTCAGTCACTGTTCAACTGAGGGAAGAGGCCACGCAACCGTGACAACCGCAATAACCATCATCACACGGTTCATATCTAACACACCCTGCCACTCATCTGCGGCGATCATTTGTCAGATGTCAGCAGCGCAGCAGTCGGAGCTTCACGGGACGGGAAGCGCTCTGCGCTGCACCGATGACTGCGGCGCCGCGGGCGACACTACGCGGCATTAATAACACGTCAACTCAACAAGCAAATGCTGATAATGAGTGAGTTGTTTTAAAATGACTTACTGCCAAGTCTGCTACTGTCAACACGTTCTCTCTCCCGACTTGTCCAATACAGCAGCCCCCATGTCAGTTTATTGTTACATGTCTTTTCAAAATAAACTTCTCGGTTAAAGTAGTTTTTAGGTTTACTTACGCAACGAAGCTACTTGGTTAGGTTTATGAAAGGAAATGGTTTGGGTTGAATTAACTGCATTTGTTATGTAACTGGCATTAGTAAAGTATAAAAGTTATGTAAAAAAAAGTTACTTCTAATAAATCAATGTTGACTTCACACGGGACACCGACAGCGGTATTCCTGGGTGAAAGCCCTGTGTTTGTTTGACCCGTCCATCCTCCATGCAGATTGTCTGACTCTTAATACTACGTCAGTTGCTCTGACTGTCTAATAATGATGCAGATGGGTTTATATTGGAGTCAGTTGATACAGATGCTAAAGGGTGCCTCTTTGCATCTGTATCAGACACCAAATGGTGGTTGACAAGTTGGAAGTGAGAACGGGTTGTTATCCCAGCAAACATGTGACGTCAGGAAGACGTTCAGATCATGTCTGTATAACGTCCGTCAGTCCAGACCCCACTTTCGTACGTCTGGTGGACGTGCAAGTTGGGTTCAATATTTGAACGTCTGGTTAGGGGCCATTGCAGATGCAGGTTTCTTCTCAATATATTTAGCTCTATATGTACCAAATTTGGCACTTTTATCACAAAATGAACAATACGTTTGCTATGCAGCCCCACTAGCAGGTTGTGTTGTCTGCAGCTTGAGGAAATAGTGCATTTCTCAGGGACTATTTTCAACAGCGGATTAATCCACATTTGGCAAAGAAGTATAAGAAGAACGAAGTATAAATTAACAAAGTATAATAAGAAAATAAACTACAACTACTACTATACTTGTTAGGATACATTCAGTGATGCTTTTGGTCTCCTAAATGTCTTGACTTTTTTTATGAAATAGCAGATATTTCTAACGCTATTGACCATCTTTTCTACTAAAAATTCAGAGTTTGTCTGTGAGCCGCCTAAAATTGTTTTTGGAGAACGGTCAGGACTTTTACTCCTGGATTCCTCGAGGCGCCAAAATAACTTCTCTCTGAGCAATTCCCAACAGACTTAGAGGCTGTCTAAACAACTTTATCCTCCACTATGATCAAAACAAGTTGGAAACAGACACATCAGTACTTTCTTCTTCTCTTCCACTTGATGTTAAAGTCCCCATTTTTAATTTCTAACCTCTCTAAAACGGTACGACACCAGCACAAGCCACCACAAAGGAGACATTAGCTGCTTGGTCTCGTCACAATAAAAGATGAGAAATGCTGCTACATCTTGGTCTTCAACGTCTCTTATTACTGTATGTGTTCTGTTCTTTTTATAATTATATCATTTGCAAAACAAAACCTGATGAATAGCTGGTCCCTTAATCTCCTACACACTCAATAAATTAATTAATTCCTTTAAAAGAAAATCTATTTCTTGTGTGACTTATTTGTCAGAGCTATTTCAAGCCTGCATTTTTATTTATTCAACAAAATCATTTCAACTGCAGATTATGCTGTGCCTTCTTTGTGAAACAATTATAGTAATATAACTCTTAATACCTCTTTAAGTGTGTCTGAAAATATTCCATTAGGTACACAGTAATTGCCCTAAAATCCGAGATGTCTTTGGTTTTTTTTCTGATTGCTGTATAATGGTGCTACTTGTTAAGGTTTTTATAAAATATGATAATGCATTGAAATAGCTGAGGATCATAACACCATTAAAATACAGTGCTTTTGTTTTTCCTTTCATGCCACAATAAGTTGATCTGAATAGATGTCAGTCTTTTCAAGTGGCAGATAACGTGTTCGGAAAAGAAAAGAGAAGAGAGACATAAAGCTGGAGGCAGTGTATGATTGTTGGATATCACTCTCTACCAAGCAATTGTAAATGTGTTGTGAACTAAAGTGTGCTGCGGATCATTGGTCGGAGGCAGTGGCAGTAATGGGGTCCTGGGTGCTGGGCTCAGTTGTTTGTGTTGGTTCAGGGGGCTCACTGGACCTCCTAGTGGCCGTAGCCAAAAATGCATGTATAGATTTAAAGGGATAGTTTGGGTGTTTCTCAGTGGGGTTGTATGAGGTACTTATCCGTAGTAGGTGTAGTACTTACAGTAGATGATGGTCGGCACGCCCCCAGCATAGAGAAACAGACAAGAGCACCAAAACCGGAGCAAAGCAATACAGTGCTGTGGACGGGGGACGGCAGAAAAACACATTTTAGCCACCTAAAAGAAAGGCTTACCTAAAAAAATCAATATCCATTTTGTGTGTAATTAAGTGTATGCTTTATTTCGAACCTATTTTGAACCTAAAGGAAACCAAAATAGAACTCATTAATTGACCTTACTTGCTGAAAACATTAAAAACAGCACGCCTGCTCCTCGTGATTCTGATCATTGAAAGTGTATGCAATATCGGTATACAAAAATATACCTGGCCCAGTATCCAGGTAGTTAACGAGTGCCTCGGTTCTAAATCACAAAAGCCTCAACAAGGATTAACATGTATTAACATAACAACGAGAGACCATGGATGTATTTAGAGAACTGGATACAGCGTTGGAGGCGGGGTCCTGTTCAATCCTATGAAAGTTGCTCATTGGCGCATGAAGCCTAAATGGCTCGACTGCCGTCTGGAAAAGTAACCGGATCTTGGGCAAATGGGACATGGAACATGTTGGGTCACGGGGTCCCAACGTCACGCTGTCGTTGCGGCTTGCACTCCAGCCTCGGTCTGGGTCTCATTCACATGAACGGAGGAAGGGAAATAACTCTGGATTCAGCTTTTAGTGCGTTTTACAACTTTAAAAACGTAATTTTTTAAATACGGGTTATTAGAGTGTTCATACTTGGGAGTTGATTCACCTCAAAAAAAAGTAGTCCGCTGAGTTACAGACGTCTCTTTCCCAATGTAAGTCTATGGGGAACAGTATTTTCGGGCCCAATGGCATCATGTGACGAACGCGGAAGTTGCAGTACCGCTGTTTGACCACTACGAAAGTTAGGATCGACGATCGGCACCTTTTCTGGGGGCTTGCGAGAGACTCGTTCTTTCCCACTCTTCGTACTACTTCGTATCACCATCGAGTCCTGGTGAACCGTAACTTTCATTTTTTAGATGAAACAGGAAGAAGTAATAGCAATCTAGTATGTAGTTTATCTCCATGCTGACATGTCGGTGTGGGCTGACAGGTCCAAACAAAATGAGTCAGTTCAGTATCAGGAAAAGAAACAGAAAACTGCAGGGTTCTTTTTTTTTGGCAATGGAGGAATAAAAGAAGAGAAGAAGAAGTATAAGTTTGTATCTGTGTGAAGCCTGATGATAAATCAGGATGTGCTACTTTCCTCTCCTCTCTTTCCCTCCCCTCTGCTTTGCAGAGCATCAAAGTGATGCTGATGATGAAAGGTTGGAAGCAGTGAATCATCACCGTCGAGTATGTGAAGCATTCACTGTAAACCTTGATCTCTGTGTGCGGCCCACCTCCACCGGCAGAGACAACACATCCAAACAGCTGAAGGACCTTAAGGATAAACTTAGAATATGACTTGTGTCTATTGTTGAATCCCATGAGGTTTTCACAGGCTAGAATATCGGATCGCAAGGTCAAAGGAACTCTTCAGTCAACCTTTATTTCCCATGGTTTGAATCAAATATTAATACTGTTTTGTTTGATCTTATTCACAAGACTACATTGTTGTCAATGGTTTCACAATACTCCACTGGTCTATGGCTGTAACGCACCTACAAACACAGCAATGTGCCAGCAAAGGCAGGGAGGAAGAAGACTGCAACAGTAGCAAGTGAACATGGATGTAAATTTCAACTTCTTAAAAAAATGAGTTATGCGGAATGAAATACACTCAACATGTTAGACTTCAAGGATGCACACATTGAGTCTCATGCAAGAACATTCTCATATTGTTATCCCAAAACGCTCTTACTTACTTACTACGCAAGTTACAGAGCACAGAAACTGCCATCAGTGGCCGGGCATCACTGGAGCTGCACTAGACTGGTTTTCCTCATATTTATCCAATAGGATTTTTTTTTGAACAGTTGGGGAATTTACCTCTAAAACTGCACAGACCAATCATGGTATTCCTCAAGGATCAATCCTGGGACCTGTTCTTTTTTACCCTTTAATTTACATGTTGCATAGGACACATAGTCCGTCGTCACAACATCTCTTTCCATAGCTACGCAGATGATACACAGCTTTACCTGTCATTTAATTTTATAAAATTAAAAAAATATTTGTTGTGTAGAATATTTTCTAAACAATTAGAAAGTATTAATAGCACAGCTGCCAACGATGTGTACATTACGTTTGCATAAAATACTTTTTCTAATTCTGATGTACTTTACTCGGCGCACACATCTATGTGAACGTTGGCAATGGGCGTACATTAAGATGTAATTCCTAGTTTTAAAGTCTGATAGTGAAGTCTGCTGATTCAGTTGTATGATGTCTGTGTGTTCAGATTTGACTGCGTTATGACTCCTGGGTGCCAGTTTTGATGCAAATTGTGTCAATCAGGTGAACGGTCAACTTAGTGGGAAAACAAAATATTTCTGCTGCAGAGTGCAGTACATGTTCATATCTGTATCTTGTGTATTTCCCCTCGACAACTTGTTGTTGGAAACCTTTTCGCATTTCACAGCTCACATCTGACTCACACTGATTCCCACTCTCTAGACTGTGACCCTGTAATAACTCACACTTTCAATTTCAAGTCACTGAGTCTTAAACGAAGTTAGGTCATGTGAAAAATGCAGAA
The DNA here is from genome assembly GCF_015220745.1 of Sebastes umbrosus. NCBI lineage: Eukaryota > Metazoa > Chordata > Actinopteri > Perciformes > Sebastidae > Sebastes > Sebastes umbrosus. Next base: position 12,684,817 of record NC_051292.1, on the reverse strand, counting down.
GATGTAACAATCACTGTCTGCACATTAGATTCCAGCTCTGGACAAAAGGGGCCTCTGATGGCAATAATGGATTCATTTTGTGCTGCAGCGAGTTGAGGATTGGAGACTGTGCTTTGTCGTCTATTGGAGCAATCACCTGAATGGCGACATCATTCAGTTCTGCGGCCTCCGTGAGCTCCGTTGTTTGCTGGATAGTTCACTGAATTGAGCCCATCAGACGGAGGGGCGGCAGGAGAGAGGGCAAACACCATCAGGACTAAAGCAGGCTGCTGTCATTTACTGTTAGCTCCACAATACCCAGCACAGAGCTGATGTTAAACTGTGTAACACTTAGGACACACACTGCTCGCATGCATGCCATCACTCCCTTTTAATAGCCTCAACCATGCACATTTATTCTATCTATTTGTCACTACACTGATAACTCTTCTTAGTCCAGTGTATTTCAGATTTTACTCAGCCTGGTAAAAAAATGTTTCTCTCCAGACAGCAAAGATTGACCCCACGTTGGCGGTTCCATCTAAATGTTTCAACACTCTTCCCTGGACCTGGCTTTGTTAGCCTCCTCCCATCCTGGATTGAACACAGGTCTGACATTATGTCAGTGTCCTCCACTAGTTCGGTCTTTGTCAGCACTAGTTGGACATTTGATCACACTAGTTGGCCATTTTTTCTTACTAGTTCAAGAAAAACTCTTACTGTCAAAATGTTTGGTTGATATTTTCATATATAATGTGTCATTTTTTGATATAAATGTCACAGAAATGGTGTAATAACAGTTTCATAATTGAGCATTAATATTTCCCAAAACAGCGTCCTGATTGTGAGCATGTCTGCAGCTCTGATTGACTCTGATCGTGATTATAAAATAGGACGGATTTAACAAAGATTTGCACATTTATAGCACAACTAATTAAACGCAATCAAAACCGTTTTTCTCATTAGGCTGCTCTGAGTCGTAAACATTTGGCAAAATTTTGAGGCTGTCCCAGATACCATCTTTCAAAAGCTCTGCCAGAGTCTCCTCTCCCTTCAGCACGGGGAGGTCAGAGGACACACACTGGGCTCAGAGCAGCAGCCTGGAGGGACTCGGAGGATTGGTGATTGACACGGCCACACGGTGGACGTCTGCTGACAGCAGACTGTCTCCACATACCGGGGACGCATTTGGCACACTTGGACTGTAAGTGTATTATCATCCTCTTTAAGACATAAGCAGCAGATAAACTTTACTTCACAAGTGACCAACACATACTTGAGTTTTAGAGACAGTGCTTAGCAGTTGACTTGCACCATGCCACACATGCTGCTATGCAGAAAGTATATGTTTGCCTACACTGACATCACCTAATGAGTTATTACTGTATTCTGATCAGTTTGAGCTTGATTCATTCACTAAAAGACTACTACACCATCTGACTGTCCAACCACCAGAATCCACATCCGAGTTGCCTTCACTTATTACCGTGTGCTCACAGCATTTCAGCTTTACAAGCAGTATAGTGGGCAATTAGCGTTTGCTTATTGTCCAGGATTGTTTCCTCTCGGGCGACAAACAAGCTGCCCTTCCTTCTATAGGTGGAGGAATGCAGCTTCTGAGGAAGACTGCAGCTGAAAAAACTGCTTTCATTGGAGAAGACTTGGCAACACTGAGCTGGGGTTTATATGTTGGATCATTTTAAAAATCTATCCTACTCTCGCTGGTGTCTCCAATGTCACCGACCCCAGCTTTAAGGTAAAACAAAATACTTATACACAGATAATTATCAGAGAGAAAGATGCTCTTTGTAGAAAAGACATAAACAAAACACTTTATTTGAGTTTAAAGGTTCATTACTGGAGGCAGTAGTTAGAATTTGATAAAGCAGCAATTTGTTTTTGTTTTCTTTTTTTTATGTACGGAAAGCATGGTAAACATCTAAACATTTATAATTTGCTAGACGCTTCTATAAATGAAGAAAAATAACATTTATATACTTGTGTTTTTTCGCTGATGAACCTCTGACTTCATTGTGTCTCTAAAGTTCCAAACAAAAAGCCTCAACAAGTACCATTAAATGCAAAGATGATTTGAGTTTTGCATTTGCAACATAAAGCAAAGACAAAGAAAGCGACTGTAGACAGAACAAGTATATATAAACATATCCTCGAGCTCACAGGAAGGACGGCTGTCCACAGGTAGACAACTATGACTTAGACCTACAGAGGCCCAATTAAAGCCTCACTGAACCCAACATGGCAGCAGGAGGTAGCCTATAATTAAATTCCTGAGAGTTTGAAGGATTTACTCAGACTTCCTGTGAGTTAAGTGTTAGAGGTTCAGTTCTCATCAGTAGTATGTTTCTGCCAGACAGTGCACTCAAACGCTTGCGATTCTGGAGACACTTTTGGAGTTCTGTGGGTTTTCATTTGTCATTGTCATGAATGAAGAAAAAACGGTGCTGCAGAGCTTTGGCAAAGAAAGGTTTCTTAGTTAGTGGACGTGGAAGGCGTTTTCTCTGGTCTAAGATCAGACATGTGAGTAAGAATGATTAACAACATGACTAACAGTTTGAAACACGTCTTTGCTCCCATGAGGACAAATAGATTATTAATTATTCATCAGACAATTATTTCCAGTCTGTCGGAGCACAGAATGGTTTCACCGTGGAGGAAGTGTTTTCTGGGTCCACTAAAGAAACATACACACACAAAGAAAATCCCGGTAAAATACCTGTGATGCCAAACTAAAGACTTAGACCCCCCCGTATTAAGCCAGTTGAGCTCTGAGAGCAGAGGTACTCTTTTTTTATTAAAGGTCAACATGTGAATTTTACTTAAACTCAGATTTACTTAAGACCAGATCAATGACGGCTAAACCCACCAACACACTGATCCAGGTGGTGACGGGTCAGGCAGCTTTGGCATGAAAAGACAGGTTTAGTTCTGGAGAGAATGAATGTTTTTCTCTCTATTATTTGAATTCTCTTCTCTTAAACTTACCTTTCTTTTTTGCAAACTTTGAGAACAACATCTTGTATGTAAGGCTGGTTTAAATGTGTCGCTCTGGCTGCTGTCCGTGGTGCTGATCTGCGGCTGGTTTAAATGTGGCGCTCCGGCTGCTGTCCGTGGTGCTGATCTGAGGCTGGATTCAATCGGGACAAGTAGCAACACTTTTGCCTTTACACTGAGATGTTCCTAAGTGTTGTTCCTCGAGTAGTCTAAAAGTAAGAATACACTCAGAAAACAGTCAACATTTAGTTCAATTTATTAATCAATTTATCCCTTTTCACACAGCACTAAAGCTGAAAACACACTACCGCCACCACGCAGCAGCTAGCACCAATAGGAAGTGTTGTGCTGCTGCACCTCTACAGTTTTTTTTACAGTGTTATTACTACTTTTACCACTTCTTCCACCACTGCATTAGCTTGAAAATCATGTGTGGACACCCACTACTTAAACTTGATTTCTCACCTAAAGATCTCCAGAGCTGTGGCTCACCAGGCAATATCTTTTTTTGCCTTTGTGGGTCGTATAGGTCGGGATATTTCTCAACAACTAGTCTCTCCTCATCCTGTCATCGACACACACGAGAGAGAGAGCGACGAGAGAGGGAGCCGGGATGTAGCAAGTAGGGAGAAAAAATGTGTTTTTACAGTGGTGGCAGTGGCTGCTGTTTTGACGTGCATTGTTCTGCGATCTCCAGGATGCCTCAAGATGTTGTCCTCTGAAATAGTTAACTCCACTTTTTACCCCAATACTTCCTTCTGATCTGCCCCTAAACAGCTATTTGTATTGAAGGTGTTATTCAGGGCAACTTAATGAGAGGCATCCAGTGACAACAATCCTAATTTCTTTTATAATACACTATATTGAATAACATTAGGATATAAACATCTACTTCCCAGCCCTCTGCAGCAGTTTTATTGCTGAGCAGATAGTTGACAGGGGACAGAAAGAGCCCAAAATCCAAACTACTGCAAGCATGACTGAGATTTCTAATGCTAATTTTATGGTAATGAAATTCCCCACAAGCTGACTATGTGAACTAGTGAGGTAGTCGGCTCCACTGCTTCTCGAACTAGCAGCTTTTCACAATAAATGCAAAACCAAACTGAAGCCCTGTGTGCAGAATAAATAGCAGCCGAATTGCAGTTAACAGGGAATACTTAGTCCCTCTGCTCCTCATCTATCATGCAAAATGTGCTGACCGTTCGCTTCTTAGATACAGGGTCTTCTGCACAGTCCTCCATTCATCCCTCCCTCCATCCTCGGGGAAATAAACTGACGATAAAAAAAAAATCAGGTTGAGCTTGGGAAGTGGCCAGGCCCATCCAAAGACTCATAAATAAATGACTGGCCCCGTAAACTCTCACCATTTTGACTGAGCAGGACACACTGTCTGTGGTCTCCGCATCACTATCTGCGGCCGGTATTATGTTTCACACCGGTAGCGAGCTGCTATTACCTCTGTGTCGTGCCACTTTGCTTTGTTTGAAGTGTAATGTGCTCCCCTGAGGATGACTCGATTGTGACTCCACGGAAATCTGCTCTAATGACTCACTGAGACCACGTGAGCGGAGGTAAACGGCCATGAAATGGTGGCATTAAAGCTGGGAGGTGAGAGTGAGCTGAGGTCATCATGAGAGGAAGACAATTTGGCTAGAACACACATGCCATGCACATTTTCACAGATCTTATCTTATCTTAAACACACCGAATGGTCAGTTTGTACAGATGAAGCTACAGTAGAGTGGAGGTGTTCATTACATCAGGCCATATACCAACCATAACGCTCTGTCAACCCTACAGTTTGCTCATCAACATGATGATTGGTGACTTCTCATCGCATACTTCTCTCTCTTGTGGGGTGCCACAGGGTTCTATTCTAGGACCTATCCTCTTTTCATTATATACGCTGCCTCTAGGGTCACTTATAGCCAAGCACAATCTGTCTTTTCGTTGTTATGCAGATGATTTACAACTCTATCTACCCATGAAGCCTAATGGAAGTGATGCACTGAACTCTCTGTTGAACTGTATTAGTGACATAAAGCAGTGGCTGTCACAACATTTCCTTTATTTAAATGAAGGTAAAACTGAATGTTTGGTTCTTCGTGCATGACTAATGTTGCAGTCCCAAGCTTTTTGTGCTCTGGCTTCCTATTTCAAACCAACTGTAAAAAGTGACATTTGACGGCTGTTTGAAGTTTGATAAACAGATGTTGTTCAAATTATCTTTTTCCAACTTCGTCTTCTTGCTAAAGTAAAGCCTTTCCTCAATTGGAACGATCTTGAGAAGGCAATTCACGCCTTTATTAGCTAGATACTTGATTGTTGTACCGCACTGTATGTTGGTCTCAACCAGTCTTCACTCGCTCGCCTCCAACTTGTGCAAAATGCCGCTGCTGGATTTTTAACTAACACTTCCAAACACTAACACATTAGCCGCCGTACTCGCTCCATTGGCTTCCAGTTGGCTTTAGAATCAATTTTAAGCTCTTGATGTTTGTTTTTAAAGCCATTAAAGGCCTCGCCCCGCTTTATTTGTCAGAGATTTTAACTCTCCGAGGGCATAACTGGGCTTTGCAGTCATCTGGTCAAGTCCCGAGGTCGAGGTATAAGCTGTGGGGGTGATCGTGCTTTTGCTGTCGCTGCTCCTAAACTATGGAACAAGTTAACCCCCGATATACGCACTGACCTAGTACTTTTTAAATCTAAGCTCAAGACTTTTTTATTTATATTGGCTTTTAATACCTAGTAGCGCTGTGACATTTTCCCTATGCTTTTTATGTACCTTTTTATGATTTATTGGTTATGTGTTTTTTTTTCTTGATGTTAATGCAAAGCACTTTGGGTACCTTTTGGTTGTTATAAAGGGCTATACAAATAATGTTGATTGATTGATTGATTGAGTGTGTAGCTCTTTTTAGCTATGCTAGCAGTGTGTTTTAAGGGATGGCACTGGTTGGATTATCATGTTCCCCTCAGGCTGAACTTTAATAACTTTGGTAATCCTCCGACTCTTCATCTAGCGATTAATAAATAATAGCTAGAGTTCTGTCAGTTAAATGCTATAATACCAGTTATCTTTTTAAGCCCTGTCTGCAGGTGGAGGACGATGTCCTTCAGTACGCCGCCTGCTCCGTGTCCTTAACCCGCCCCGCTGTAAAACGTTAATCATGCTTTTACTGCCTTCACATTAAAACCGAGCTGGAGAATACACACAGATGAGGAGACGCCTTATTCCTGGTGCAAAGACAAAGGGCACATTGCCTGCTGTCATTCTCCCAGCACAACCATAAAGATTTTCATTATGGAAATGAACTTATTATGGGATTCTGCTTGTGTTGTGTTGAGAGAAGGGCAGGAAAATAGAGTTATTATGACTTGGTTGTCATACTGGTAACCCAAGGTAAGGCAGAGGATTGTTGTGAACCCCTTATAGTGAAAAAAGCTGGAGCTCCCTGCACCTCCTCCACATGTCTCCAGGTGATATTATGCTGCAGTCGGAGGGCAGATGTCAGAGATAAGAATTGTGTCTGATAGCGGTGATACTGCCCATGATTGCCACCTTACCATGAGCCCATTAGTGCTCTGGCATGCCTGTCGGTATTTGGCTGTATCTGCTTGTTTACAGCAGTGAGCACTGATTGCCAGAACAGGTGCTGCAACGCTTTCTGCTGGCTCGTGGCCATCGGAAGCAACAGAAAATGTGCTGAGAAGTGTGTGAGTTTGGGCTGAGCAGATGTCCCCTCATTCCTGAGCACAGTCGCTGGATCTTTGTGTGGTGGAACTGTCCCAGAAAATATACACAAATGTATTTATGTTCCTTTCATTCGAACGGTTTTCTAACAATCGTGCATGATTCAAAGCCCGGTCTCTGGGAGTCGGTGGAGAGAGGAGAGGCGGCGTGTGATGTATTTTAAGTATTCACCAAAAACATGATTACATCATTATTCTATACAAACATAGATAAATATATTCCCTCAGCCCCATGTTCCCTTAACTTTATGTTCCCTCAACACTATGTTTCCTCAACCCTATATTCCCTTAGCTTTATGTTCCCTCAACCCTATGTTCCCTCAACCCTTTGTTTCCTCAACCCTACAGTATGTTCCCTTAGCTTTGTTCCCTCCACACTATGTTTCCTCAACCCTATATTCACTTAGCGTTATGTTCCCTCAACCCTATGTTTCCTCAACCCTATATTCCCTTAGCTTTATGTTCCCTCCACACTATGTTTCCTCAACCCTATATTCACTTAGCGTTATGTTCCCTCAACCCTATGTTTCCCTCAACACTATATTCCCTTAGCTTTATGTTCCCACAACCCTATGTTTCCTCAACCCTATATTCCCTTAGCTTTATGTTCCCACAACCCTATGTTTCCTCAACCCTATATTCCCTTAGCTTTATGTTCCCTCAACCTTATGTTTCCTCAACCCTATATTCCCTAAGCTTTATGCTCCCTCAGCCCTATTTTCCCTCAGCCAAATGTTCCCTCAGCCTAATGTTCCCTCAACCCTATGTTCCCTCAGCCCTATGCTCCCTAAACCTCAGCCCTATGTTCCCTCAGAATAATGTTCCCTCAACCCTATGTTCCCTAAACCTCAGCCCTATGTTCACTCAGCCTAATGTTCCCTCAGCCCTATGTTCCCTCAGCCCTATGTTCCCTCAGGCATTTGTTCCCTCAACCCAATGTTCCCTTATGTTTTCGCCTCTGTCCGCCTTTCTTGTTATTGGATGTTGTTAAAGCAATATTTCAAAAAGTTATAGACAGATTTTAACACGGGCTTAGGGAACATACGGAAACTGAATTCCTTCTCAGTCAGTCCCGTAATCCTTTGTCGTTTTTTTATCAGTCTTTCATTGAGAGGCTCCTTTGTTTTTCCTTTATCTGTTGGTTTCACAGCCTCTCAGTTAAAGACAGAGACAGTCTCAACAGTACTGTTAAAATCTGTTCTAAGATTATTGGTGTGAAACAGAGAGACCTGAATTCCTTTTGTAACCAGCAGGTCCTCCGTAAAGGCTGAATGTATTTTAGCATCTTCTGGTCATGTGCTTTCTAGTCAATCTCTTAGCTGTTGGGACGTTGTTACGGTTTACCGGTTTGTAAAACTAACCGCTATTCTAAATCATTTATCCCCTCTGCAATCAGATTATTAAATGCTCCTTACGGACTTTTATCCTTTTAACATCACAGATCCTTTTATCCTTTATTAGACTGATCCTCTCTATTGTTCTTATTCAGTCTGTTTATTTATTAGTTAGTCTAATTTACATCAGTAATCGCTTTAGGTCCTGTTTGATATTTTTAGCTTACATATATTGTTGTTGTTATGTGTCACTGTGTTTTATCTCTGTTTTTATGTACGAGCTGCTCCAAACCAATTGCCCCTAGAGGGATTAATAAAGTTGTTTGAATTGAATTGAATAGGGCCTAATTCGGGATGGACAAAATGTTACGATCAGTGTAGTTTTGGACCCAAACGCAGACACAGACGATGGCGGAAGTTGAACAAAAAGGCTTTATGGCCAAAAATCATGAATGGTGGCAGAATGAATGGATGATCAGGCTGGAATGAGCAAGGTAGGTAGGCAAGCAAGCGGACATCCTAGGCACAGGACAACACAAGGCTAGAAAAAAACACGAACGAGATCAAAACTATGAACAAGATTCAACAAGATTTCACAGTCAAACATATTGCACATTTGTTTGTGACTTGCCAATCACCGTCCCTGCAATATGAACAATCTTGGAGAGTTTGTTTTTTGCTCTTTGCACTCCATTGTTGTTCTATGTTGTTACGTTAAATGTTAAAATGGTTTTAACCAGGCTCCTATCTGCCATTTCAATTATGTTCTAACGCCAAAGCTCCTCAGCTTCCTGATGAACAACAATCACTCTTAAAATGCTCATTAAAAGCTAGGGTCTGATCAATAATTGTGCCCAAATACTTCTACTTTTTCTTTTGTTTTCGCCATATTCATTTCCAGTTGGATTACCTGACGCCAGTACCTGAAGTACAGTGGCCTGTATGTATGGCATCGTCTTTCAGGAGAAGACCGACAAGGGGATATGATCATGTTTGAACAGCTTGCAGTCATTTCATTTGTGTAAATGGAAAACAGCGGTGGTGACAGCACACAGCCTTGTGGTGCCCCAGTGTTTAAAACCAGCTCATCTGAGTAGACCTTGTTCATTAAAAACTCTCAGAGGGGGGGTCGGTAAGAGAGCTTCTAATTCAATGAAAGAGACCACCGTTCACGTTCATCTTAAAACTCATTCTAAAGAGTGTCGATTTGCATCGTGTGGCAGGCATTTTGTTGGCAGGACTTATGTGGCTTTACTCCACTTCGTCCATTTGACCTGTCGCCTGTTTTTCTGATTGTTTTTAGCCTCATTTCAATAGTTTTGGAACACACCTTTTTAAAACCGTAGTGTGGATACTGTGAGCCGTGTATTTGCGTCAGCAACGGAGGGCCTCATTAGCTGGTATTCCGAAGATCCTCCACACTCTTTCAGTTTCAGCACATACTGTTGACAATTACCAGAAATACACAACACAAGCACACATTGTGTTTACAAAGAGCGTGAAATATATGTGATAATTCTCCCCTGTATTGAATATATTCATGATGCACTAGTCCTGGTTTTTCCTTCTCTTCTCGCATCTCCAGCTTGGCCTCTCGGGCTCGCGTAAAACGGCAACAGTGAGTTTATTTATGGGCCTGAATATTAAGCATGAGGTCTCTCTTTTTCCTGTGAGCCGGTGTGCTCAGCATTTCACTGACAGATTTACACCGCGAAAGGCGTAAAGATGGCTGCGTGTGAGGTGAGAACTGTATTTCAAACCCCTGCGGAGGAGGATGCTGACACAAACTACGACACAGAGCTAATGTTCTGATCTAACACCCCAATCTGAAAGACAACGTTGTCATTACAGTTACATATAGCTGTGTATTTTGTGCTTAAACAGCTGATTATTGTGGGGTGCGCTGGTAGCGTAGAGGTATAAGATGCTGATTGCAACATCCCTGGTTCAAGTCTCCATTTCAGTCTCTCGTCTCATTTCTTGTCACATCCCTTCTGTCTACTTATTAGGAAACTGTAAACGTATGTCTTTGACAATGACCTCATGACAAAGGTTCATTCAACGCATTCTCACTCCCAACTTGTCATATACCGCCGCTTGGTCAGCGCCCCCTTGGCTTCAGAGACCGACACACTGCAGGGCACCCCTCTTGCGTTACTTTTGGACGGACCGGCGTGTCGATATACGCTTGTTACATGCATAGTGTCCTTTCAAAACAAGGCAAAAGTGAGCATGGCTCACATACCCCCGTTTAACCCCTACTAAAGTAGAAGCCAAAGGTTTTGCCCTTTTGGAAAAATTAAAAAAATGTTGGCCACCCTGGACTTCTAACCCCCAAAAGGCACAACAAGACCACACTGTCAAACATCATACCAAATTTGAAGTTCCTAAGTTAAATAGTTTCCGAGTTGTGCTCCGGAAATGAAAGTGTGACACGCGGACGGACGGACGGAAGCACGGACACACAAAGCGCTATATACCCGTTGTCGCGGGGATATAAGAAACTACCACGGTCGTGGCTGACGTTAACTTCACCGACTGGCGACTCCACCGACCGTCGAATAACGCCGTCGGGGGGGTTACATCGGAGTTAGCCGGTTTGTCACATACTGTTGTTAAGGGCGCCGACCAAACAGCGGTATTTGACGAGTTGGGAGCGAGACCTGGTCGGTTCATTTAGTAGATGTTCTGGTGCTTTTGATCACAACCGAAGGATCTTCCTCAGCAGATGGGAGTTGTGTGGATGATTTCCAATTTTTTTCGGAGAGAGCACTTTAAGGCCCTCTCTTCCACGTAAACACCGTAACCATGGTGACGTTAAGGGGTTTGAACAAACAACTGATGCTGTTGTTTTTTTCTGTTGAGAACATTGTTGACTCACCTCCTCCCCCATCAGCCCATTGTGTATTTAGTATCAGGTTGATAAATCAGCTTCTTTCACAATAGAGCAAATATTTATTATCCCATCAACGTGACATTCTCTTCACATATATGCAGCACCGATGACAGCACTACTGTGTGTACCTGCCCTGCATGCACATAACTCCAGAATCACATCTAATGCATATTCATGATTTAATACATGAATCTGATTATTCCTGGCGAGTGGGGAGAGAGGTTATATCTGTGTGTCAGCACATTATTTTACCCCTCACAGAGAAACATGTCCCCAGTTAACATGATGCCACTGCAAGGTCACATGCAAGAGCAACGCCCCCCATTAATTACAAGGCCCGTGCATTAACACACACTAAATAGATTGTAACTTGGAGCAGCCCAGTGTTTACAGAAACAGCTCCGCTCCCTGTGTAGGTCATATTTTAAAGATGCTATTAATCTTCTTTTTAATTATGGATATAATGCCATTGTATAAAGCCCGGATTAGATGCACAGATTGATCTTTTTCTTTCCTCCGGTATATATCTGCTGGCAGTGTGTGGGCTTGTATAATTATGAGGAAGCAGAGGAGGAGGAGGAGGTGAATGTGTAAACAGGCACACATCCCGAAGCTGCTTCACACAAGGCTGATGTCTTCATCGGAGCTGATGGACGAGGCTGCGTGAGTCTGGAAGCAGAAAGCCTCAAACACACGTCCAACTCACTTCAGTTAATCACTCATTTTTCTATAGATAATATGTTTTTACATAGTGTAGGTGGCTTACAGCAACACCTTTGAATATAATAATAAACCAAGGGTGTATGTTTGCATATGGATGTATAATATTATAATATAGTGGTAGTAGTAAAATCCGTAGAAAAATAGATAATGTCCTGACAGAAAATTGCCAACCTTTACATTCTGGAGGGAAAACAGACGCTAACGCTACAATTTGTACCCACCTATCGGTTTCTGCGGACAACCTGAGGCTAAAACTGGGGCTTACTCTACCTGACGTCCACGGAAATCTAAATTATAAACATTGGTAAAACAGAAATTACAATACCAAACTTGTTTTAGTCTCAAAATGAGTCAGCAAAATATTAACGTTACCAGATACGGTAACGTTAACGGTTGACAACAGCTGAACTAAACAACAAAACAGCTTTCCAACTAAGAGGATACTGAGCTGACGTTAAGACATTCACATAAATCATTCTGGTTGGACATTAATTGTTGATTTTTTTTACCACAGAAGTGAGAGAAAGGTTTTTCTCCACATTCAAACTAAACTTTTCAGTGTGTGATGGTCTCTGCCTCTTCCAACTTTCGCGCTAGCGGAGGTTCTTGTTCCCACAATGCAAAGTGTATTTAAAAATAAGGGAAAAACTCGATACAGAAAATTCCTTCCATATTTTTACAGACTTTTTTTAGAGTGTATATTATATATACTACAATATTTTGGGAGGACAGAATTGTCCCTACCAATATTTTGGCGAACCAGTTCGTATTATCTTTTGGAGTAAAGTCATGGTGAGATTTATGCCGGATCAGTGTTTTTCTGTTTTCTGTTTAAATGATTTATAGCACGCTATAATATAGATATAAGCAGATATTTGTACATTAAAGAGTTTAATGTACAGTATTTGCCTACTTAATGAAGACATCTTAGTATTTTATCAATAAGGTTGTAAATGTTAGAGCAAACCTCTTACTTTACCCAAATCCATCTATCTTTAATCCGTTTGTCCAGTGTCCATAAATGATATTGCAGCCTTGTTAGCACAAATGAAACCCTCCTCGAGCCCACTAGATGTCTGTTTTTAAAGGATTTTAACGTCATCCATCCTTTCATAGTCTATATTTTAAACAACTCTTTTGTCAGAGTGTGTCCCCAGTTATTTTAAGCAGGCAATTGTTCAACCTTTGTTGAAGAAACCAGACCTGAACCAATCCCTGCCAGAAAAACAACAGGCCTATTTCTAAACTCCCTTTCTTTTCCAAAATTACATAAAAGATACTGGAACTGCTTGTTTGATGGATTTCATTCTGGTTTCCATAATACTCCACTGAAACAGCTCTCCTTGAGGTCTCAAATTATATTTTAAAGGCTGCAGTTCAGTTTTGGTTTTATTGGACCTTCGTTCAGCTTCTGATACTGTCGACTATTATGGGTTTCCACAGGAAGAGTTATCAAGATAAGATAAGCGTTTGTTGTTAATAAATAAGCAGGTTATTATGGAATTTTTGCCAACATTCTGAAAATAAGAAAACATGTGACTTCTTATTTTGCACAAGTTGTGTTCATTTTGTGAATGGTAGTGTAGGAATGAAGGCGATGCCCTTCCTTTAAATACACGCTAGTTATTTCTAACTAAGTTATTCCTAACATGACTGAGATACCTGACAAAAAAACAGGCTCACAGAGAACAACAGCTTGTTGCCATGGAGACTGAAGAGCACGCGCTGTCAAACCTTTGAACTGTAATGTGTGCACAGTTTTATTGTTCATTTCAAGGTTTCTGTCAAGTATCATTTGTTTTTGTGGAGAACTCCTAACATGTCGACATTATTATTTCGACTGTCAGTCAACAGAGAGACGGACTGAAATCTGAATGAGCAGCAGTCACTGTGAGACAGCTCTGTATACTGCTATTTATAGATAGCATCAGGAGTTTATTCCACCACTGCTGCTTGGGTTTTACACTGAATTGTATTTGTAAAAAGGTTATTTGCGTTATGAAATGAATTTGTCATTCATGGATTATAACAAATACATAGACAACTTTTTCAAGGTAGAACAAATTCCTAATGCATAATTCGTTCAAATGAATTCCACAGAAACTCATAGAGCGTAATGCATACACAACTACTTTTCCAATGAGGAAAAGATCTACTTGGTTAGGTTTAGGAAAAGATTGTGGTTTGGGTTAAAATAGCACTGGATGTGGCGTAACTTAAGTACGGAAGTTACGTAACAAAAAGTACTTAATTAAGTTGGAAATTATCGTAAATGAATCTGGAAGTATGTAACTTAAGTGACAAATAAATGAACATTGACTTGTGGTTTCACACGGAACATGTACAGCAGTATCCTGGGTGAAAGTGTGGTGTTTTTCAACCCACCCATCCACCTCGACATCCTCCCTATGTGCTGTTTGTCGCTCTTTATACTTCCCAATTACGTGGATTACATACAAATTGACGTTGTGGGATATATACGAATTACAGTGCATTCTTTTTTAGTAGGATATAAAGCTACGAACGGCATATGAGACCGCCTGCTCAACATGATATCCACAGATCCTGTGCGGATCCTCTGCCAGCCTCTCCAGCTCCATCGAAACTTCCTGACTCGCAGCTCTTTTCTCTCAATAAAGCAACAAAAGAGTGGAAGTGATGATAATTAGCGACCTCCAGCTCTCGCCCCAGAGATGAATGCATACATTAATTGTTTTAAATGTGCTGATAATGATCTTTGTAAACTGCAATGCAGCAGAATGGAACTGTGTGACCAAGGGAGGGGGGTGGGGGGGGTGTTAAGAGGGTTTCAGCACAAACTGTTCCAGGGTCAGGTCCTACATTATAGATGCAGGTGCCTCACGGCTTTGATGTGCTTCTCGGCTAAGATTAGAAAAGTCCGACGTAGAGCGCAGAGCGTAGTCGTTTATCTTTTCACTACACAGAAACACTGTGAGTGAGTTAAACGTTAACAACAGGATTTATCACAGCTTGGCTAGATTTGATGCCCTCGGTTGAGTCCATTTTAGCAGGTTTTGAAGTGCAGGAATCAGAGGCGCTGTTGAGCACAACAAGTGTTGAGTGGCTCTTTAAACTGGTCTTAAAATGACAAGAACACATTGAACTGATTTGAGTTCTGATGTGGTTCTTTGTGGTCTGAAAGTGAGCAGACAATCTGCAGGATTTTACGATAGCAGATATGTGATTTTAAAAGAAACTACTTGTAAATGTATCTGATTGTTGAACTGTTCAGGAAGCTTTCAGATGAATTTGTCCATGTAAATGCACCTATACCATTGTACAATATTGTTAACATTCTTTGTGTAAAGAACATCTAATATAACACAAAGCTGTTTAAAGGCTAAATCTGCAGCGTGTCTACCTATCTCCAACCAAAACCGACCATCTCCGTACCTGTACTCTGTGTAATGACAATACAGATGAATCTAATCTAATCTAATTAGTTGATTTGTGAGAGCTAATTACTCATTTCTGTGCATGAGTTAGAAAACAATTACACAGCCAGGCTCCACACAAACGATGTTTAAAGGTTTAACTCTTACCGTAGCCTTTATACGCAGATGTGTTTACATTGTTGTCAGTAAAGGACACACGGATATCCAGAAAGGCGTACTTATTGCACATTAGACGCCTTGCACATTATCAAGGCATTTATACGCCTTTTCATGCGAGCGGGCTCGGGGAGCCCAGCCACTTGTATAAACATTCTCATTCTTTTGGTCACTAACCAAAGCTCCATCTTCACTATGATGGTCTGGTACAGGGGTCAGCAACCTTTACTATCAAAAGAGCCATTTTAGGCAAAAAAAATAATAATAATCTGTCTTGAGCTGCAAAACATTTGAGCATTGTGATGAAGTTAATAAGTTGATAGTCTAAGTATATAGTATATACTGTAAGTCTAATGCAGTGAGGGCCAAAGTGCAAATGTACTACAGATTATTAGGGCCACATTGAGGGAAAAAACATCTGAGAATTCCAGAATAAAGTCGTAATATTACGAGAATAAAGTCAGATTATTACGAGAAAAATGTTGTATCATTACTAGAATAAAGTTGTAATATTACGAGAATAAAGTCGTAACTTTAGGAGAAAAAAAGCCGTAATATTGCGGGAATAAAGTCGTAACTTTACGAGAAAAAAAGTCTTAATATTACGAGAATAAAGTCATAATTTAAGGAGAAAAAAGTCGTAATATTATGAGAATAAATTCATAACTTTCTAAGATCTCAGATTAATTTTTTTCCCTCAATGTGGCCATAATACATCCTCCTACCATAGACCTACAACAATGATAAATAAAAATGAAAATGTAAACAAAAAACAGTTATTCATTTCCATTTTTAAAAATCCACAGGGGGCCACTGTAGAGGGGCTACAAAGCCACCTGTGGCTCCGGAGCCGCAGGTTGCAGACCCCTTTGTCTGGTATAACGCTGTCTGATACAACGCTGGTGAACATAGCGGAGCATTTAGCAGCTGAAGAGCCAGATTATTCCCTCAGGGGTTGGTGGAGACCAAACACAGAGCTAAAAGAGAGAGAACACTAGACCTACATTCATAAGGTGACACAAAAACACGACTCCAGATGAAAGAGCGCGTTGCTGGATGTGGAAATAAGCAGGTCATCATATCAGTTTAAAATGTGATATGTCAGTGTTGTGTTCACAACTTGCAGCAACAAGCAAGTTTGGTTGATTTCAAAATTGTGGCCTGCACACACGGAGCCCCGAGCTGCAGCCTTCGACAAACCTTTAGCATCGTCTGTGCCAGGTTGCAACATACCCTCACACTACAGCGTGACATCACAGGTGTCAAAGTTACCACATTCACTCCGGCATGACAGATCTGTGTAACAACACAACGTTCAACCTGACACCTTTGTATATCGCAGTCGTCTTCAGCTCGACACATGACAACGAGGAAGGTCTCGCTTTCGAAATATTGAAGCAGGGAGGGACTTCATCTGCACCAAGTCTCGAACGACGAGGCGTCACACGATGTCATCCTCGTCTCCGTCTTGACACATCAATCGTCAGCCGGCGGTGCTAAATACTCCCGAGTAGGAGTCAGCCGTCGTCTCCGGTCCTTGACGAGGCTCCGGGTAAGCGTCCTCCCAGCATGCATCAAGGGGCCAATGAATAGCAATCTGGCCTTGCCCCGTTTTCTACGCTTTGTGAGTCTGTTGTGCATAATGCATTGCAGCAGCAGGACAGGGGTAATTACCACAATCAGAGGAGAGGATCATCAATCTCAGGTGAACCGCGGGGAGTAAATGAAGCAGAGAGGAGGAGAAGAAGGAGAGAGAGATGAGTCTCTGCATGTGAAGAGAGACAGAGGGAGCGGGAAAGGGAGGGGGGTGAGCTCGCTTGTTGGTTCCCCCAAAACTCCAAGGTTTCATGTCAGAAAATTGCCATCAGCATAATTAATCACAGTGAGAAAATCTATTTATCTACCCTCTTTCTTTCTCCTTCTTTCCATCCTTTTGTTCTCACACAACCTGTTTTTCCATTTTCTTCAGACTCGATTCTTCACTCATTTCCAATCTGAGCTGTCATCGCCTTTTATTCTTTTCTTTTAATCCTATTATATATTGTGTCTTTCTGTGAATGTGCATGTGTGCGAGTTGTCTGTATGTATGCATATAGATGTGTGCCAGGACGAGGAGAACCATCGGGCAGGTGATTGATCTCCTGTTTACTGAGTTAAGGAGGTTAGTTATTGTATGTTGTCAGGTTAGATTGGTTGAGCTTCGATTTGTTTTGGTTTTGTTTTGTTGGCCTCGTCACACCCTGAATGTTAATCCCAATCTGTGAATAAAACTAAAAAACGTTTCACATTCAGTGATCTGTCTCTGTGTCCGCTTGGAAAATGGGTGTTTAATTCATGTTGTGTCTCGGTCACCCTGAGACGGGGAATAACAACCCTATTCCCTGAAGGATGGATGATCTAAAACTGGACATGATATGATTGTTAGTTTGTTGTTTTGGAGTTAACTGAATAATCAAATGCGAGAGTGACAGTTACAGATAAAGTGTGTAGTAGATTTGTTTCTGTAAACTCTTCTGCTAATCTCAGTTAAAAGATGGTAATACAGCTGAAGTAGTGAAATAGTTGACATTGAGGACGGTATTTTTTAATTTCTGGTTGTTAATTAATAGTCAGATCTGTGGCGGGCGCTGTCCGTGGTGCTGAAGTGATGTTGATGTCGTCGCCGTTTGGCAGAGTGGATTACTGCCGTGGTTTAACTCTAGTATCTCTGTGGTAGTAAAGGACAGTAACACCGGGCTGGGTGTGGTGATCCCGATGTGGGTGTTTTTCATGAATATTGTGCAGAATCTGTTCAGCTGTAGACTGCAGCAGTGACTGGCAGACATACGGTATCTCTCTCCCAATACCTGGAGAAACTCTGGACAGGACTGCCAGGCCGTATCATAAAATATTATACTTTACTGAGAAAAAATACAATGAAAGCACTGTTGAGTAGCAACAGAAGAACATACTTTATTATTATACGATACGATATAATGTTGGGTATGCCACAAGGTGTAAATACAACACAACAGAATAATATGATAATATTTTAAAGGTCCCTTATTGTGCTCATTTTCAGGGTCATACTTGTATTTTGTGTTTCTACTAGAACATGTTTACATGCTGTAATGCTCTAAAAAAACTTTATTTTCTTCGTACTGTCTGCCTGAATATACCTGTATTCACCCTCTGTCTGAAACGCTCCGTTTTAGCGAGTTTCAATTGAATTGCAACGGAATCGCATTGCTAGGCAACAGCTTGGGTCCATGTTTACTTCCTGTCAGCTGATGTTATTCACATACACTGCAACAGGAAATAAACTGGAACACATTTAGAATGTTTAAAAACATGTAATGGTCTAAATATTGTATATTTGTGACATCACAAATGGACAGAAATCTGAACGGCTTGTTTCAAATGCCCAGTTTCTAGTTTATATATCACTTAAACCTGCTTTATAATATAAAAGACATGAAATTTCACTTTTTACACTATGGGACCTTTAAAGTAATGTGGTATTTGAGGTAATTTACATCGACAATTAATTCATCAATCAATAAATACATCTGTTAAAATACCATCTGTGTGTTTCTTTAACCCTGTTACCAATCTGTATAAATACGTGCATTCAATAAACCATTTCTGCATTGTAATTATAGTTATAATTATATCTACTATAATTAACATCCAGTAATAGCGAGCCGTCATTACAAAGACAAACAAAGACAGACTCAAGTGTTGGCTGAGACTGAGGTCATCACGGCAGTCGGTATTGTACAGCCGGATGACTGCTGGTTTGAAGCGCTCCCTTCGAACGCCTCGGAAGGATGAGACTGTTGCTGAAGGAGCTTCTTAACCCCTTCATCTCCTCATAGAGAGGATGAGGTTCTCCAGTACGTTCTTCATCTTAGACCTCATCCTCCCCTCAGCCACCTCCTCCATGCCGCCTCCCCAACACACAACTGCAAAAAAAAAAAAAAACTGCAGTATCTACAGGCAAAGCGTCCCTCATGACAAACTGTATCAATAAGTATTATTCATCAGAGACACCTCTATCAGCTCACAAACACATGATCCCAGATTAAGTGTTCCAGTGATCACAGAGCCTGACGCACGTTGTCAGTATTCATTAAACAGCTCTAAACATAACGGAGTTGTCTTATATCAAACGAGCCGCTTCTTCCTCAGCCGTTTCTATGCAACACTATCCACTAGACGCTAATACTGTCGGTAGTTAAGCACTGTTAGCTATAACAGGGATGTTTCATTCTTGTGATATTCAACTTTTGTGATTTGTGCAGTTTAAGGCACAAAAAACAACATGCTGATTTCCTCATTTTTGATGTGTTATCTATACGCCCACATCGTCTCGTGATGATGTCGTATTGAAACCTGCAGAGTCAACAGCCTGTTGGACAGTTTCCTTAAAGTTCAAAGCTGGTGGCGCCCTGTGAGACTACTACCTCCTGTAGCTCCCTGTGCCTAAAGACCGCCCTGTCTGACACAGCCGGAGATCAAACATATGCATGGGAGGTGACGGAGACAGCGTTCATCTTTCTGAGGGAGTAAATGATGTGTGTGTGTGTGTGTGTGTGTGTGTGCAGTCCTCTTCGGCCTGCGGACACATAACTCTTGTGGCCATCCGCTTGAACAAATTTGCTGACGAAGCAGCCGGGAAGTTACCGAGCTCCTGATGTCTCCCCCCCCACCCCTCCACCTCCACCTCCACCTCTGAACACACAAAACCTTCATCAGCCGGCTCTTCAAAGATTCTGCTATTGCAGGTTCTGATCAGATCATCCTGAAAAACAAATAATTTAAAAATAGTATTTTTTTGTATCCCCTCTGAGGAGCAAGCAGATATTGAGAGGCTAAAAGGGTCTGTTTTTCTGGACTCTGCCTCCCAAATACTATAAAATGAGCATCCGTGGGGAGTGTAGGGAGTTGTCCGCTGGAATAGAGGCTGAAAAAAAAAGAGAGAAAAGGCAGAAACCATCACCCAAAGCCTAATGCACCAGCAGCACCCCAGGGAGCTGCAGGCAGGTTTATATGGGCCACTTACTCTATTATGGTGAGCAGGGAAGGGAGGAGAGAAAGTGAAGGAAATAAGAGAAAAGTGGGTAAGAGGGGAGTAACAGGCATGGAGGGGAGAGGGGAAAAGAGGGAAAGCAGAGAACAGAAATGAGAAAGAGAGGATATAAAACAAGACAGGAAAAGAAAATAAGAATGTCTGCTGTAATGTTTGATTGAATTAATACAAACCCCTCATTTTATTCTATGCAGCTGTCTACAGCGGCTCTGTTCACCGTGTGACACTTCCAACACGTTCTCATACCGACTCGTCACACGCCGCCGCTTTGTCACGCTCCTCGGCGTCAACTTTATTTTCGGCATCAAAAACTTTATGTTTGAGAAAAATGTGCTCCGGGCCGATGGGCGGTGCTTGGTGTTTCCTCAACAAACGTTCTCATTTTACAGCTAAACAGCACACTACGAGATGATTCTGAGAACATCTGAGGAGAGAAATAGACATTAACGTAACAGAATATTGATTCATATTTGATCAGCGCTGCCTAGTTTGATCGTTTCGTCGGAGTTTGCGAGTTATTGATAGCTGCTCAGAGACGGCAGACTCCAGATCGGCTCTTACTGCTTGTTTTCTTCCGGTCTGTGAAATCTTGCAGATGCCATTAAGCGCACCGGAAGACACAGAGGCACATGATTTGTTTTCAGATTACCTGTCTCATGCACTACTAGGATACACTAGGATATAGTGTCTTATTTTTTGTAAGCATATTTGCTCCATTTCTACTAACTGCAGCTTTAAGTCACGCCACTTCCAGAGTTATTTTAAGCCAAACCGCAATCTTTTCCGAAACCTATAAGTCGTTTTGTTGCTTAATCCTAACCAAGTCGATGTTTTCCTGAACCTATCTAAATAGTTTTGTTGCCTAAACCCAAGGAAGTTATTTCCTGTGAAGATGGACATTTATTTTGAAAAGACTATGCATGTAGCGAGCTGAGATTGATATGTGTTGCTGGACATTTATAGGAATGATAAAGGAGGAATAACTTTACAGTCAGATATCATACAAACCAATATGTTGACACGGGATACAAACAGCGGTCTCCTGGATGAAAGCCCTATGTTTGTTGGAGCCATCCACCTCCCCCATGTGTGTCTTTTCGCTCTTTTAAACGATGTCACCACACTTTCTCTGAGCGTTTAATATTGTTGCGGATGGGTTTTCATTATACTCAATTGAAAGTCGCTAAAGGTGCCTTGTGACAAAGCCTTGGTATGTTTCGCCCCAGAAGAAAGGGGGATGAAACCAGGAAGGGAGAGAAGAAGAGGGGATCAGAAGAAATAAGGGTGGAAAGGAAAGAAAAGGGGAGAAATGAGAAGGGGGGAGGATGTTAAAAACTAGCAGAGGGAGAGAAAAGAAGGGAAAATGGAACAGCAGACAAACACAAAATATCATGGTTGATATATCTTCATATAAAAGCAATGCTGAGGAAACACCATTCTGTCTTGTTTTTACACACACACACACACACATCTCTATCAGCTGCATGTCGGTTACATAAACCCATCGGGAAGCTATTTTTTCTTTCTCCCAGTAATGTATAATTGTGCACCGGTGCTCCTATTTCAAGTGTTCTTCTATTTGTCATAATGAGGAATTCATAATGGCTGCACACCTGCTCGGCCTTGAATTATGAGACAGAGGCTGCTGTCAACATATTTCATAAAGTCCTTCATCCACACAGTCTACAGTCTACGGCCGACAATTTTTTATATTTTTATCATCTGGCCTCAATCAATATTTAGAAAGATCAAAGCCCAGACTGGAGCACAGAAAAGTGGACATTATAGGCAACTAGTTATAGAGAGAGGTAGGAGCTGTAGTGTAATGCACACCTCACCAGAACCTGTTCTCTCTAGTTATTACACTGTAGAGTTCAACCAATTACTTAATCAACTTTAATTAACAAACCAAATGAAAATTTAAAGAAGTACTTGAATAAAATCATAGCTTTACGAGAAAAAAAGTCGTCATATTGTGACGGCCCCTCTGTGTTTGGATCTTGTACTGTGTTTGCTTTCTCTCATCAGGGCTGCAGACCTGATGAAGGTTAATCAGCAGCATTAGACACACCTGGGCCCGGTGTGCTACCTGCATATAAGCCAGAGCATGCAGTAGTCTGAGGCTGGCAGACCTTCTTGCACATTTTACCTTTGTTACATGGTTTTGGTTCTTTGTCTTTGTTTTTACAGCACAACATCCACGCAGGACATTTTCACACATCCACTCCCTACACTACTGACTCCACAGATTCCTCACATACATTCCTTTTGACTTTTTACATAGTTTTTGGTTGATAAATCACTTTATTTATCCAGTATACCCGTATGACTTTTTCTCGTAAAGTTATGGCTTTATTGCTGTAATATTACGACTTTTTTTCTCGTAAAGTTATGACTTTATTCCTGTAATATTACGACTTTTTTTCTTGTAAAGTTATGGCTTTATTCCCGTAATATTACGACTTTTTTTCTCGTAAAGTTACGACTTTATTCCCGTAATATTACGACTTTTTTCCTCGTAAAGTTATGACTTTATTCTCATAATTTTACGAGCCCTGGTCCCTGATGTGAAAGCACCCGAACTGGCCGAGGAGTCACTTAGCAGTTACTGTACCATCACAAAGAGTCCACGTTTTCAGGAAATGACGGAGTCAATGGAAGTTCATTTTTCGGTGCATAATAAATGAATATATTGTAATTTTACTTGTTTATTGTTTTACTTCTTAATTTTATATTATGTCTGAGGAAAATGTTGATATTCCCAACAGCCTCATCTTTCTCCTCTGTCATTATGCCTTTTGCATTTCCTGCATTATGTCACCCATTCGCTAGCTTGCTAAATTGTCAGCCTCCGTGGCTTCTAGACGCCGACAGTAACGTTAATACCGTTGCTTAGCAGCCATGTTCTTCACGACTTAACCACTTGAACGCCACACATATCGCGACTTCCCATCTCGTAAACACGGTAAATACATCCCAATTTGAAGGCACCATTGGATATTTCCAGGCTTTTATTAAGCCTTAAGTCTTCTCTGCTTATTCACACTTTAAGATAGACATGTCATTCAAACCCTATAATGTTCCACATATTTTATACATTATTGGTATAATTCAACTTTTTAATGAAATTCATATAAATTAAATCCATTCCCACTTTTCCTACTCCGACTACTTCCTCGCATTTAAACCAACAATTGAGTGTAGTTCAGCATTCAGACTATAATTTCTTCAGAGATTGCCTTCTCTAGTTTGGAATGAAATGACCAAAGCCATACAGACAAATTGGGATATTTTTTTTAACAACATGATGAGCAGATTTATTCCTGCAGAGTTGTTTCTGCCACCTACCAAATAATTTTTTTCGCTGCTTCTGCTCCACTGTTGGTCTCGCAGATGATGTCCAATAACAATTTAATCTGCTTTGCTTCTGTGCTCGATGGAATGCTCTGTTCCGTTATACACCAAATGCATTCTGATTGGCCTGCCGATATCTCCTGAACATATTGAATAGCAGACAAGAGTGCAGGGCTAGATAGCTGTAAATGGGTTTCTGTGTTATGCAGCCAACAGGCTGGCTAAAGATGGCAGCTGTCACCTTTATTTATTGGGTTTATTCTAAACACGGCATTATTTCTCAGACACTGGAAGCTAGCTGGGGCCATAAAGCTAAATGCTCTCTCATTAATCAATAAATCAGACATTAAGAACTCTGCCTAAATGTTGACTTTAGTTTATTGATTTGTGTATAAAAGTCCCTCAACTGTGAAGAAAGAAAATGGCCTTTGACTCCAGTTAAAATCTGTCACTGTTACATCTGTCCTCTGAGCATTTCAAGGGGATCTTTCATTTTATATTAATTGAAATGTCTGAGGAGTGTTCCTCTAAGGGACCGTGAATGTTTAAGCACAAAAGGGATTTCTGGCACAACCTCAGCTTGACTGTTTATACAAAATAAAACAGCAATCCATCCAAAATTTGTTAAAGGTCCCATATCATGCTAATTTTCAGGTTCATACTTGTATTTTGTGTTTCTACTAGAACATGTTTACATGCTGTAATGTTTAAAAAAAAAACTTTATTTTCCTCGTACTGTCTGCCTGAATATGCTTGTATTTACCCTGTGTCTGAAACGCTCCATTTAAGCGCATTTCAACTGAACTGCAATGGAATTGCGTTGCTAGGCAACAGCTTGGGTCCATGTTTACTTCCTGTCAGCTGATGTCATTCACATACACCGCAACAGGAAATAAACTGGGACACATTTAGAATGTTTAAAACTGTGAAATGGTCTATATATATATATATTGTACATTTGTACAAAATTTCTACAATACTCGTTTTAGCATATTTAGGGAAATTATTTTTCATTTTGTCAAAATGACAGACATCCTGACAGCTTGTTTTCAAAGGCACAGTTTCTAAATACGGGCTGTGTGTATTTCTCCATGGATTGAGCGTTTCGATACTTTCACAGTATTTATATAGCACTTAAACCTGCTTTATAATATACAAGACAAGAAAATCTCACTTTTTACAAAATGGGACCTTTAAGATTTATAGTCTGGACAAAAGTGGTGGATTGACCAAGTCAACTACCGACATTGCCGTCCTTTGACGGAAAACATATATATACATATATATATGCCTTTCTGCAGGTGAGTTAAATAAAGAACTACTTGGTAATGTGCAGATCATTTTGCAGGTTGTACATTGAGTTTAAGAAACAGTACCTTGATTTTCCGGTGTTAATTATTCCATCCTGTCTCCACTGAAATGGATTGTTTTGAAGATAAAAAAAGGAAGAAAAAAAAATGTTTCTTTCATATCTTATCCGGCTTTGTAGGAGAAAGAACGAGCAAAAAAAAAAAACAGCGCAACAGAGAGCAATGAGGGAGAGAGGAAGCCGAGCAATGAATAATAATCAAAAGGAACATGAGACGGCGCAGGAGCCTGAGTGACCTCTGCTTCACTTTCAGACATATTTTAGATATACGTGGGCACAAACTAATTAGTGCTGATCAGAACTGCACGTCTTAGAAGAGTTTTTCGAGGACTGCAATCACTGCAGGGGCAACTTTCGCACGGCTCCCAGCGGAGCATCCATTTGGATAAAGGTGCCTTGCAACCAGAATAGCGTCAGAGTTATTGGCCTCTCACTGTGTTTTGTGGCTCTCTGATGAGCCAGCACTTTGAAAAGTTGTGTCTGTAATAGATGATGGAAGGCGTCAGGACACCTATATGTGTAGGAGGTTAACCCACAGACAGTGTAGAAAAGTATAGTGGCTGTGGAAGTCCACTGACATCTATCTTCCTTTTGTAGGAAGATTATATTCAATAGGGATTTTAGGCCACTAAGCATCACTGCGATAAGGCCTGTTTAAACCTTTTCAGCCTCAGGCCTAAGTGAGATACTTATTAGACATTCAGCTTTTCAGTTTGGCCTTGGGCTTAAAGATTCAAGGAATGAATTATATCCCTGTTGCCTAGGGACTCATGGAAACATACTTTCTTATGGTTTTCCAAAAATAGACTGCTGACCCATTTTAGGACCCAACCAGCGAGTTTGGGACTGGCTGATTGAAAGTGACTGCTGTACATGGTGACTTGTCTGTTCCATTCCCGCCCGTCTGCGGCACCCACTGTACCACCTTGTCGCCCACGGGGACCCTCCGTACTCTCCAGCTCTCTCTTGTTGTCCTCGTCTTGCCCAGTAGCTACCGCCGGACGGAGACGGCGGCTCTATTTCAGGCCGGGCACATGCACAAGTGAGTGAGCGAGGTTAAGACCAGTGATTGTGACAACGGGGGTGGGGAGGGGGGAGCTAGGCAAACAAAAGCTGACTGGTGCAGCTGACGGAGATGTGCCTTGAAGGGAAGCACATGCCGCCGCTTGAGGCGAAGTGCTGAGTGCTTCTGCCTTTGAAAACCACAACAGCAGCAACAGCACAGTGCAGGCAGACCCAGTTTGAGTGGAGCTGCTGTCTGAGATATATCTATCTCTGATGGGGACTGAGCCAGGCCAGCTGGAGTAGAGAAGCTAAAATGTAGTTTGGTTTGAGAGCCAGTCATTCCACCGAAATACTCCTAATGGAGCAAATCAAATCTAGGCTTGATAAAGGAGTAGTTATTTTTATCTCCATTTTGTCTCCATATTTATCTAACACGATGCAGTTAAAGTTAATGATGTACTGTTTGGCATACATCCGACCGGCACATACGGGTACTTTGCTAAAAAGTCAAGGCCACGCCCTTTTTTGGGGGCTAGAAAACCGAAGATCCCATCGACTTCAATTCACGTGTGTTTGGATTGTAATTCTGACAAGTTTGTATGCATTAAACAAATGTTTGTTTCATACACACGTCTAATAATTATATTGTGCCTGAACCTGAGCATTGGCGATGGCGATACCTTAATAAATGAAGGTTGATCGCTGTCAGCGAGTTTCTTTCCACCAAAAGGGAGCGCAACCTCAGAGATGCCGCTATGTTGGTCGGGGTCAATAGCTTGGAGCCATAAAGCCCCTCTATTGGATCTTTTTTAGGACGAACAAATCGGAGATCAGCGTCTTTGGATTTATTGTTGGTGCAACCAACTACACAGTAACTCTTCAGCATAGCGTTATTCCTATCAGCGGTTTGTTTAAAGTAGAAGTTTGGAGACAACTTCTTCTGTTTACTCTGTTACCGTCTACGAGGGACACGGGATTGGTTTCCCCCAAAAGGGGGCGTGGTCATGAAAGCCTACTCTGGATGACGTATTGCCGGTGTGATGTACAGCCTTAGTCGAGGTAGTGCAACATGTTCTCATCCCAACTCGTCGTATACTGACGCTCTGTCAGACCCCTCGGCGTAATGAAACACGCGTAATGTTGTGAAGTAAACAGAAACACGTAGATTCAGACAATTAAACCACTATAGTTAGGTTTAGGAAAAAAACATGTTTGGGCTTAATGGAAGCCCAAACAATGGAAAGCTTGGTGCGTCGGTATCTAACGCCGACAGCCGTGACAAAGCGTCGCTATTTGATGCCCTGAGAACGGGCTGGGTAGTGACCACGTGGGTTTAATCACGGAGTATCAGTAGTCCATTTAGGGTTTATTACTTTTAAAGTAAAAGCTGCTTCCTCTCTCGCCACCTGGGTGTCACCCAGCATTAAACGCCTGCACAGAAATCCTGCCAGCCTCCTCAGCGATGGCCTCATTTGTCTTCTGTAATTATACTAATGTCTCAAAATGAATATGGCAATAATTTATTGATGATGAATGCTAAAAGTAGCTGCTCAAAAATGACCTTGACTTATTGAATTCGCAGGAGTCTTGGCAGGAGATCTGAGCTGCGGTCCAGGAAGGTTGAGACTGACATCAATGACAGGAGAGCCTCCTCTGGGCTAACGGGCTCGGGAAATGATCCATCTCTTTTTACGGCATGTGAAGGAAAGCAATATGCAAATCTCTCAGCACTAATGGGCGCTATGGCCGCATTACTTAGGCTTTAATTATCACATTTCTCCAACTCCCTGGTTGTCTGTGCCCCGGCCATCCAAACACCGGGCAAGTGGCAATTCTCACTTATTTGTGCCCCCCCCTCTATACCCGAACCACCCAGCGGACCATGAAATGAGTTCATTTCACCACAGTGAGATGCAAATGACTGGTGCTACAATAATATCACACCCTGTCATAATCAGTTATGCATTCTGAAAAGGGAGGAAACGCGTTGTTCTGTTACTTTCTCCGTGTTGTCTTCCGTTTTTCAAAGACTCCCGATACAAACGCCTGAAAAGGTTGTGCGGCGTAAACACACATTGTACTCGGTTCTTCCTCGCTGACTTTACAAGGATTTCCATTTTGCTGTTATGGAGCTCTTGTGTAACGGCGCTCGTTCCACTCATTTCCTCTTTTCTAAGCCGTTCCATATGATGAGCTCCTCATTTCGTCTGCGTAAAAACCTCAATGACCCTCCTATCAGGCAGCCCATCGTTTTAAAGGCGGCCAGTGATCATTGGGCCAATTAATCTAGAGATAATGCTTACATGTTTCCATATGCCAGAATGATCTATTCACTGCCAGACTGTTGGATGACCTGAGGACCTGAGTGGTACACGCCACATCTCACATCTGGTCTGAGACGCTACGGCATCTGGTGACGTGGTAGCTGCAGGATTTAAAATCTAATAAATGTTATAAATTCCTGGATATGTGACAGTATCCTTTTACAGAGTGCATTTGTATATTACCTTCACAGCACTGAAAAGCACTTTAATGTAATATCAGTCTTAGGCAAACAGTAAGAGACAAAACTCGTAAGATACCTTGAATTAAAGCTGCGAACAGCAATGAACGTTGAAATGATTTTGATGAAATTTCAAGTTGATCTGATTAAATCTGTAGGAGGAGTTTGTTAAAGTACGCGGCCTATAAAATGCAAAAAATGGCTGACTTCCTGTTGAGTTTTGGGCATACCTCCAATAGGCTTCTTTGTGCGTCTCCACAAGTTACATCTGTCCGCCAAATTTCATACATGTAGGTGAAACTGGAGTGAGGGGCTCAATTTTTCCAATTTTCTAGGGGGCGCTAGCGAGCCATTTTGCAACACCCAAGCCCAAGACCCTTAAAATATAATTTTTTTCACCGCGTCTGATAAGTGTGCCAAGTTTAACAACTTTTTGAGCATGTTAAAGCCGTCAAAAAGGCGATTCATTTTAAGAAAAAGAAAAAGAAGAATTCCTACAGTTTCAATAGGGCCTTCACTGGCGAGACGTTGTCGTGCTCGGGCCCTAATTAATTGATTTAAAAAGGAAAAACAAATGTGACGAAAACGTGCATTAGTAGTGACCAGTTATTGCTAAGAAAAACTGACTTAGAAATACGCTCACATCATCCTGTATCTCTCATTTAAGTTGTTCTTTGTCGCTCAGAACTGGACTCTATAGCTCACTTAGAACCCTATAATTAGTTCATGTTAGCCTCTGTGAGTTAATTGCAGAGCTATTATGTAAGAAATGATGCATTTGGGGATATAAAAAGGAGTGCATTGAATCCTTTATAACATGGCCACTCTGGTGACATTATGCAAAATGCACTTTTTCATGTCTTGTCAACATAAGTATGAGTCCCAGATGTGCCTAGACCCCCAAAGTGTGAGGAAAGCAGGTCAGATTTGATCCTGGATCTGAAGTCAGATGGGGTTTTTTATGCCATATAAAGGTTCCCAGGTGGAACAGTAGTACAAGTGTTTCAGTTGCATCTTTGAAGTACTGCAGTACTTTTGTTTTAGGGTGTTTGTAACATAATGCCATTACATTATAATGTCCTGCTTTTTTGTTTCTTGTGTATAATTATTTGAGAGTTTCTTCCTGCGATCTTGGCAAACTTAATTTTACTGAAATAGTTGTAGTCCCATTGGACCGAAAAGCCCATTTGTCCTCATACGGGAGATGAACAGTGGTCTCCTGGGTGAAAGTCCTGTGTTTGTTGGACCCGTCCATCCACACCGACCTCCTCCCTTCGCAGACTTTCTTCATACTACATTCACCTGACTTCCTGCTTTGCTCCCATCATAATTACTACAGCCACTAGATGTCGCATAAATATGGGTTGTAATTAGTTGCTTACAAAGACAACCTATGTGGGGTGTTTTTCTTTGGAGGAGGACGGTGTCAGACTTGGCCTGATGGCCTTGTCCCTCAGCTTTTGTGTCGGTAGCGAAGCTTACAATGAACAAGCTCTCTTAATGATCCTCGGTGAGGTCCTATGCTCTGTTTTTGGGCAGTAAAATGACAATCATACTTATGAAAGAAATGTCAGACACAAGTTATTAGGCTGCCAAGCTATAAATAGAAGATGGCCCATATTATCGTTTGCCAACAGATGCATCGAGGGAGAGAGGAAAACGCACTAAAACAGTCCATTTAGTGGCGAGGGATAAAATGGTATTTGTTTTAATCATTAAACAAGAGGGGGGTAGGGGGGGAGTTATTGAAGTGAAATATGTGTGGCGATGATGCTAAATAGCCCGGCAGCACGGTGATGAATTTCAAACAGCCAGGGGTCACGCAGAGTCCAATAACAATGGATGTGTGGATATGCATGGAAAATCTGTGGGGGTGGAAAATGAATGCACGCTCATTATCGCTCCCTTGTTTTTCTGCATTTTCATCTCTGAAGTCGAGGGAGGACCGGACTCAAACACAAGTGGAGCAGATGAAGCGGCTCTCTGATTGGCCCGCCGGTGTCTCTCTGAGCTGCAGCGGTATCTTGGAAGCAGAAACAGCTTGTCGGAGGTAAAAGAAACTTCATTAAGGTGACTGCAGGCCGACCTTCTATTAGGTGATATTCCACTATTACTGCTGGGTTAGTTCTCTATATAGTAGAAATGACAGCAGCTACAAATTCTATACTGTAACACCAGGGCCATAAAAAGCCAATATTATATTCTATAATAAAAGTATTGCACCTCATTGTGGTTGAATGGTCTGTTACGCATGCAGATCTGTTTTACACAGCATTCCAGTGGTTGAAAGTACATTTAGTGTCAATTTTAAGGTACTTGTGATTGCCACAGTACTTTATATTTCTATTTGATCTATTTCACTACATATCAGAGGGGAATTCTGTAGTTTTTACTGGACTACTACATTTATCTGACAACTATAGATACTTTTAAGATGAAGATTTTAGAGAAAAACATACAATAACTTCATAAAAAATGCATTGCATTGGCTTGTTTTTGGCTTGTGAGCCCTTACAAAAATCTATGTGTAGTTGTTATGACTTTATTCTCGTAATGTTATGACTTTATTCTGTAAATCTCAGATGTTTTTTTCCCTCAGTGTGACCCTAATTGTCATGATTCCACTCATGACCTCAGCCTTCCTAGTGTGTCTCTTTCCCCTTTTTCCCTTTGTGCCCAGTTCCCTGTCTGTCTTGTGTGGGTGTGTGAGTTTTCTTGCTGGCAGTCTCTCTCTCTCTCTCTCTCTCTCTCTCTCTTGCACTGATGTAATCAACGCACCTGATCAACCTGCGCAGCTGCAGCTCATCCAATCAATCAATCCAAACTACACTGATCATAACACTAATACTCCGTAGTACATTTGCTCTTTGGCCCTCACTGCATTAGACTTACAGCATATACTATATACTTAGACTATAAACTGTGTTACCTTCATCACAATGCTCAAATGTTTTGTGGCTCCAGACAGATTTGTATTTATTTTTTTGCAAAACACTGTCTCTGGTCAGAGTTTTCTTCTAAAGAAGTTTACATTCAGAGTTTCCCATCAAAATGAGAGAATCCTCGAGGCCTAACAAACATTTCTAATTAATTTCCTTCCTCATTAAACATAAACTTTGCTGCATGGTGCAACAGAAACTCCACAAAAAATAAACTGTCACCCTGCTGCTGGTATATTTTCTCTAAACTTTGGGGATTTTCTTTTACTTTGAATAATTTACTTTTTGGGGGGAAATTATAAAGAAAGCCTAAATGGCATTAAAATGATGAATTCATTATTATAAATGATCGTAAGCTTTGTAAAGGTGAAATGCGGCAGAGCTAATGTACTGGGTTGCGTTGTATTGGTGTACCTAATAAAGCCTTTTTACTGAAAAAAGATGGTCCTCTCTCTAGGTTTATGGTGGAGAGGACGTCGTGTTGCTCGGGCTCTATCCATCTTGACGTGGAGAAGAGGTTGTGTTGCTCGGGCTCTAGCTATCATGACTTGGAGAAGAGGTTGTGTTGCTCTGTCTCTAACGATCTGGCGTGGAGAGGAGGTTGTGTTGCTCTGGTTATACCTATATGGCATGGAGAGGAGGTTGTGTTGCTAAGGTTCTATCTGGTTGGCGTGGAGAGGAGGTCGTATTGCCCTGGCTCTACCGGTTTGACGTCAAGAGGAGGTTGTGTTACTCTGGCTCTATCGATCTGGCGTGGAGAGGAGGTCGTGTTGCTCTGGTTCTACCTATATGGCGTGGAGAAGAGGTCGTTTTGCTAAGGCTCTATCTGGTTGGCGTGGAGAGGAGGTCGTGTTGCTCTGGTTCTACCTATAAGGCGTGGAGAGGAGGTTCTGTTGCTAAGGCTCTATCTGGTTGGCGTGGAGAGGAGGTCGTGTTGCCCTGGCTCTACCGTTTTGGCGTGGAGAGGAGGTCGTGTTGCTCTGGCTCTATCTGTTTGCCCCCCTGAGCCAAATTTGTGATTTTGGGCTCTACAAATAAAATTTACTTGACTTGACTTGACTAAGACATATAGTCCTTAAATAAAGAGCATTAAACCCACTAATTGTGAGTATTAACTGAAGAAGCAGAATTCAAATCACATCCTTGTTTCTCCATAATGGAAACAAGCCTTTCTGCTGCTGTCAGGTATCACAGCATGTAAGGAAATATTGCATATAAGTAATGTATCTGTCAACAGAGCTGTAAACACTAAAACCAGCTTCATTCTATAGTACTGCTCTCTGAAACACTGCAGCTTCACTCCTGAACACACTCTGCACCTTTTCACCAGTTTGTTGTGTCAGACAACAGCACCTGCTGCACAGCAGGGAGGATGGAGGCACAGTGTCAGGTGTCTTTAATAGCTTTTAATCAAAGAAGTAGCAGAGGTGAAGTTAGATGCATTCATTTAGAGAAGTCTACCAGACGGGGGGAAAAGAGTGTTTGGGCCAGGCCTGGACTGCCTGCGTGCTGTTTTGTGTTGGGTGAACGCCTTTTGGAGCGCTGCCATGGACTCCGACTCGATTGTGTGTTATCTTTAGCTGCACTGCGCATCACGTCAGTCTCAAAGTAGCCCTCGAGACGGACTCTATCTACAAGGAGCCATCGGGCGAGATGATAACGCTCTGTGCTGCTCTGTTCTCCCAGGTAGGAACTTCTTCTTCTGCAGGGAGCAGAAACATTTCTCCTGACTAACTTATTAGTACTGCAGAGCAACAGAAAGCATTTCTTTGAATCCATCTGTGAACAATATTTTACCAATACGTCACATAACTATTTGTAACCATCAAAGTATGTGATGAATTATCACCAACCCTATAGTTCCCCTCAGCTCTACAGTTTTTTTTCTAGGACTTACATTTATCATGTTTATCAGGTGGACTCAAACACAACTCCAACCAAATGCTAATGTTGCTGTGTGTCTGCTGCAGGTGTAAATAGGAATTTCTTTTCGAACACGTTCACCATAACAATATCATAAGATGATAATAGGACAGCCCAATCACCAGGAAAAAAAAATGATGGCATTGTATCTTCTTTTGTAAACCACGGATGAACTGAATGTGGAAGTTTTTGCATTCGGTCAGAGCAAGTGACGTAGAACAAGGCGCAACCGTTAGTTACGTTACATAACAACGAGTACAATAAGCCAGAAAGTCCACTAGGGGCAAGTGCGATTGATGATGGGTCAACGCAGAACGTTCACCCAGTTTGCGTAACCAAAAATCAACGTTGAATAAGAAAGTTCGCTAAGGGGCGGTTGATATTTATCTACGCTAGTTATGTTATTATTTTAACACGTACCAGGATCTTCTTTCTAACCATAACCAAGCAGTTTTGTTGCGGAAACCTAACCAACCGTTTCACAACGTTAACCACTCGGCATTGTGGGTTTCTGCAAGCGTGATACGAGGCTGATGTCGAACGTATTCATGAACGACCTGATCTCAATTCAGTTTTCTGGCTGTCTGTGTCCGTGGAGAAGTCCCGGTGAGAAGATGTCAGCAACGGTCTTCCGTGAACCATACTGGACACCGATGAGATACTGTCGTCATCGTTCTCTGCAGACGAAGCACGGATGACCGGAGACAGCGGCGAAGCATCGTAGCGAAGCATCGTAGGGAAGCATAGTAGCAAAGCATCGTAGCAAAGCATCGTAGCAAAGCATCGTAGCAAAGCATCGTAGCGGAGCATCGTAGGGAAGCATCATAGGGAAGCATCGTAGCGAGGCATCGTAGGGAAGCATCGTAGCTGGTCCTCCTTAGTGGCCCCATCATCATCATCGTGTCACTCCGTCCTGCTGACTGTGTAAAAAGCCACTCAGTAACATGACTGGAAACAGGAGACGCAGCAGAGTCTGCTGTCTGCCTCACACTCAACCAAATCATACCTAATGAAGAGCAAGATATCTTCTTTAATGAGCAAACACACGATATGATTTGTTCCATATTCCCCCAGCTGCTGTGATGAAAGTGAGAATAACATAGTTATGAATAATAATGCAATGAGTTTCATTATTAAACATGACTATACAGCAGATTAGATGGTAAAAACCAGAGCTGGCAGGCAGCTCGTTCTCTGTTTCTCTGTGTCTTTCTCTGTGTGTTTCTGTGTGTGTGTGTCCACAGTGTGCTGCTGCCAACTTATGGAGTCATGAGCTGGGGAGCGGTGGTGGAAGTCAGGCTGAAATGGCCTCCATCCCTTCTCCAGGCCCCTCCTGTCAAAGGCAGGAGTTTAAAAAGTATTTTGAATAACATGAAGGCCAACAGCCGTGACTGTGTGGGAGACGGTGAATACGAGCAGAGCTGCGGTGTGTGATGCATTGTCCGCTGTCTGCACAGGAATGTTTACTGTCATCATAAAACCTGCTTCATTTAAAGTGGTGCCTATTTTTATAGGTACACTGCAGATGCATTCATACAAGTTTTGGAAAAGTTCATATACATGTACAGGTTGTCTGTGCATATTACGCCCCATATTTATGTTTGTTGTAAAGCAGCGACCTCTAGTGGCTGTAGTAATTGTGACGGGAGCAAAGGAGGAAGTCAGGTGAGAAAAAATATATATATCTGTTTAGGGAGGAGGTCAGGGTGGATGGATGAGTCACACAAACACAGGACTCACCTGGAGTCCGCTGTTCGTGTCCTGTGTGAAACCAAAAGTCAACAGTTATTTGTAGTTACGCATGTAACTTCATTATGTTAGTATCGTGGACTACGTCACATACTTATTTTGAACCCAAACCATGATTTTTTTCTGAACATAACCAAGTTGATCTGTTTCACGACGTTAAATAGAATGGTGTTATATATTGTTTTGGGAGTCATTGGCAAACAACCTATTCTGTCATTTCGGTTTGAGGACGTGTTGGAAAAATATGTAAGGGATAATGTACGGCGAGCCGGTCATTGTTCTGAAAGAATCCCCGACAGGGCGATGATGCTCTCATCACCCTGAAGGGGATTCTTTCACAACAATGATCGGCTAGCTGTACATTATCCCGCTTATTACACGGCTACCTACTGAAGAAATCAATATTTTGACACAAAAACGGTCCGCCAGAGTCTGACATCAGAGCTGCGCCCATAGCAATGG
Source organism: Sebastes umbrosus (assembly GCF_015220745.1). Lineage (NCBI taxonomy): Eukaryota > Metazoa > Chordata > Actinopteri > Perciformes > Sebastidae > Sebastes > Sebastes umbrosus. Next base: position 12,649,170 of record NC_051292.1, on the reverse strand, counting down.
TCTGTTATACAAAGCAACGGTCTGTTATACATAGCAACAGTCTGCTATACGTAGCAATGGTCTGCTATACGTAGCAACAGTCTGTTATACGTAGCAACGGTCTGTTATACATAGCAACGGTCCGTTATACATAGTAACGGTCTGCTATACATAGCAACGGTCTGTTATACATAGCAACGGTCTGTTATACATAGCAACGGTCTGCTATACAGAAATTACAGACAGCAGAACGCTGTGATTGACCAATCAGAATCGAGTATTCAAAACAATAAATTTTTTTAAAAGGGACAGTGTGTAGGATTTGGTGACATCTAGTGGTGTGGTTGCAGATTGCAACCAACTGAGTACCCTTGCGCTCACTCCCCCCTTTCCAAGACTGCGGTAACGAGAGCTAATTTAAACTGTTGTAACGCCATTGGCCTCGCTCAGAGGCTATCTATACCATCATAACACTATACTTTAGGATCAACAGAAGTCTGACGATGGCTGGCGGTATCACGGTTTAGCACTCTACGACTCACGTTATCGCAGTTTCATAAGTGTGTCAGAGAACTACGGTGGCCTTCAGGTAACGTAAAAACGTGAAAGAGCCAGTGTTTGGTTTAAAACCCCTTCCTGACCTGCAGTAGCATATTTGGGCCTATTTCCACCACATACCTCTACTCAATGGTTAATAATGTCTCATGTAAACATCACAGCAGCATGGTAAATGATTTAAATTGTGGACCGACAGCCCATATGAATCTTTAAAGTTTTGATTTTATCTCCGGATCTTCTTCACAAGTGTACCGAACTTCAGATGTGCAGAAGTACTAAAGTCCAAAAGACCTCTCCGAAATGTATCCAAACCTCTCCAAACAAAATGAAGCATTCGTAGCAGATGTCTTTGTTTGTTTGGGGCGAGAACTATTTACGCCATCTGCCTGGCAGAACTCAAACTGAGGTCCTGAAAGGAAGAAACACTCAATCCATCAGCTCAGAAATAAGGACATTAGTCTCCCTCGCCACCGACGTGCATGTTTAGTTTACGGCAGTTTATGTAACAAATATCTTTATTGTTTGCATGGACAAAGCAATCAGTGTGAATATGAATGTGCTATTATATTTCTCTGTCATGAAAGCAACAGGGGATGTGTTATATTATTGAACACGGCGGCATTAAAAATGTAGGCCTGTGAGGATGGAGTAAAACCAACACGCAGGCTCTATTCTGAGCTCTATTTCAACTTGTCTATAATATTCTTATAGAGACATATCTGCAGCTTTAGTGACTCCCAGTGGGGTCAACATGTGATTTATAACATCAGTATAATACTTCTGATATTACTCTGCCATCAGAGTCAATGTTTTTAACTTTGAAACGGTGCTATTGCAGTTTTTTAAGTAAAGAAACAAAATAGTTCACCGCTCTCAGGGGCAATATTATAAAACTACAGTATTCATTCTGCTGCAGAGTGGATCGATTTCAAAGCTGTCCCAAAAGGAAATGTATTGCTTAAATGTCTTAATTAATTTTATTGCTTAAGAGCTATATGTAATTTAATATATCCCTACACCCTCAGAAAGCAATAAAGCACAAGGAAGAAAACTGAAAATTACAGAACAATACTGTGATTTAAAAGGAGATACAACATTTAGTTTCCAAGTAGCGACCCCTGTCATTCAGGTTATTGTTTTTTGAATGTAACAGTATGCAATTGCATAAATGTACTGTTAATAATGTGAGTCTCCTGTGAGGAAGAGGATTAAAGTGAAGGAATGGTGATGTGCTCCCAGCCCCGGACCATCACAAAGCATCTTCCACCGCATCGGGGCAAATGACTCACCGCTTAATTTCCTGACTCCGACCGGCCGATGGACCAGAATCAATCTTTATGCTAAGTTTCCCTGTACTGATCCTGGAAATGACAGCCATTAACCAGATTTACATTTTATCTCTCTGCTAAAATAATGACAATAAATCATCGGGGGGGTGTCACGGCTGTCGATAATTACAGAGCGAACGGCCAAGCCGAGGAGTTTGTCTGGGGATCGGCCTGTGATCTGCTAACAGCCGAGTGAGGAGGAGAGGGTGACAGTGAGAAATGAGTCTGCTTCACATACATGGATGAGCAGACGGTGCATGCGTCATAAATAAGTGATTTTTGTTTGCTCGTGCACTAATGTGTGTCCTCACTCACTAAACAAAGTGTTTTACGCCATGCGGAGGTGCATTTTCTTGTTTCCGGTGTCACCCTGTGTACCTCGTGTTGCCCATTTTGAACCATTTGTGGTGACATTTTTGAAACTACAAATTATGATAATTGGAGTTAATAGTAGTTATTTTCCCAATTGTTACTCCGGCTTTGGATTAAAAATTGGTATCTAACTATAAAGCAAAGAATCTCTAACTGTCTGTTCATAAGAGGTGGACGTAGTCACCGTGACCTCACCCATTGGTTTGTGGCTTGCCGTTTTGAAGACTCGAGTTTGGCATTTTGCCCGTCGCCATCTTGGTTTTTTGGAACCAGAAGTGACACGAAAAGGTGGAGCTAAATACAACCAAACTCTGAATGAAAATGTTTTAGCAACCTGTCAATCACAAGGTAGCCCCGCCCTAAAGTCTACCCTTCTTTATGGTCTATTTGACTCTAAATGGGACCATAATTTACTAAATGAACATCAAGCTGTATTGAAGAAGACTTGCGATTGAGACCATAAACTAATGTTTACAATGTTTACTGAGGTAATAAATCAAGAGAGAAGTAGGCTCATTTTCTCATAGACTTCTATACAACCAGAGGAGTCGCCCCCAGCTGGATATTAGAAAGAATGTAGGTCTAAGGCTCTTCAGTGTTGACTTCATTTTCAGACCCAGAGCCCAACTCTTCTTCACTTCCCTGGAGTCAACAAGCGATGAGCGGTTCTCGACAACGCTGTAAGCAGCACTGCTGTCACACAGTGGATGAAACAGGGATGGTGTATGAGTTTCTTTGGCACAAAATTTCCCTCAGGATGAATCTTATCATAGATTAGCACAACATTATACTACAACTTCAGGCAACTACTTAATATCTGCTTTGAAACTGATGCAGCCCCCCAGAAAACCCATTTCGAAGTTGCCATTTTAAAAAATCCACAATGGGCAAAATCTGACCACATCTGGAAGAATGGCTACGTCTCCTTGCGGATCAATCGCCCGACGAGTTTCCAAACACGTCGGTGTTTGCAACTCTCAACAGCTGCACGAGGAACTTAAAATTGTATATGCAGAAACTAGGAGGACTAAAATGCTTTACATTAAAATGTGCCGGCATCTGATTTTATCTTCTCTTTGTAGAACGGTGTGTGATAGCACACAAACACTCCCTAAATAGGATCAAGGTAGGAACATCAAACATGTTCCCGCCATCTGACAGGCTCAAGTGGAAACACACTCCTTGATGCGTTTGGCTCCCTTTGGGGTTGAAGCAGCAGAATAAAGGCAAAGACACTTTACGTACCCATGCTGTATTTTTTCAATTTGACAGGAGGACATATAGAGAGGGAATGTGTCTTGACCCGTACGTATACTGTAGGTGTGTTACCTGTCAGCCTTCCATTAGATGCCCCACAGCCTTTGGATCAACAAGCTATCGGGTGAAAATTGCTTTTTCTTCTAGTAGCAGAATGCAACCTCTCTGCTAGATGTCGCTAAATCCTACACACTGTTCCCTTAAGCTTATCTATAGAAAAATAGTAAAAACTACAAAATGATTGGCTATGATAAATGACTATCGCCCAGCTGTTGTTTCAGAATACTATGTGTGTGCTGTCCATGGTGCTGAAACAAAGCAGAGACCGATAGACAGAGAGAAACAGTTTCTTATGGTACGTGTTTTTTTTATGTTATTATCTTTGCGAGGGTTCACTGTTAATTGTTTTCAGCTATTTTCTAGATTTTATGAATCATACCTTGTTCTTTTTCTTCATAATCTCAGTATTACGTGGAGATTTGGCATCATAGTCCTTGTAACATTCCTGCCAATAATGCCAATGTTGACCAGACGCTGCTCTGATGGATAGTGCAACCTAGTCTGCATGGTGATTTATTCATGCACACTAAGGAGATTGATTGAAAGCACATCAGTTTTGTTTTCAAATTTGTATTACCAGTATTATTAATAGGCTGATATGTATACCAAAATAGGCTATAAATCATGATGTATGGATCTTTCTGTACTGGCTTTGTGTAGGAGGATGCTGTCATGTTGAAACAGGAATGGGACAAACAAAGGTAGGAGCACATCCTCATTACTGTGATATAATGTACAGTAAATTACCACTCATAATCTGAACAATAACCAGCATAAGTCTGGTGTCAATCTATAGTTTTCTTATTGCATCGGGATGACTGCATATGGCCCGCTTTACCCATTTTGCCATTTTAAATCTGCAAGTTTGACACACAAAATCCTGTCTTGTGTGATTTCAGTTGATGAAACATAGTACACGCCACATTATTCTGTCATCGTCCGCAGTGATCCACGCTCTCCCTCCGTCCCGCAGATATGACTCACGTCGGCCTCACGGTGCAGCACATCTCTCCACGAGCAGCTCTCCAGTAAATGCATTAAGTACATTTATTCAAGTGCTGTCCTCGGGCTACGCTGTCGAGGAGTATGCATGCTCACTTATAACGAGGAGTCTCATTTAATGCAACTCATAGAAGTTGTTTCCTGTGCAAAAATGATCTCACATCTCCTGTGGATACAAGAGTGAAAAGGTCAGAGGCCTCCAGGTCATGAAAATACTATGAAAAAAACCCAATACAGGGAATGCATCTTAAGCACTTTTAACTTCAGATAGAAAGCTCATATTGCAACAGATACTTACAGAGGGACTCCCTTCATTTATTAACTTTAGTTATGATAACAATAAAAGGATACAACATGAATTCAAATCTGGTGATGAGCATGTCACACTTGCATAATTTGTATAAAGAAAATAAAGAACTATTAGATCTCGGAGCAATGGCATGGGACCCTTAATGTAAACTATGCTGCAGCTCTGGGTATGAGTGGGACTATAGATGCACTCACAAATGATAGCTATGAATGTTTATCATATTAATATAATATACATTTATAATATAATATTGAAGTATTATTTAATATTATATTATTATAATTTATATGTTATATATAAAATAATATATATAATAATATGATAATGATGATAATAATAATAATAATAACAATAATAATAATAATAATAATATAATCATATAATTATAATATATTAATATAATATAATAATTATAATATAATTATATTATCAGATGAAAATCATATGTAAAGGAAAAAATGGTTAATTTTGCAATTATTTGGGATGACATGGCTGTGTCCCCTGAAGCAACAAAGAAACCAGAAAGAAAAGAAAAGTAACAACATAATAACTTTCTCATAATGGACTGGCTCCCTCCCCAGATGATCTGGGGTCAGCCCAATATGAGAAAGGATGACCCGCAGTGGGCCAGCTCACTGCTTAAGGTCTGCGGGCGGCCCCGAGGCAATGACACCCACGAGAGAAAGAAAAGAAAACTAAAAACCATGAAGATACAACACACTTTCATACATTCACACAAGCACACAAGCACTTACAATACTAACAAATATGCTTCATACCAGCCCGTTCTCTTTCCCAGGGGCGTCAGATACTGAGGCTTTTTTACGGCCGTAGGCGTTCGGTACTGTCGCGACATTAAACGTGTGTTTAGTGCGACGGGAAAAGTGACGCTGAGGGGTCTGACAGAGCATCGGTATGTGACAAGTCGGGATGAGAACGTGTTGATCATACGTCTCGTGTTGATATCTCTATGTTTCGTTACACCTACTCTCAGGCCGGAACCTGATCTTGTGGTCAACCTCTCAGAAGTTCATCGCAGAGTTAACTGTGCCATGGGAGGCAGCAGTTGATGTAGCATATGAACACAAAACGTCTGCAGAAATAGTGGCCGAGGCAGAACAACGCGGCCGGCAGGGGCTCATGGTAGAGGTAGGGTGTCGAGGGTTTGTAGCCATGTCGACAACCAGGCTTCTGAAGGGGGATGGGAGTACGAGGACGGGTCTGTAATACGTCCTACCAAGCTCACCTCAATTGTCTGAACGTGAAAATATAAAACAATTCATCAAATAACAAACACCAAATACTGGAGGGACATTTTTTATTAAGGCAAAGACACAGACTTATCAGTTAAATCATAGCTGTGGCTAAAAGAATATAAACTAAGTATCTTCTTTTTTATTCTGAAAATGCAGCTGTGAAACAAAGACCGTTAAAACCCACTCCACCCTCTCTACAAAAATGAAAGTTAATTTTGGTATTATGCTAAACAGTGCCCTTAAAATCCCCAAATGTCCTTCCAAGTTGCAATTCTGAACCTGCTGAAAGCTGAAAAGAGTGTTTTATAACCAGTCGATGACTTTGAGAAGCAGAGTAGATCTCGTTCACACAGGAGCTCCTTCATCTCGCACATTTACCCATGATGCCTTTTTTTTTTTTTTTTAAAAGAGTGACTAATTCTCAGGAGAGCAGCTGCCAAGGTCAAACCTCCAGCCTGCTCCATCCATTGCCTGCCATGCTTCCACACACACACACACACACACACACACACACACACATCTCCCAGGTGAGTGTCAGACCCTGCTAGCATGTCATGAGAAGCGACATGAATCAGCTCGGCCTCATATCTCATCAGTCCTTGGTCTAGATTAACAGGTGCAGCCACGCAAGCAGATTCTGCTCTGAGTCGGGGGGGAGGCTAGAAGAGTTTCAAACTAGTGAAAATAGGACAGTGTTTAACACCAGTTACCTGGTGGATTTACAACACAGAACAAGATGAAATAATAGCTTATCTTAACAGCAGTTTAACAGAACCAGGATCAGTAGTGAAAAGAGGTTTAACTATGCCTGGGAAGGGCGAAGATTGGACTGTGGTGGAGGCCAATAATGGTCCTGACCAGGGTCTGAAATTAGCACCCGCCACCTGCCAAATGTGGGTAAATTGTTGGCAGTGGCGGGTGAAATCATCAGGACATCTGCCGCTTTGGCAGGCAGGGAAAACGCTAGAGATGGAAATAGAGAACCGTAGTTGTTCGCTTTCTTGGCGTCTCATGCCTCCGTGACCATCGATTATTGATGCTTTCCCACAGTTACGCATGCACAATGACGCATGCACAATGACGCATGCACAAAGACGCATACGCACGCCGTATCAGATTTCGGTTTGTTTGGGACTGGAGATACGGCGAAAAGAAAAAAAAAGCGCTCAAAAGTGTGGCGCTACTAAACCTGAGGGGGTGCACCCTGTTTATACCTGATAACGAGACACTGTGAACAACAAATCTGTGTTGAAATCAGCAGGAGGAGAGTTAGTAACGTTAGCTGTTAGCAGCACAGTCCTGGTTGGATAATTAGCGGAGCTACGAATGTTAACAGAGGTGCCATTGAGTTATTATTATTAGGTGTTCATGCTCTGCTCAGTAAAATGACCATTGGGTGAATTACAATGTCATCATGATGTGTTCAAATGTAATCTCGTAAAAGTTTTGGCGAGAAACTTGAATAACTCCAGTTGTTTGAAGGAGATGTTTCCACATCAATATAAAATAGATATTAGAGAGAGAATTATGACCTGTTTAACTTCCTAACAACTTATCAAGATTTTGTGGCAGTGGCAGGGAGTGAAGAATTTCAGACCCTGGACGCGACATACAAATTGGTCAAATAGGATCCAGGGTCTTAACACTAATTATGTAGGTAGTTCCCTCCGATAGGTGGCGCTCAGAGACAGAAACTGACTACAGTTCTTGAAGCAGAAACAATCTTAACCAAATCTCAAAAATTAAATAAAAAAAAGCCTGTTGAAGAAGCTGGAAAAAGAATGAGACCTATCTGCTGTGGCATGTTTGGTAGTTAGAACTGGTTGTAGCAGGAGTCTGGGACATGTGTTGGTCCATGTAGACAGTAGGATATTGGCTCAAGCAATCAAGGAGAAGTGCAGGAGTATCAGGTCCATAGCGGGAGGAGTTGCGAGAGTTTGGCATGTAGGAAGCCTCCTGCGGTGAGTATGGAAGCCAAGTACACCGGCCCAGGTGATGCTGCTGAAGGTGCAGATACTGGTGGTAGTGCCAAATATTCAACTTTGAGGGTCGAAGGGGAGAACTGATAAGCAACCCGCCTTCATTTATCACACATTGTATGCCACTTTTTGGAAGGTGGAGGGGGGTTAGGTAGGGTTGCCAGTGATTGCGACTTTTGGACGTGCGCCCGGCCTCTTGGCAGATCTCCAAAGCTACGGCGCACACTGGGCTGCAATTGAACGAGGTCACATTGGTTCACTTGGGCTGGCGCTTAGCAGCTGACTTAGTTCTGGTGCAGATGTGTACCAGAGTAGCAGAGAAACTCCGATCAGCCTGAAGCTGCTGTGGTTTTTGGTCGGTGTTCACAGAGTTTGCTGGTAAAGACAGGAGAGGTGGACTGGAGCACCCAATTTGCTTGTTATCAGGCTATTGAATAGGCGTTATCAACACACATCTGTCCTAAATGTGTAGGCTAGTAGGGCCCTACCAATCTAATAGTAGGTTCAAGAGGGTGTTATCACCTATTTATTATAGTGAGACAATGCTTGTGGAGCCTGGAGCCCAGTAGTCACAGAAGGCCTGCTAATAGGCATGTGCTTAGAAGTCAACTTTTTTTTCCCCAAAACAGATTAGAATGAATTTAGTTCAATGACAGAGTGATATCAAGCTCAGCCATGCATTTTAGACAGAACTGATTGTTTACAACAACACATAAGTGGTCATAGAACTAGATAGAAATCCAAGTCTTTCATTAGTAAGGGTGGACTCACATTTCTCTCATAGCTTTCTCATTAATAGTAATTAAACTACAGTCTCATTTTTAGTTTTGCAAATGTATACCTTACCCTTAGGTGCAGCCATGGTCAACGTGAAAGATAGCCTAAAGAACAATGAAAACTGAGATACCATTTCAGTCCACTTCAGCATTGTGTCAAACATTATCACGCATGCAAAACATGGCGTATCATCTACGCCGATGATACGCCTTGTTTTGCATGCGTGATACAACTTTTCATATTTAAACAGCTGACAGGTAAATGTTATTTCGCACAATATAGCTAATAAAAGACGTACCTAGTTGTTAGCGCATGTCAATAGCATATAGTTAACATGTTAAAACACTTTCCGGTAAGCTAGGTTACATACAGCAACATTACGTTGCAAAATACAGCGTATCGTCTAACGTTACACGTTGACGATACGGTTTAATTTTTGTTAGCGGGCATCACGTGACCCGACTGCTCACTAAAATAAATAGGAGATAACACCCTCTTGAACATACTATTAGGTTGGTAGGGCCCTACTGGCCTACTCATTTAGGACAGATGTGTGTTGATAACGCCTATTCAACAACCTGATAACGGTCAAATCGGTTTACTGGAGTCGTATACGACATATGGTATCAAGTAACCAAAGACTAGCAGCTACTAATAATAGTAGTAGCATTATGATTTGATATCATTTCCCATTTGAACTGTATTCCAGCAGATAAGCACATCACTACTGGAGCATTCCACTGTGATGTCAGTGTGAATCATTGTGAAGCATCACGTTAACGGTGCTGACACTGACGGACAGAGATGGGCTTCATCTCTCTGTCAGTCACCTGCACCGCTGCGTACAGGGGGTTGGAACAGGCCTTCTTCTGATTGGCTTAGTGTCAACATCACCTGTACCCGCTGCCTGCAGACGTGTTTAACCTTATACCACTACGTGCTGTGTTATTGATATGACCCAGACTCTGTCACTGAAAACTGCCAGCTCAAAAACACTATGGGAGTATACAGTGATGAGCGGCTGTGACTCAGGAGGGAGAGCGGGTCATCCACTAATTGGAAGGTTGGCAGTTCGATCCTCGGCTCCTCCAGTCACATGTCAAAGTGTCCTCGGGAGAGATACTGAACCCTAAATTGCTCCCGAAGGCTGTACATTGGAATGAGTATTTAGATGGGCAGTTTGGCACCTTGCGTGAGAATGGGAAAACAACAGAATATAGTCCCTATTATCTCAGAAACACAGTACATTTCACATAATGCAACCAATATTTGTTTCACTATTCCTGCCCGGTAAATGCTCATGTCTAACTGCTCCACTTTCAGCCTGGTCTCCTAAAAATGAAACTGAAATGCCAATTATTTTTTCAAGGGAAAGGTATTTCTGAAGGTTTTTAATCAAAGTCCGAGGACGTCCGTGTAGGTAGGAGGTCGGGGTGGTGGTGGACGGGTCAAACAAACAAAGGACTTTCACCCAGGAGACTTGTGATTGTCTCCCGTGTGAAACCATAAGTCAACGTTGACTTATTACGTAAATGAATTATATTACGTAACAAAAGTACTTATTTTAAGCCTTTTTTTTAAGATATTTTCCTAAACATAGCCAAGTGTTGTGTTTTTGTTTCAATTCAAAATGTTAGCCACTTGTTTACCGTAATCCTCGAAGAAATATGTTTCAATAATCCCTCCAAAATACCACATTAAGACACCAAGACCTTGAGGAACACCATAGAAAAAGCCATGCTATGAATTGAGGATCAAAAACGTTTGACATTTGGAGATTTTCTAATTGGATGGCAAGCACTCCGGTTGTGTAAAACTGCAGTTTCATGAGGCTGTGATTATCCTTCAGGTCACCGCAGGTCATTTTCAAAAAATGGTCTCGCTACAATGAAATGGCTCCTAGGGGGGACTAACATCATCACACAACATGAATACAGTTGGGCTCATTGGATCCACAAGAGTCTCAGTTTTACAGATACCCAATTTACGTAATTCCAAGTCTATTTAGGGGCATTTCTGCATCGGTTATGAGCGAGCTCTTTAGGGGAAAGGAACATAAAACCAGATGGACTTTGTAAAATAAAGTTAAATTGTTTGGCACTTAGATTTACAAATGGCTGAAAATGAAAGAGACAAGCTACAAAGGAAGATAGCCTCAAATCAAATAAATAAATATATCCAATGGGACTCCTAAATCACAGCTTTTCCAAATCCAAACTCTAACTAAAAGAAACAATTTACCTATCCAAATACCATTAAAACAGCAGCACTGCTCTTAGTGTCTTAGTGTGTATCTAATGTATGTGTGCTTTCACTAATCAGAGATATACCTGGCCTAGGCCCCAGGGAGTTTTTACCCACACAACAGAGGTCTGAACCATCAGACACAATCAAACGGAGAAGCGCAGCGTCATGCTGTTCACATTGAATCACAGCCACCTCCACTGACAAGCTGCATGGCCGAGTAGAACTCGTCCCCCGAATTGCTCTCCCCCAGATTGGAGAGCTGGACCAGGTGTCTCTTCAATCAGCATCTTGTGGATGCCAGTCCGCAGTCTTCGGCCGTAACAGCATCAGTTTGTTGTATTAAAGGTCCCATATCATGCTCATTTTCAGGTTCATACTTGTATTTTGTGTTTCTATTAGAACATGTTTACATGCTTTAATGTTTAAACAACCCTTTATTTATCTCATACTGTCTGCTTGGATATAGCTGTATTTACCCTCTGACTGAATAAATCTGTTTTAGTACATTTCAATGGAATTGCAACAGAATTGTGTTGCTAGGCAATAGCTTGGGTCCATGTTTACTTCCTGTCAGCTGATGTCATTCACATAGCAGGTTTCATTGCTTTATAAATACTGTTAAACTATCAAAACGCTCAATATACGGAGAAATACACACAAGTATTCAGAAATTGTGCGTTTGAAACAAGCCGTTTGTGATGTCACAAATATACAATATTTAGACCATTACACGGTTTTAAACGTAAATGTACTAAATATGTCCCAGTTTCAGTGTATGTGAATGACATCAGCTGACAGGATGTAAACATGGACCCAAGCTGTTGCTTAGCAACGAAATTCCACTGCCATTCCGTTGAAATGCGCTAAAACAGAGCGTTTCAGACGGAGCATGAATACAGGTATATTCAGACAGACAGTATGAGAAAAATAATGTGTCTTTTGAACATTAAAGCACGTAAACATGTTCTAGTAGAAACACAAAATAGAAGTATGAACTTGAAAATGAGCACGATATGGGACCTTTAAGTGATTTAAATGACTGAAGCACTCATGGCATCCATGTACCAGCTGCTTTCCCATTCTCAGCTTCCAGTGACCAGACGCTGCTAGCAGTCGCATGCCTCCTCTTCACCTCCCACAGATCACTTTCTAAAGGTGGCCGTCATCCAGACGGCTTATACGAGCCGTGCCCAGACACACACATCGTCGCAGCTCTGCTCATTAACAAAGCCCAAGGCCCACCCCCGGGGGCTCCGGGGCGCCGTGTTCATCCAGGGTGCAGCAACACAACAGCCATCTGGAGTGGGGAGCTCCCTGCACTACTGCACCCACTGATCCCCTCTGTCAGACTGGGAGAAACTAAACAAATGGTGAATTTTTAATTTTTCCAATTTCATACGCAGCTGTTTTGGAAGTCACTTCGGAGGAAAGTTGGGGGCTGATGTTTGTTTGCGAGTTGCTGAGGCGGCAGGATGGGCCGTCACCGTCAGCAGTTTGTGGATTGCCGATCTTTTGTGGAGTGCGAGGATAAAGCATAAATAGATTTTAAAACAAAGTTAAAGGAAATTGCTCTTACCATCTTCTCACATTTGCAGAGCTGTGGATTTATTGAATGGCTATAAGCATATAAGAAGCTTAGCGAGGCACATGCTTAATAATGTTGGACTCCTAATTTGACTTTTATCGCTGTTTTTCTCCAACACATCCAGAGTGTCTGTATGGAAATACACACTGCAGGCTGCAAACTGAGTTTTCAAAGTTAGAAATCTCAGCTCAGTTATTGAGACGCAGGTATTGATCAACAGCTCCCTCAGTTATGCAGAATGTATATTCTGATATTGAACTGCCTGACTGAATCAGAAATGAGATCACACAGTGAGTGGCCCTGTGCAATCTCACTAATGTAACTGTGAAATAATAGCAATCATTTCCAACTTTGAGAAGTCCAAATAAATGAAAACACATCTCTAGTCCAGTACATCACGCTTTATTCACCAACTGTTTTCATCTTCATCGCCGTGGTGTCTGAGTTTGTTTCTTTATACACAGTCAGCCCAGTCGTCAGGAAAGCATGTTGCCATTGGACGTTTAAAGGTCCCATATTATGCTCATTATCAGGTTCATACTTGTATTTTGTGTTCCTACTAGAACATGTTTACATGCTGTAATGTTAAAAAAAAACACGTTGTTTTCCTCATATTGTCTGCCTGAATATACCTGTATGTACCCTCTGACTGAAACGCTCCGTTTTAGCTAATTTCAACGGAATTGCAACGGAATTGCGTTGCTAGGCAACAGTTTGGGTCCATGTTTACTTCCTGTCAGCTGATGTCATTCACATCCACTGCAACTGGAAATAAACTGGGACACATTAAGAATGTTACGTTTAAAACCGTGTAATGGTCTAAATATTGTATATTTGTGACATCACAAATGGACAGAAATCCTGAAGGAAATCCACAATACCCACATTTATTGGAACTATGACAGATTGAAATAAACCAGAGTGACCTTTTAAAGGACTGGTGTGTAACAATTAGGGGGATCTATTGGCAGAAATGGAATATAATATTAATAAGTATGATTTCTTTAGTGTATTATCACCTGGAGATAAGAATGGTTGTGTTTTCGTTAGCTTAGAATGAGCCGTTTATATCTATATAGGGAGCGGGTCCTCTTCATGGAACGGACAAAACAAACACTGTTAACCTTTCCTGCCTAGGCCGGAGTCGATAACGTTACTCGCATGCCGTCGCCACCGCTCTTTCTCTCTCTTGCTTCACTACTCACTTACCACTCCGTTGGCTGCAATCTGCAACCAGAATCCTACACACTGCTCCTTTAAGTGCCAACTGTAGAGGTCAAACATGCATTCCTCCTAAGGAGCAGCTTCTCTTAGTCGCCCCATTTCTTTGACAAAGACTCCCACTCAGTATCTACATATATTCTCGGGAAGAGGCTGGGGGATCCATTTACATGAAATGAGCTCTAACTGTATAGTACTGTTATGCTCCACTGTTCTTTATTTTCTGCATGGCCATGCTAACACATAAATCACCCTGAGTTGTGTTTGAAACATAGCAATCATAACAGAACCGCCACATGGAACTTTTTTCCACCCTTTTTTCCTGTTTAGACAAATTGGTGATTGCTCTCTTAACACCATTAATCATGTATTAATGTCATTTCCTCTTAGCACCATCAGGTGCCTCAGGACTGAACCCCTCTTCTATGTTAAACCGCATCCATAATCAAGGACTCATGAATACGCATAGGGCCTTCTGATTATACCTCTGAAGATGTAAACAAGTATAATTAACGCTGTGATTATCAACTTTAGAGGAATTAATTACTTTTGATGTGTGAACATCTCAAGGAGCTCCCCTCAGTTTAAGAGCTTGTTAAGAAACTCAATGAAGCTGCATCCTGTGTGTCACGACCAGGCAGGCACCGGTCCGTGCACGGCTCCCTGTTTAGTGTGGATAACATGATTAAAATGACGCCTTGCTGGCACAAAACAAAACAATAGATACTGGAAACAGTCATTAATTATTGAAGTGATGGTTTGCCAATAATGGCTTCCATTAGAACTCAGATCAGTCAGTCACAATCATGAATCAATACTAAACTGGTTGTCTGTGGGAAGCCCTGATTCATACAGATGCAACATTTTAACCAGATTTAACACGCGTCTGAATGACTGTACTTAATTATCATTTGTTGTTTTAGGGCTCTTTCACAAGCCACAGACCGTTTGGCTCGTCTGAATCAGAGCGAAATTGATACGTTTGATTCGTTTCCTATTTAGTCTGGTTCAGTTTGCACAAATTAAAGCGAAACAAATAATAAATAAAAAATAATTTGCTGAGGTGCGTGTACGAAGGAGGGGAAGTCTTTCTTGACTGAATTAAAAACAAAAATCTGGTCCGCTCTCTAGGCTCCATGGTGGAGAGGAGGTTGTGTTGCTCTAGCTCTATCTAATCGGTGTGAAGAGGCGATTGTGTTACTTTGGCTCTACCTATCTTGCATGGAGAGGAGGTCGTGTTGCTCTGGCTCTACCTGTTTGGCGTTGAGAGGAAGTTGTGTTGCCCTGGCTCTATCTATTTGGCGCGGAGATGTGGTCGTGTTGCTCTGGCTCTACCTGTTTGGCGTTGAGAGGAAGTTGTGTTGCTCGGGCTCTACCTGTTTGGTGTCGAGAGGAGGTCTCAAAAGGCTCCAAGAGGCTTCATTTCCAACATGTTCTCCCCTTACTACCTGATCTTAGTTTCATATGTCACCTTCTTCACTACTCTAGAGATTGCAGCTCTGTGTTGAGGGCACTATTGGGTGCTATAGCAAAATCAGGGAATGTATCTTAAAGGTTACATATTATGTAAAATGGCTTTCCAACATGAATGTGTCCCTGGTGTGTCTATAGAGAACCACACAATATAAGAAAAGGCCATCTACTTTCTTTTTATTGCTGCTCAGAAATAGATTTTTCTTTGTCTCATCAGAAATAAATCATCTATTTGGAGATTACTCAACCACCACCACCGCCTTAGGAGAAATAAGGAGCAAAAGAATAAATCAATCTATGACAGATTATCTTGTCCACTTTAAGAATAACAGTAAAAACACAAGAGTTTTCTCCTTAAAGGTTTAATATGCAGGACTTATCTAAAAAACTATGTGTAGACTGATACAGAACTAATCATCACTTCTGACCAACTAGCAGTGTGAACCTGATGTTCAACGACTGTGATGGATGGGTTAGAGAAATAGGGTTAGGGTTAGTGGTTAGGGTTAGGGTTAGGGGTTAGTGGTTAGTGGTTAGGGGTTAGGGTTAATGGTTAGGGGTTAGGGTTAATGGTTAGGGGTTAGGGTTAGGAGTTAGGGGTTAGGGTTAGAGGTTAGGGGTTAGGGTTAGGGTTAGGTCTACAAACCAGAACAACTTTGTCCAACTAGTTGAACATTTTGTCTGACTATCATGCAATTTTGTAAGATAAACTTGAAAAAAATACAAACCAAGATACAGTAGGGTGAGGTAAGAGAAAACAAGGTGACACTTTATAATAACCATCATTTATAAATGGCCAATTGATAATTAATTATAGTTAGTCAATAGTTATTTTTTAACAAACAAAAAAAGATAATTAATAATGTTTATTCATTGTTAGTAATGATATAATTTGTGTTATTGGTTCGTTTTTTTACTCGTTTTTGTAATATGAAATAATACGTTTATAAGTTATATATTGTTTTATATCTGATAAGAGATGATAACAATCACATTCTGATTACATTAGTAAACTATTCATTAAACGTTTATTGTTGCACAACATAACATAAATGCATAACATTTGATATGCTATATTGAGTATTTGTTAATGATTAAACCTTTAAGAAAACATTTGTAAAACTTCTATCCATGACAGAAACCAATTATTATTATGCTCTAAAAACTATTTAATAACTATTTAACAAAGTATTATAATCTTCAGTTGTAACTTTATAATAGCATCAAAATAATGTTTTTATTCAGTTTATTTATTAACCATTAACAACGTGATACAAATATCTATAATGTTTAACGATGCTTTACAAACAATTTATTAAACGTTTACACATAATTTCGTAATCATTAATAAAAAACTTGATTTATAAAGTGGGCAACACTAAAATGTTAAAATAATAATAACTTACAGCAACATAATTCATTATCATTTCATTGTTTACTGTTAACAGTATAATAAGTATTAACTAGCTTTAATTATCATTTTACCATTTATAGAGGATGGTTACTATAAAGTTTTACCAAAAACGAGAGAAGATTGAAAGAAGCCAGTGACGCTGTATAAGGTTAGGAGGTTGCAGTGTGGTTAAATCCAAAGAAAAGTCAGTAAACAGGCTGGCCGGCTGGTGCATTCGTCAAATGTTTGCGCATGCTGTCCAGAAGAAACACAGTCCAGTCTGAGGGCAGTAATGCTCATTGTCTGCGTCTGACCAGTGAGGTGAGAGCTCACTTACACACTCAGTACATCACGGTCAAAATGTAAAGATGCACACATTCACCATGATGTCGATATAAAATGCTCTCATCGCTTCATGTTGGTAGAGTTCACTTCCAGTTTCTCTGAGCAATAAATCTCTCCAACAGTACACCAGCCACAGGGAGAGAGCCATTCTCCAGAAAACACCTCCCTCACTTAAGGACAAAGTGAAGTTGAAACTCTGGAGGCGTGCACCGCCGAGGATAAACTTACTTCTTTACAGTTTTGAGGTGTTCAATCACTCGAACGCGAGGACCTCGTTCCAGGCAAACAAAGCTGATTTGGTGGCGAAACTCTCGAGTGGCTCCTTGAAGGTTACTGCTAATTGGGACTATTTATCAACACACTCCAGCCAATAGTGACAAGTACATGCTCTTTTCCCTGTTTCTCATTACCGCTATCTGTAATGAGGAGAGAATGTATCTTTGAATTTACATACAAGGGCAGTCTGGGGAAAGAGGAAACTGGGAGTTTGGGGTAATTTGCTGTTCTTTGTAGGATTTTTTTCCACGCAGGACGAAGGTGGATGGAGGTGATAGTGAGTCCTGCCAAACAAATTGCTGCTGTCAAAAGGCCAATCCTTCTGGAGACCCAGAAAATAAGGTGTTTGGTTCCAAGGTTTAAAATGTTCACAGCTCGGTCATCAATATAAATTACACCAGTTAATATCCCAACCCAAGAGGAGTATTTATAATAATTGCATTTGTGCTTCAAATATTTGGAGGCCCTGTGATCAAAATCATGAATAGATACACATTATTAAACTCATGAATAATGAGTTCCGTGATAACGTGTGTTGTGATATGTAAAAAAAAGCTGATCACATTATGTCCTCTGCCGTGTTTCTCTTGACTTTTGAAAAGTTCCATTATGAAATAAAAATGTTATGGAGAAAACATGACATTGTGAAATAAAAAAAACTGCTGCAGTGAAATAAAAGTAACCTGCAATAAACTCTGTTATTGTGAAAAGCAGGATATTACGACCATGGAAAAGATTGTGAAAGAAACTGAGTTTATTCTGAAGAAAGAACCACACGGACCTGATGGAGGAAACTGACTCTTTAGAGGAGGAGTAGATCACTTTTATTATCCTAAAGTTATGACTTTATTCTCGTAATATTACAACTGTTTTACTCGTAAAGTTATGACCAACTAAAGTTATGACTTTGTTGGGTTGGGTTGGTTAGGTTTAGGCATGAAGAGTGACATTGGTTAGGGTAAGGGTAAGAATATCAGCCAATCAGAGGTAGAGTAGGCGGGTCATGGGGTTTCGGAATAATGGGCCATGGAACAATGGCATGCCACCGGTGGAAGTACTGATCTGAGAGAACATTTAAACATGGTTCATTATTAGTAACTGAACCTGACAGTCAAGTGTAAGCTAATTCATAAGAAAATATTTCATGTATTTGACTGTTGGACATCACGTAATGACACAGCAGCAGCTTGAATACTTTGTGAATGATTTGCTGTTTTACAGGCAAGACCTTTAAATGCATTACACTGAACTGTTATTTAAATCACTTTGAGACACAGCACAGAGCGGCGTACTGAAAGCATGTGAAAGCCTGTCGTTGATACCATTCAAATGGGACAACGTGGTGACCTTGTGTTACTTTACAATAACGGAGACGGGGGTTGTGATATAGGAGGCGGATTTGTGCCGGAAACAGACATTCTTATCTGGTAATTACGGCGACAATGCTGTCACATTTCATTCCATTTGCTACCTGCTATCAGAGCCGAAACAAATAAAGGCCGGATGCGGTCTTGAATTCCAATGTGGCATACAGTATATGTGCACTCCGCAGTATCCAAACAGAAACTGTCAGAAGATGAGCAGGTGTGTGCGTGTGTGTGTGTGGGCATATCTTGGCGCAGGAGTATTCCAGCTCTTTCTTTGCTCAGAGATTACCGGTGCCAGGATGATTTAATCAACTACATTAACGAAACTAATTAAAATTTCTGCGCCCGTTTTGGTGAAAAGGCCTTCACAATAGAATTACCTTGAGACGCCGTTTGGTCCATTGGTATGCAGGAACCGTGCTGCTTCTCAGCGACAAGTCTTATCTTCGGCAGTCGTCCACAGGTGTTCTCTGTCACAGGAGTGTGATCAAAATGCTGTGCAGGGACTGGGCTGCAGCCCAAACGCTGTTTACCCACCCGATTACAGGCAGGATGCTGTGGCGTCCCTGGAAGTAAAAGCATCGCCACATGCATCTTCACTCTTAATAATGGTAATAGTAACCAGCAGCTACAAGCTGCAAACAAGCTATTTCCATTTTAAAAGCTTTAAGAGCCCTGTAGTGAAACAATGATCTACTTTGACAAAAGACACGGGCAACTTGGACATTTACATGTGTATTAAATCCTCTGTGTGTGTGCAGCTATATACAGAGACCTGTGCTAAACATACTGAGGCTCTGCTAGTGGTCCCTCGAGGCTGCAGATGTCATGATATCCTACAGCATGAAAGAGAATAACATTCAGGTCATTTAGGTATTCTGAGAGCAACCTGATCTCATGGGAAGGCGTATAAATAGCACACAATTTTAGGGACAGTACGTGTGTCATGATAACATTCATAACCACGTCGTTACCACATTATCGTGGTTATGTTTAGGCAACAAAACTACTTAGTTGGGTTTAGGAAAAACATCATGGTTGGGCTTATGTAAACTACATAAAAAATGTACATAAACAAGAACAGAAAACACGTCACAAACATCACTAACGTAACTTCAAAATAACTCAACAACACTTGGAGACACAAACACCGGCCTCTTGGTTGAAAGTCCTGTGTTTGGTTAACCCGTTCACCTCCACCGTAAGCAGTCTTTCTCACTTTGTATTACACGGCGGTGTTGAATACTTGATTCTGATAGGTCAATCATTGCGTTCTGCAGTCTGTAATTTCTGTATGACAGACCGTTGCTATGTATAACAGACCGTTGCTATGTATAACAGACCGTTGCTATGTATAACAGATCTTTGCTGTGTGTAACAGATATTTGCTATGTATAGCAGACTGTTGCTATGTATAACAGACCGTTGCTATGTATAACAGACCGTTGCTATGTATAACAGAACATTGCTATGTATAGCAGACCGTTGCTATGTATAACAGACCGTTGCTATGTATAACAGACCGTTGCTATGTATAACAGAACATTGCTATATATATAACAAATCGTTGCTATGGGCGCAGTTCCGATCTCGGACTCTGGCGAACCGTTTTTGTGTCAAAATATTGATTTCTTCAATAAGTAGCCGTGTAATAAACGGGATAATGTACATCTAGCAGGTCATTGTTGTGAAGAATCCCCTTCAGGGCGATGACAGACCTGGCGTCGGGGTGCAGCATCACCCTGTCGGGGATTCTTTCACAACAATGACCAGCTCGCTGTACATTATCCCTTACATATACTAGGTCACTAGCTCTGAGCGTAGCATATTCACACGGATGCGTTTACATTGCAGTCAGTACAGATAACATGAAATGACAACACCAAAAGCAAGAATGGCGATGTGATTGCAGGCGAAATGACTTATGAATTGGCGTGTCATTCCAACGCCGTTTGGTGAGACCAGGCTGCTTAGAGCCTAGTCAGGCTGAACGTGTAGATATTGTCCTGAGATTGTCCCTAAAGCAAAGGGAAAATAGAAAGGAGTTCATAGCAGGTTTCATTGTACAGTAGAGAAGTGATGGTGGTCAATAGGTCACTGAAAACATTAGGTTTCAAGCCAGAGGACCAGAGGACATGAATACCTTAATCTATCACCAACATGCACTTGTAATTTGTTTTCTTTAGACCAAACTGTTAGACAGACTAACCAATCAAGACATTTTAAAGGGTAATTCCTGTAATGTCTTCCACACCAGTAACTCTGGCTGATTAGGGTGGAGCCATAATAGGAATTATGTGAGATAACACAACTGTTCATACCTATAAGGAATAATAATGGTGTATGTTTGTCCGCTGTTACAAGTGCAAAAACAAGGTGAATGACATGCCAATCAAGCTTGGCCAGTATACACTAACTAACACACTAACCCTAACCCTAACCCTAATTATGACAACTGTGCAAACTCCGTCTGCATGAAAACCATGCATTACAGTTGAAAGCACTGGACCTTGAGTTGAGATGATTTGGCCAACTGCTGTTTCCAAGAACAAGGGACCATCAAGCTCAAGTAAGAGACATCACAATCTCAGATAACATGCTTGTCTCAGTCCTGCTAGCATGTCCATGCTTGACTGCTGAGGTAGCTCGTTATATGCGAGATAATCTTCAAAGTTATTTTCCACATTTGTAAAACAAAACAGAAGAGACACTGAACCCAGAGTAGAACGGGCAAAACTATGAAAATCCAACCCAAGTTGTGGTAGAATTATCCTTTAATGAGATCAGTGTTATGTTAATGTCTCGTCGTCTCAGAGATCACTACGTAGCTGAGTCTATGAAGATGTTATTATCTCAAGCACAGAACTGAGAAACGCTGACGGACTGTTTTTTTGAGAGATTTGCATCACAATTTTCTAATTCCTCAAAGCATTTTTGCATATCCAGTGCAGATGTGAGCGGAGTCATTTCCTCCACCTCTCGACGTGTCGCAGCCACCTGCTGACGGAGCACCGGCGGGGAAGTGTGTGTGTATGTACAATTTACAGCAATCCTATCTGTAAATGAGTTGCTATTTCAGCATCGCCGGCCTCTTTGGCAGATTGACGTGGATTTTCTCTCGCTGTCTCTGCACTGCTGAGTCTGACTTGACAGAGGAAATCCGCTTTTTGAGGACAGTCAACTGTGAGTGAGACTGAAATGCAATGTCACTATCTCAGCATTCACATTTCACATCCGTTTTACTTCAAAGGAAATGACAATAATTTTTACAACTCAAGTTGTTTCAGTTGTGTTGGTCAAACTTTCTCAGTCATGACATTTTAGTGATTATGTTGTTCAGATACAGAGATGTCTGTGGAACATGAATCCATTCACAGAATACTAGCACCACTGTGTGATCAGAAATAAACCATCTGCTTTAATTTCGGAACCCCAAATTTAGTTGAGTTCAAACCAGTTGTCAAATGCTGGTTTCCCCAGGCCAGTCGGCAGGAAATTTTTTTTGGCATTTAATGTTTCTGCAAGCCAGGGATACGTTGAATGTTTTTGCATTTGGTCAGAGCAAGAGGTGGATGGGTCCAACAAACACAGGGCTTTCATCCAGGAGACCGCTGTTTGTGTCCCGTGTTCACAATGTTCAGTTTCATTTTCACTGTACAAATGTAGTAGTTTTAAGCCCAACCATGTGGTTCTTCCTAAACCAAACTATAATGGGTTTGTTGCGTTGAGTTTTTATGTTGTAACATTATTATTTGAACACAAACCATGACCTTCATTCTAACTTCAACAAAGTAGTTTTCTTGCAAAAGCCTAACCAATCGTTTCACAACATAAAGCACGTGGCATTGCATTCCTGCAAGCGTGATACGAGGCTGATATGAAACATATTCATGACAAGTATTTTTGGTTCTATTTGCGTTGTCATTCAACGTATCCGCGGTTTGCAGAAACGTCCAATGTAAAAATGTTTTTCTGGCAACTAGGTTGGGTTTCCCACCTAAATATTTGAAAATATTTGAAGCACATTTAGCCATCTTTATGTAAAGTAAAGCATTACCAAGAGGACAATGGTATGCCCATTAGTAATCACGCCTGCATGTTTCTGATTGGCTCAGTTGTTTTTCCATTTTAACATCAGGACCTATTTCAATCATTTAAAAAAAAAATTATGGGGGGCATGTGGGCAGCCAGTCTCTGTAGGATCAAAGCGTCGAGTTACATTACTCCAGGAGTAACTTCCACCTTCTTCCTCCTCCTGTTAATGCTGTAATTTCATTAGACATTCATTGTCGAGGTGTCAGCATAATTTAGGTCAACTTTGGCTGCAAATTCTGGTGGTAAATTAGAGCATTGGTGCTGCTACTAACCTGAGAAACCATCTGAGAAGCCGTCTTTGGCATGTGATTAAAAGAACCATCTGTCAATCAAACTCTTGCCGGAACCAGTTGTGAGAAGAGCGGAAACATCTTTTCCATCTAGAAAAGCCTTCAGTGGCGTTCTTTGCTCTTCTTCCAATGAAGAAATCCTCTCCAGTTCTGATAGAACTGACGCTGCTGCAGCATCTACGCTAACCTCTTCAGGAGCCGCCATTGTTGTTTAGAAGGAACAGTCAACACTCCATGTTGTGTCTCCCACACCTAAGCCAGGCCCATAGAAAGAAACGCATTACTTGAAGCCTGACAAGATTTTCCGTGTGAAACGATAACAATGTTTGGTGTGAGTTCTCAGGTTGTTTCCCGATAAAATATCAGGTTTGGGGTCGTTTTCAGGTCGTTATGTTGTGTTAAGTTTTGGGTATGGGTTGGGTTCAGGTTCCATTGTTTTAAATGCTATCTATTAGGAACTCTCTCTCTCTGACTTTGACAATTGCCTGCACTTATAAAAACTCATATATGCAATGGCCAGCGGAAAGACCGAAACAGACTGTAACCAACGTGTTGCATTAGCATACCGTCAGTAATTAATTAAATAAAGCAAAAAAATATGGGTTCATGTCCAGGCATGGGTTGGGAACTGAAGTTTGACAAGACCAGTTGGATTCAGCCAGGTTCAGGTCTCAGTATTAGGCCAATCAATCAATCAATCGTATTTATATAGAACATTTCATACATGTTGTTTGTTTTTTATAACCCCTGTCCAATGCAGAATTAGGGTTATAACGTGTCTTCGTTCATAAGCTGTACAGTATGTTAACCAGAATGTTGCTGTGTAGAACATGTTTGCCTTTCTTCTCTAAAATCAGTGAATTAGGTGATACAGTTAAACTGTGGAGTTGTTTCAAACTGATGGCTCCTGGGGTTGATGGAGAAGTCTGTTTTAAAGTTGTGTCTGGCATCTGAAGAGATCTCAGTAATACAGTTGTTGAGTTAAATGTCATCATAACCATTAGAAACGTCGGCTAAAACTACAAACACTATAGTGAGAAATGAATTTCACTTTAATGAAGACTTCCCTCACCGTTTCAGATGTTTCACCACAGGATGCTTTTCTCCGAATTGTGCAGTGATTCATGCTTTCTTAGACAATAGATACAATACCAATCAAACCCTGGAAACTGCTTTTGGGCATTTTCACTTAAATGTTTTTTTTTTTTGGCTCCGTCTTGAGTTGAGTTTGAAGTGTGAGAAGAATGACTGTTATTTTCTAAAACACCCTTTGGTTATTCCATTTGTCAGGCGTTCAGCTGCATGCTGGAAAAATGCTGTTGAGCTTCGTTTGATCCGGCAGCCAGCTGGTAGACACTGACAAAGGCCTGATGGAGCTGATTACCTTCAAACTAGCATGTCAAGCCAGACCCTCCAAATCACAGAAATTATATTTCATGGCGGGCTACGTCAGAATTAGCTGAAGATTTGTTTCCTTCAGCTCAGCTGTGTATCTTTAAAGTTGACAGATTAGCTGCTTTTTTTCTTCAATCAAATGGCTCCTGGAGGCCCTTGGAGTTTTTATCTCTGATAAAGGTATAATATGCTTCTGGCTGACTGTGTGAGATAGAAAATAAAAGAGAAAAACAGTTTAATAGGCTATTTTTCATTGCTTTCTTGATGTGTCCTTGTAAAGAGACTATTAAGTTGTCTTCAGAGACAAATTACAATACTGATAAACTGAGCATGTTTGTTGATCCGACTGATCTCACCGAGCCATAAAGGAAGCCAGAAGGCATACAGTTTCTCTGTAATAGCCAAACAAGCGTCAGATAACATCACACACCGACATTAAGGTGAGACGGATCCATCATTGGGTGCATTGTGTGCCACATTAGCACGCCATCTTGCCTTGATTTCCTCCCTTCAGTGAGCCCACTATAGTGATGGTCTTTGGGAAAAAAGCCAAGAAACAAACTGAAGGTGAAGTTGAACATTTCTCAACAAAAAACGTTGCTGTAACAAAATGTGGACGCCTGAAACAGTGAACAGCATTTTAAAAGTAATGACTGAAAGAGTCACCAATGTCAGAAAAGTTAAACCCGACTTAATTTTCCAAAGAAACTTTATGATAATTAACTTGAGCTGGTGTTTCACCATCTCTAGGTAATGAAAAGAGGTTCTTTCATACGTTGCTGGAAGTGAAGAAAAATGAACGACCAAGACAGATGTCTATGAGGATTATCTGGAAGATTATTACCGCCTTGCTTCATTGGAACTGGAATCATATTATCTAACGTATTTATTAAAGGGACAGTGTGTAGGATTTGGTGGCATCTAGTGGTGTGGTTGCAGATTGCAACCAACTGAGTACCCCACGGCCACCACTGTTTTAAACATAAACATTCTAAATGTGTTCCAGTTTATTTCCTGTTGCAGTGTATGTGAATGACATCAGCTGACAGGAAGTAAACATGGACCCAAACTGTTGCCAGGCAACACAATTCCGTTGAAAAGCACTAAAACGGAGCGTTTCAGACAGACAGGCATATTCAGGCAGACAGAATGAGGAAAATAATGTGTTTTTTGAACATTACAGCATGTAAACATGTTCTAGTAGAAACACAAAATACAAATATGAACCTGAAAATGAACACGATATGGGACCTTTAAGGGTCCAGTGTCTCACACTTGGACATGTTGACAAAAGGGTATACCATTAATGGACCCCTGTATCTAGAGAAAACAGCTCTCTGATAAACACATCTCAGCTGGGTAGATAAAGTGTAGTGGGCCACTCTGTTATTGTCACATATGGTTACACTGATGCGTCGCATGAAACCACTCCAAGAGCTGTCAACATGTCACCACTTCAGGGCCAGCAAAAGAACGGTGGGTTACTGTATACACGCTGCTGTTGATGTACCTATGATATCTCAGTGATCACTGTCACTGCAGGGTGACGTGCACAGAACACATTGCAGAGAAACCAAGAGATGGAAAGCTGCAGAAAATGGAAACAAAAGGAGGGAAAATGGTTGAGCTTTCACATGAACACAAGATGTACAGTAAGACCGTATGTATTACAGCATATTTATGCTTTCAGTGGATTGTCCATCTGTAGGCTAATTTATAATTCAGCATGTATAGAACCCATCGATGGTGACGGAGCCCCGAGGCAGCCGGCCATGTGAGGGCATCAGATTGCTGGATTACTTGTGACATTTTGGGGCTATTGTTTTCACAGCTCATAAGGTACCTAAATCAAGTTTCGACATTTCACACCTGTAGCTGGAGTGAAACGCACGCCCCTCGCTACGATGTGTTTGTGAGTACAAGTCCCAGAGGAGTGCAGTGTGCACTGGAGCGAATAAAAGACAGAGAGAGCGAGAGATTAAATAACAAATATAAAGTCCTCCAGTGGATTTTTTCTTAAGACACTGGATCAGGGAGGAATGATAATGTGTTGAGAAACTGTTTTCAGTGCTGCTGATTCAGAGGTCAGAGCTAAGTTAGTGGAGAGAGAGAAGTGCTGCATAGTTATCCAAATTACACACCATGAAATGTATTTGGACAATAGAGCAATGGGAGTCTGCTTGAATAGGCTGAAAGTATTTATTGGTAACTCAGCGTGATTTCTCAAGGCCAGTATTGATATTTGTATCCTAATATTTGCATATAATTATACCCCCGTAGTTGTCCTTCCGTTCGTTCACGTCACACTTTCGTTTACGGAGCAGAACTCGGAAACTATGGTTAGGAACTTCAAATTTGATGGTTGACAGTGTGGTGTAGTTGTGCCTTTTGGGGGTTAGAAGTCCAGGGTGTCCACATTTTTGCGTTTCCGGAGTAGAACTCATTCCATTAGTTCCAAAAGGGCAAAACATTATATTTTGTGTTGTATTTTTCTTATATACATCATAATATAAAGGAATAGTTCAACATTTTGGAAAATTCACTTATTTCCATTCTCTTCAATGAGATGAGATGGATTTCAATCTCAAGTCACTCAGGAATTGATGGGTTTACATCAGCAGGAACGTAACACAGCTCAGATACAGCTGGAAGCAATCAGTAGAGAGTAAAGTCAGGCTGATATCTGGAAGTACAAACCAACGTAGCAGTGAAACTAAACTCCAAACTACACTGACTCAGTTAGAAGCTTTGCTCCCAATTACTGCATATCATTGTTTTCAGTTTCTTTTTTCTTCTGTTTTAATTAGTGTTCTTTTAAAATGTATTGGAGTCCTAGGGGAAACCGGTCAAAACCACAGAAACTGCAGCCTATGTAGTATTAATAGATATAAAATAGAACAAATAGATCAAATATTTGCCATGGGTCCTAATTTAAAGCATGACACACTATCAAGGTGGTAGGGGCACTCTGTCACACAATATGCAAATTAACTCTAACTTTCCTAAGATAATAATAACCAATTTTATTCTTGCAATTCCTGATTTATGTATAAAAAGTGAAACAATATTTTTCCAACCTAAAACGATTCTATTATACTATTTTGAGTGATTGTGACTAAAGATTTGTACATCTCTATAGGTGCTTGTGTCAATTTTCTTATACCCCTTTTACACCAATGACCAGGGTTTAACCAGGGTTATCTGGTTTGAAGTCAGACGTATTGCTGAGTTTGTGCTGAAAAAGGATAAAATGCATAAACAAAGACAAAAAGGAATGATTAGAAAGTTGGTACTAATAAACCAAGATAAACCGTAACTCTCTATTTTCCATCTCCGCTTTGTCATATTCTTTCATATTGCTCCAGAAGAACATGTGTACTCTCATAAGTATGTGTGAAGTGCTCCCATTCTCACCACACATCCTGTTTTTATACCAGTTTATGTCTCATAAAACTTGTGCCTACGGGTTTTAAAATGTCTCTAAAATGCCTGTAGAACAATATGCAGATGACTCATTGTTTTACTTTCTAAGAGTAAAGCTATCATTCCCGTTATGCCATATGGCAGAAGACAAAGAGCTCTGTGGAACAGGTTAAACTAAACCACAGTGATTGTTTTTGTGGCGGTATAGGCAAGATATCGGAGTGAGGATTACGAACATGTCTTCAAAAACATGTAACGGTTTGTTAAATGACCTGTCGCCGGCTTTAATCCAGCCCTGATGAAAACAGAGGCTTTAATCATCAATGTAAAAGGGATGATTAAATGAGCCGCACTGACGGGAGCTAACTGAAACCAGGAGTAATGAACCGGATCCCATTTATAATGAAGGTCTAATATATCAGTCGAAACCTACTTTAAAAGATAAACTAAGTAAAGCTGGTCCTAAAGGTGATTTCATTCTGAAATGACGCTTCATGTTCCATCACATCATGCAGCCTCCATGTATTTATTTATTTAGCAACATCATTGAATCTTGTTTTGGCATAGTCACCGCCACGGTGCTGGAGAAATATTCTCAGACGAGTCATATCACTTGTAATTACTAAGAAGAGGATCTCGGTTTCACTTAGAAACAGCTCACTTTTTTATGAGGTTTTGTGAGTGCGTATTGTAAGGTACGGGATCAGATCACATTCACATTCCTCCCACCTCAATGATTTGCAAGTCAAATCAATCTGAGAAGCATGCATGTAGCTAGAACAGTGCATTAAGTCATTATCGTGGTGTCAACCGTGGCTGTGTGCAGGCAGATTTGCCGAGGAGCAAATGGTCTAATTGCTTAAAATAAATTAAGAGCACAGAAAAAGAAACTTAGAGGCTGAAATGTCAAACTCAAAATGCTCCTGAATGAATTAGATTACAGATTCCCTGATTCATTTGACACCGGGAAGAAAACCACTTACATTTTTTACATTGTTTATTTATTTTGCACAATTTAAGACTACACAACATAACAAAAAAATAAATGAGTAATATACAGTGCAGGAAGAGGCAAAACACCCATTGGGCTTATCTGAAGCCTCCACCTAGAGACAAGATTAATATAAAAAAAAATAATATGACTACATAATAGTGAAAACAAACAATTAGAACAAGATATATATAATAACAACAATAACAATAAATATATCAAAAAGACTGTGTGTGTTGCGTGGAAGTGTATGGTTAGTGTTTGTGAGGAGGATATTGATTTAAATATCTATAAAGACTTCTGGGCAATCGTAAGCAAACAACATTGTGAAAAAATAAAACAGATAAAAACAGATACATGGACAACATGGGGAAAAGCAATTACAAAACAGCAATTAAATGACCCTTTAAGCGACTTTTGAAACATTTGACAGATGAACAGTTTATTGATAGATGTGAAAAGCTACTCCATAATTTGGTTCCCTTAAATCTTATCCAAAACTGACCTCTACTAGTGAGGAATTTAGGAGGTTGAAGATCTACAGATTGACAGGTTGAGTAAATTTGGACCTGAGAATTTGTTTTAAAACAGGTCTTGATCTGCTCCGGAATATTCCCTTCACCAGAAAGTATCTTATAAATAAAAACACATATTTGAGAAATATTGATATCATAAATAGTAAGAATGTGGAGTTTCTGAAATAGAGGAGCAGAGGAGAACTCTGATCGAGTTGTAATCCTCACAAAACATTTTTGGAGAACTCAAATTTTATGATGGTTTGTAGGAAAAGTACTCACCCCAATCTATATTACAATATGAAAGATAGGGATAAATTAGACTGTAATAAAGAGTAAGGAGACAGTTTGTGGTGACAAGAGGACTAACCCTTCTTATTATACCAATAGATTTATTTATTTTTCTACTAACCCAGTCAATCTGTTCTCTCTAACTCAAGCGCTCATCAACAATAATTCCCACACATTCCCAGTTAGGTTAAGGTTTAAAATAAGTACGTGAACTAAATAAAACACAAACAATGTAACGTCAGTATCATGGTCTGGCTGTGCCAGAACGTTGAACTTTTTCTGTTTCTTATAAGTTGAGATTGTCCTATGTTCCTCCTTTGGGTTTATTAGTTCTGTTAATGTGATTTTGGTTTGTGTTGGATTTGGTTTCTTTTATATTCTTTCATTCCAGTGTTTCCTGTTTTATTTTGTAATTCACTCCTCCTGTGTCTTGTCTGGTTTTACTTCCTACCTTTGTTTGTTTTCCCGCCTTTGTTGATTGTCTGCCCCGCCCTGATTTGTTCCACCTGTGTCTAATCAACCTCTTGTATTTAAGCATGTGTGTTCCCCTCTGTCTTGGTCAGTTTGTGGTAATTTTGGTTTTGTTCTCAGTTTCGTTTTTGTTGTTTGTTGGATTTATTCTTTTGTACTTTGTTCCCCTCCCTGCATTTTTGTTTTTTGATGCCTGTTGGTTTTTGTTGTTTGAATACTTCGGCTTCATTTATTAAAGCTTGCTTTTATTTAAATCTACCTTTCTGCCTGGTAACTCTGCCTTTGGGTCCCCCTTTAAACTCATATCCCTGACAGTCAGTACGGGAAACACGTGACAACCGTCACTACAAAACACTGCACCTTCATGCAACTTACAGCCCGGACACACTAGGAACGTCAGGAGCGCGTGGCGGCTGCGTTACTTGTTGTTTTTTATTTCGGTGTCCCTGTTAACAGGTTAGAGCAGCCACACTGCCCGTCCGACACGTGTCTCACGCGCATCTCAACTGCGTTTCTTCTAGAGAATAGAGGTCTCGCCTATTTTTGACGCGTGCCACGCGCGTCTCACAGCAACAACGGACAGTGAAAGTGATCTATTGACAGTATATTGACATATCAGCTACATTACTACAGTTTCAATGTCTAGACATCTGCAGAATATGTCACAAACAGTGAAGGTGATCTATTGTCTGTATATTAACATCATACCCGCTACATTACTACAGTTTTGAGGTCTATCTGTAGAATATGTTACGGAGATGAAAAAGAGTAAAGATTTATTTTTAAATCAATATTTCCTGCTTTCATTTTGAAATAAAAGCCCTCAAGCGTTTTTTCTGTGGACAGAATTCCTTCATTTGTTAACGCATGGCTTTTATTCTGAAATATGTGCCGGACAGTGTTGTAGAACATGCAGTGACTTGGAGAGTTCCATGAATGAATATAGTACGGCGTTTTAATTGTGGATTATTACTATTATTTACAAATTACCACACGTTTCTTAACCTTTTCTCGGTCTAAAATAAATAGAAAGAAAGGCCTGACAGCAGCAGCAGAAACGCAACAGACAAGCAGCTGACACGCAGCTGAAATGCAGCTGGTGTGAACGCCCGACGCGTGTATCACGCAGCCGACACGCCACGCAGCCGCCCTGACATTCCTGGTGTCCGTGGGCTTAGGGCTGTGGGATTCTGGCTTGTGACAATGCCAAAGGGAGTTCACAGGCAACACATAATGCAATTGCCAACCGATAACGACTGGCGAAATGTTCCTGACGTGACTGCAGAGGCTCCGGCATCATCCAAATTCACTTAATAAAGAAAAGGACCAGAGCCCCAGCAGTCCTTATCAGTCCATCTCAATCTTGTGCTACAAACAGGTCTTGGTGAGTGTCAGCAGAAAGAGACGGCCGTTTGGTTCCTGATGTGACATGAAAACACGAGTTACCAGCGTTGGATTACTGCTGTCCGCTGGGAGCACGAATAAAGGCAGTAGTTGAACATCTGTTATTGTTGTACTTGAACCCGTTTGATCCTTTTGTAGTATTAATAACAGGGGGGCAACAGTCACTTAACAAGAGCCGATATCTTCCTGTGGAGAAGAACCTATTAATCAATGTTAGTGAATGTAAGCACGTCTCCTACAAAAGGCAGAACTCAGTGTGAGTTACATTAAGTCTGAAGGCCACAAACACACCAGCCTTTGTGCTAAACTGTTAGCCCTCCGCTGGCTGCAGCATCATATTTACAGTCGTATCTTCTCCTCTGACTTTTAGCGGGAAAGTGAAGTATTTCCCAAAATATCAAAGTATAGTGTGTGTGTCAAAGCCTGATATATCTTCATCTATCTGTGGGACTCAATCCAGCATCCAGCTTCCTGCTGCCACAAATGTAGATTAATCCACCGCTGAAAATAGTCCCCAACAAATGCTCTCCTGTTTGAGTCACAGTGATCGGCTGTTTTAGGATTTAAAGATAAACTTCATCTTCAGTAGGAACCAATGAGGTGGAGTAGAGTAAGGTAGTCAGTTTTGGTCTTTTCATGAGATTTGTTGACAAAAAGAACATTATTTCCGCCCGTATCCTTCAAACAATGCAGATAATAGACTAAAATGTTATCAATTACACTTGACTCACTTCAGCAGGACGTTAAACGGCTAAACTACCCCTCCAGAGCAACGCCACTGGATGTGACCGCCGTCAACAACCACGGATGACTGGCATCCAAAGCGGCTCAACAGCCTCTCAGCACCTTGAGTTGTGTCCAGGCTCATGATAGCATAATGAGGTATATGCAGGCTTTTATTTACGCATCATGTGACCTGTAAGATCCCCGATCCCGCTGGAGGCTCCGCTGGCTCACCACGACCAGCTCGTGCGCATCCAGACACAACCTGGCACGACAGCGCAGCACATCTCGTTCCACCAAAAAAAGAAATGTGCTTCTGCGACAGGGCGCCCGGAGGCCCGGGGCATTGTCATAATGATGCAGCAAAAAAGCAAATGAAAAATGAAACGCACCTTCCTTCTGTATCTCTTCTCTCTCTTGCCGATGTTGCACACATGATTGACTCGCCGGGCCGAATGATTCGCAGCACAAACTATCAGCTCAGACACTGAAACACCACGCATTTTTTTTTTTTTTTGCATTTGTATTGCGCCGCTACACACTGCTTGAGAGGTGTATCTTTTTTTTCTTCTTCCTGAAATAGAAGAGATGAAGACCGGCAGTGTTTGCCGTCCTGGAAATGAATTCCCCTCGGAAATCCCCAACATGAGAGAAACAAACATCCTCCCCACGATACATTAGCTATTCATTCACATTTGCATGGTTATATCGGATGCTGCCAAGACTCACTCTCTGTGCAATGCTAATCAATTCCTGCAGCGGCTGGATAAGACCACTGCACCCTCCCTTTGAGTGAGAGCCAACACTAATATGAATGACTCATTTGCAATGTAAAACAAGATCAATTAGTAATCCAGCATGGAGGGTGCATGCAAACCACCCCTTAACCTAAAATATAAAAACCTGTTATTTGAACTGACGTGCTGTTGTGCTGCTTTATGTCTAACGGGATTACACGGTTCTGCATGGGGCTACAGTGGATTGTGAGGCTGTAAAGGAATCCCTATGTAACGGGAATAAAAGAAACCTATTGCACAATTGACTCAAACTCATCTTTCAACGCCACTGCAGACCTTTCCTTTCGACACTTTATTGAGGTCACCGCAATTGTGTTTAATTCAGACGGTTCTGGATGCAGCGTGACCTTTTGCACCGCCAATCGAAACAAGCCATAAAATTGGAGACCTTGTCTGTCATTCTTTATCTATCTCTCTCTCTCTCTCTCCTCCTGAGCACCACCATCAAGCGAGCGGCAGAAAAAAAGATTACCGTAGAATTGAAGATGCAGGGGTTGAGGACCTCATCGGGGGATATTGCATCTCTTCTCCTATACCCCCCCTTACCAAAAAGAAAATCTTGTTGAGGCACAAAAAGGATTCCGGTGTCCCAGGATCAAAGTGGATCAGGATGGGGAGTCATGTCTGAAAGCTCTGAAGATGCTCCAAACGGGTCTGGACTAAGATTTTAATGGGAGTGCTGCTACGTAGAAGGTGACATGGGGGTGACATTTTCCTTTCTGTCTTGCCTGGTCCTGATTTAATTCTTCAGATTCCCCATCTGGTGCACTGACTTTTGCCTAATCCATCCATCCATCTGGGTTCTTTCACTTCTGGTCTTCAAGCCTAAGTAATTACTGAGTTGAAACCAAAGACACCCCGAAACACAATAAACTAAGATTAGGGATGCACCGATACCACTTTTTTTCAGACTGAGTACAAGTACTTACATTTGGGTACTAGCCGATATCGAGTAACGATATGAGTACTTCTCTGTGCCAAAAGACCCTCGTTATCAGCCAGCTGGAGGGTGTGAGAAACACACGGCAGGCTGGGGAGTCCCGCGTACGAGGCAGTGCGCCGCGACCGGCTCTAGGTCAGCTTGGAAAGGCTCGGGGCGATGGTGGCTCGCAGCCGCAGCTTTACAGCGCTCTCCACCTGGACCTCGCCTCACCGTGGAAAAGCTGTGCCCTCTCTCCCCGCCGGGGAGGGACGGGACCACGTAAAAGGCGCCAGGGGTCTGCGGCGATGTCTGCAACCCACCCGACCCATCTTGAAACACGGATCAAGGAGTCTAACGCATGCGCGAGTCAGAGGATGCAAGCAAAACCCCGTGGCGCAGTGAAAGTGAGGGCCGGCACGCGCCGGCTGAGGTGACCCAGCAGGGTCGGGCGCACCACCAACCCGTCTCGCCCGCACCGTCAGGGAGGTGGAGCGTGAGGACCGAAAAGATGGGGATGAGAGGTTAAATCGGGCTGCCGTAAAATATCGGAGCCGTTTTGCGAGTACGAGTACATGAGCACAGTATCGGACCCGATACCCGATACTGGTATTGGTATCGGTGCATCCCTAATCTCAGGACATTTTGCCAGAGTTTGTCTCTATGGCGGTGAACTAGAGCGAGGCGTCCTTTAATCACAAGGTTGGCGGTTCGATCCCCGACTCCTCCGTGTCAAAGTGGCCTTGAGCGAGACACTGAACCCCAAGTTGCTCCGCGGGCGCTTCACAGCAGCAGCAACAGTAGGCGTACATCATGGTAACTGTGTCTAAATGTCCCCAGACTACTGTTCACTGACAGCATAATAGCTCTCTATTGGAATCCTGTTGGACCCCTGGGATTGTGTCTATATGTACTACAGAGCTCTGTGTAAAGATTTACACATAAATGGATTTTATTGGATTATGTCCATCATGGCTCTAACACTATTTGCATCTCAAAAGATCAACTCCTTCCTGCAGACCGCTCTTGATGTGTCTATTAAAGGTGTCCTTTATCCGCCTGAATAAGACGACAGAAAGTGCGCGCCGTGATTTCATTATAGTCCTCCGCTCGATTCAGACCCAAAGAGGCGCAAGAGCATCGTCACACAGATGTTATATTCACATCTTCTTGTTCTCCGTGTGTTGTAAGTGGATTACGGCATCGCTCGCCTCCCAGGAGCCGCTGTCGAGGAACGCTGACTCAGCGCGTGTCTGCCGAACAAAAAAAAAAAAAAAAGTAGGAAGCCCTCCTTGTCTGCTTATTGGCTAACCAAAAACGCCGCTTCCCACGAAATCCTCCTGCATTGTTGAGAGCTCTCAGTGTGGACAAGTCTCCTTATAAGGTGCTGCGGCGGCGTAAAGCTTCTTGTTAACCACCCCAGATTGTTGTCACGCATTCAAACCATTATGTGTGTGAGGAAAAAAAGCCGCAGTCATTGTCGCTTTTTGATGTGGGCGATGTGCTCTTTGTTGTAAAGAAAGACAACCCTAACAATGACGGGCTGTGAGACCGCCACATAACATTACCTCTCATAGTGGCTGCTTTTCTCTTTACATTGGGATGCATCATGTGTGTGTGTGTTTGTGAGAAGCCTGATAAAGACTAAAGCCGGAGTCGAGTGTGAAGCTGTGCGTCCTAATATGCTCCAGCGAGCGTGTGATGGAGCGGTAACACTCCGTGAACACTCTCACCTCCGCTCAGCTGAACATGAAATGAAAATGCGGCGCCACGCGGCCGCCGAGGTGCATCTGAAGAGGGGAGAAGAAGAAGGCGGTGCAATCTTTGCATCAGCACCGCATCACATTATGGATTATAAAGCACCGCGGGCAGCGTTTTGTTCCCAGCGCACAGCACAACGACTGTGGGTTTTCTTTTATTGAGCTATTGGCGCTGAAAGCTCATCACTGAAAGCACTTGATCATATCTGGGTTTATAGGTTTTGGAGAAAAGAGCTCATTTGCATGGTCGTGTTCACACAGTTTGCATTTCAGGAAATCATATGCTCACTTAAGTCTAATAAAGAAGTGCTCTGACCGGGTAGATCACATGACCGGTGTTCTTATTCAAGGCAGGATATGAAGCTCTCCTTTGTCTGTATGACTTTGGTTGGTTAGTATTACATAATACTAATACTTTACTACTGCTGGATTTAGAAATAGAACATCCTTGACATATGTAAAGTGTGTCGGCCCAGGGTACGCCAGCCATCGATGGTGAATTAATGCCCTTTTTTTCCTCCTCTCCTTTCTAATGGAGCTCTGTGCCAGCCACCTGCTGTGCTGATTGAGCTCTTTGAGAGTCTCCTCTGCTGCCTCAGTACTGATACAGGAAGAACGAGAGTGCACTAAAAGTAAAATTATGCTCTAAAAAATTACTGACATTTGTATTCATCAAGCAGCGTCACCGCAGCTGAATGTAAAATGTCAGATCTAAAGTGTCCTGGCTAAGTTGCAGTGGATACTAGCTCCGAGAAAAACAACTTTCACGAGTGTCTACATGGAGAATCATTTTAATACAGGATTGAAGAGAATATTTGGGGCTTTACTGGGTTGGTTAACACTGGGGAATCACTGATGGGTGTGGTCAGAACTGTGCTTTGTTGCACCCTGCACGTAGCCGTCCACGTAGCGAGGAGGTCGGGGTGGACGGACGGGTCCAACAAACACAGGACTTTCACCCAGGAGACCGCTGGTCGTGTTCCGTGTGAAACCAAAAGTCAATGTTCATTTGTCTATCACGATATGTTGTGTATTGACAGCCTAAGTTTGTCCTTTCTGAAGAAGGGTAGAAGGGCAGGGGGGCCTTCTTGTGTTGTCATGGTAATCAGCCCTGAGTCGAAGCTAACAGGAATACAAACACAAACTCGGACATCCTACCGAAATAAAAAACAACGCGAGAACGCGTTACCTCGTCGCCAAGTTTTGTTGAATACTCTTTCGTATTACCCACCGTACTTTACTCACTCCGTTGGCTTCCAGTTGGCTTTAGAATCGATTTTAAATGGTAAAGGCTGCTAAGGTGCCAACTTTGCCCATCAGGATCTAATCTAAATACCCATTCACACACCGATGGCTATGCCTCCGGGAGCAATTTGGGGTTAAGTGTCTTGCTCAAGGTCACATCGACCTGTGACCCAGAGCAGCCAGGGATCAAACCACCGACCTTCCGATTGGTAGACGACCTGCTCTACCCTCTGAGCCACAGTCGCAGCTCTCGATGTTCGTTTTTAAAGCCGTTAACGGCCTCGACCCACCTCATTTGTCCGAGATTTTAACTCTCGGAGAGCAAAACGGGGCTTTGCGGGTCATCTGGTCAGCTTTTTTTTTAGAAGTCCCAAATTCGAGGTATAAGCTGTGGGGTGATTGTGCTTTTGCTGTCGCTGCTCCTAAACTATGGAACAAGTTACCCCCTGATATATCTCTGACCTAGTACTTTTTAAATCTAAGCTCAAGACTTTTTTATTTAGATTGGCTTTTAATACCTAATAGCGCTGTGACATCTTCCTTATGATTTTTATGTACCTTTTTTCCAAATTTATGATATGTTGTGTTTTTTATTTCTTGATGTTAATGCAAAGCACTTTTGGTACCTTTTGGTTGTTGTAAAGGGCAAATAATGTCGATTAATGATTGATTGATTGATTGATATCAAGTCAAAAACAGTGCTAACCACTAAGACAGCTAATGTACCTTTTAATTTTATTCCAAATAATGAATAATGTGGAGAACCAGAGTTGTATGATCAAACAGTGTAAGCCCTGACCAGGCAAAAGACTTCAGAATGGCTTCGGTTGAGAATACAAACGGCTAATCATCATCGGTGATGGCATATTTTAATGCCACATTAATCCCAGGTTGCTATTTGATCCGACTCGGTGGACACATTACCTCTCTGCGTGGACGAGGCCTTCCAGTGAGAGGGGGGGGATCATAGACGGAGAGAAAGAAGGGAATCCGCCCATCAAAGCTCCACCGTGCCCCCTTCTGAGAACACCTTCTGAGCTTTGCCCACTGATGTAAGGCGAGCAGAGGAACCCCGCCGTGAAGCCATCACACGAGTGTCATGGATGCCAACGTGGTTGGATGTGTGGCGCGCCACCATGTCAATGAACGGGAGGTTCAAAAGCTTCGTATCCGGTCAACTCGGAGGCACTGTGCTAATCTCCTCCCAGTTACAGTCGCAAAGAAGCCGGCCGAACATGTGTGGCTGTCTATGTGCTATAATCAGTGGTGTTAATAAATGTGGTCCCAACTCAGAGGGGCATTTTGTGTGCCGCATGAACACTGCCGACTTAAAAGTAGAAGCTCTGTCCTGTCACATAAACGCTGTCTTATCAGTAGGACATGCTGAGACGTAGCTGGGAGTGATGCGGAGGAACTGGCAAAGCGCCGCTCACTTCAGAAATGGTCATCCCGGTGTGGCCAGCTAGCCCCCGTCCACTGCCAGCCCTTCTTCCTCCAGCCACAGCAAATCACACATGACAGGCTGCCACTCACTGCGCTGGCAGGAAGATTGAAGTTGTGTGAAGGAAGCCAATCAGATGGATGGAGAATTCTGCTGGAGAGAGTACAAACAGCTGGGAAATGGGGTCGCTCTGACGTTTCACTGTGTGCACGCGAGCTTTCCTTTGATTTGCGAGCCACCGTGTGAACCCTGTTTTAGCCTGTAATTATCCCGTCGGTTCAATAACAAGCTACTAATTTGTGTTAGTATGTGATCTGATGTTCCTATTGCAAAATGTCAACACCTAATGGCCTGGTAACGATAGAGATGTGGAGGCATTTATTAGATATGACAAGCTGTGATACTAACTGAGCCTGAGTTCACATTAACCCTGCTCTTCTAGTTACAGTGGAAAGATTATGATCATAAACTCTACATTCATAAAGTGTAAAGAGTCATAATTATACACTTTACATCACTGATTAAAGACTGTAAAAGTGTATAATTATGACTCTTTACATATATACTGTACAGTATATTAAACTGCTATGACATCATCTTCAACGGGACTCTTGCTGAAACATTTCAAAGGCAACCAAACAGAAAAACATCTGCACCTCGTCAATTGTATGTAGTGTGCGGCATAGTGTGCGGCATAGTCTGCGGTGTAGTGTATGGCGTAGTTTTCGGCACAGTGTTCCGCGTAGTGTACGGCGTAGTGTACGGCGTAGTGTACGGCGTAGTGTTCCGCGTACTGTACGGCGTAGTGTACGGCGTAGTGTACTTAGTGCGGCATAGTGTTCTACGTAGTATACGATGTAGTATATGGCGTAGTGTTCGGCATAGTGTACATAGTGTGCAGCGTAGTGTACGGAGTATTGTTCGATGTAGTGTACGACGTAGTGTACATAGTGTGCAGAGTAGTGTACGGCATAGTGTGCGGCGTAGTGTGCGGCGTAGTGTACGACGTTGAGTACTTAGTTCGGCGAAGTGTACGACGTAGTGTAGGACGTAGTGTACATAGTGTGCAACGTAGTGTGCACCGTAGATTACATAGTGTACGGCGTAGTGTATGGCGTAGTGTTCCGCGTAGTGTTCGGCGTAGTGTTCCGCGTAGTGTACGGCGTAGTGTACGGCGTAGTGTACGGCGTAGTGTACGGCGTAGTGTACGGCGTAGTGTTCCGCGTACTGTTCCGCGTACTGTACGGCGTGGTGTACTTAATGCGGCATAGTGTTCTACGTAGTATACGATGTAGTATATGGCGCAGTGTTCTGCATAGTGTACATAGTGTGCAGCGCAGTGTACGGAGTATTGTTCGATGTAGTGTTCGGCGTAGTGTTTGGCGTAGTGTACGACGTAGTGTACATAGTGTGCAGAGTAGTGTACGGCGTACTTTACGGCGTAGTGTGCGGCGTAGTGTGCGGCGTAGTGTGCGACGTAGTGTACTTAGTTCGGCGAAGTGTACAACGTAGTGTACGATGTAGTGTACATAGTGTGCGACGTAGTGTGCACCGTAGATTACATGGTGTACGACGTAGTGTACATAGTGTACGGCGTAGTGCACGGCGTAGTGTACAATGTAGTGTACATAGTGTGCAGCGTAGTGTATGGCGGTTTAGTGTTCGGCGGCCTAGTGTGAGGTGTAGTGCACATAGTGTACGGCGTAGTGCACATAGTGTGCAGCAAAGTGCACATAGTGTCGAGCGTAGTGTAGAGCATAGTTTTGCCAGCTGCCCCTTGCAAAAATACATCACTCAGGAAAGTGATACTCATAAATGACAAACAACAGAAGAAAGAGTGGAGCATCTTCCCATGGGGAACGTCTTTACTGATCCAATCAATGCCACTCTTAATGTGTTTTGTCATCAAGTATTGTGCTAATATTTGTCAAACACTGAAGATGACTCTCCACTCTCTACAAAAAAAGCAGTTGTGTCGGCCAGAAGGCCAGTCCAGCTCTGCCTCTAATGTTGTTTCAAAGATACTCAGTCAGTGTGAAGCAAATTCAGAGTTCTGGTAGTGTGGAAATATATTTAAGATTAAGAGGATCATCACTAAATCATCAAATGTTGAGTGAATGTTGTCTTTCTCTGTGTAAAGACTGGACTTCCCCCCATACCATAGCAGTGCAGAGCAGCCTATACTGTGACATGACTCAGTGTCGATGGCTGTTTTAATTGTTCCATAGCCCATATATCTCCCATTACTCCGTGAGCCTGCCACCCCTCACAGCTCATCTATAATTCAGTGCGAGTGCGCTCCTTGACACAGTGCAAT
Organism: Sebastes umbrosus; assembly: GCF_015220745.1. Classification (NCBI taxonomy): domain Eukaryota; kingdom Metazoa; phylum Chordata; class Actinopteri; order Perciformes; family Sebastidae; genus Sebastes; species Sebastes umbrosus. The sequence continues at coordinate 12,608,308 of NC_051292.1, read as the reverse complement.
TAATTAGTCTTTTTGTTCATTAAAGGCATGGCTTTTAGAAGACCATCATGTTTTATTTTTGTTTTAATTACTTTGTGCTTTGGCAGGCTTCTATTTTCCAAGATGTATGGAAGGCGAGGCCCCGACCGCTATCCAATTAGAAGGAGATCTCCTTGTTTATCCAGCCCTGATGAGGAGAGAGCGCAACATCAAGTGTTGCTTTCAAAGTGTGGGAGATATGTGAGATTAATTTTTTACATGTGATGTAATGAGATTTGCATACCTTTGAAAACGATCTTCAGCTCCTCCGGGTCAATTGATTTGCCATTCAGTTTTTAAACCACCAAGAGACTCATAATGTACGAGTGTTACTGCACGGGCCGTTTCATCTGTGTGTAGACTGCAGTGCAGCAGGCGACCCGGCAACGGTAATGCTATATAATAGGTAGTTAATAGGTAATAAGGCCATAATACATCCTTATAATTCAATAATTTGATTAAATTCAATTCATATATATTTAATAAGACTATATAAGTGTTCATTATAGCATTATAATCAAGTGAATTGTTAGATTAAAAGACATTTATAAGCACTTAATAAGAAACTTAAAGGTCCCATATTGTAAAAAGTGAGATTTTCATGTCTTTTATATTATAAAGCAGGTTTAAGTGCTATATAAATACTGTTAAACTATTAAAACGCTCAATATACGGAGAAAAACACACAGCCCGTATTCAGCGTATTGTGCATTTGAAACAAGCTGTTTGGATTTCTGTCCATTTGTGATGTCACAAATCTACAATATTTAGACCATTACACGGTTTTAAACGTACATATTCTAAATGGGTCCCAGTTTATCTCCTGTTGTAGTGTATGTTAATAACATCAGCTGACAGGAAGTAAACATGGACCCAAACTGTTGCCCAGCAATGCAATTCCATTGCAATTCCGTTGAAACGCACTAAAACGGAGCGTTTCAGACAGAGGGTAAATACAGGTATATTCAGGCAGACAGTATGAGGAAAATAAAGTTTTTTTTGAACATTACAGCATGTAAACATGTTCTAGTAGAAACACAAAATACAAGTATGAACCTGAAAATGAGCATGATGTGGGACCTTTAACAGTTTATAGACTGCTTAAGAACGTTAATGAAAGCCTTGAGTTTCTTGGTTATAATAGCGTTTACTAGTTTATCTATTATATCATTGTTAAACCTTTACTAACCTTTTTGTTGATTTATTAAGATGAATGCATATTTTATTATGCATTTATTAGCAATTAACTATGCACATAACAGTGGACTATGCATCTAAAGTGAGAACAATGCTTATTTCGGTTAGTAAGTCCTTTATTATGCACTTATTGACATTTAACTATGACTCCCTATTCTCCAAATGTTGATAGTTACAGGCCCTAATATTGCCAATAGCTGGTGGCTCTTTTAGTTTGATATTACAGGTGAGGATGAAAGAGCTGTTTTTTGGGGGGTTTTTGCAGCATAAATAGATTTATTAATGAATACAATTAAAAGCCGGCCATGAAATTTCATTCATGACTTTGATAATAGTAGTTTGAATAGAAACAATCCTCATCTCATGGTCCTCATCAACAGACGGAGTTTGTTCAGTTGCCGTAGAGATGGCTCAGCCGTCATAGGCACAGTATGGGATGTGGGTTTTTTTTTTCGTAAAAACAAAAACTAATCACTGAGGAAAGGTGACAGACAGACATTTAAAAGTGTTCCAACGAAGCAGAAACAGACTTCACTCAAATATCAGTCCTACAGCTAGAAATGAGCAGGTTTCTCCAGCTGTGATGCAGCACCAGATGTGGCAGGATCCCATTTATAGCCTAACCTATACCACTAACGTAAAATATCCCAGCATTCCCTTTGTTTCTGTGTACTTTTATCTTTCCCCGGGCAGCGCTCGGTGTCAAATGCAGCATAAACGTCGCGCTCTGCCGCCTCAACACCTCTTGCCCTCATTAATTGTACCTTAAGTGACATTAAACGCGAGCGGCGGAACCGCTGAGGTGTCTCTATCAGCAGGAGGATTCCCGACTTCACGGGACCGCTTTTTAATTATTCGTGCAGTCATTAAAGTGTTGATGAACTTCCGGAGCGATCTCGACTAAACATCTGTGGTTCTGCCATGTGGACACCCAGCAGCCATGTTTGACACGTCCCTGTGGAGCCGTGGAGGAAGTCAACAGACAAGTGAACTCTTCTGCAGTACAGTAACATCTGGTTTCATATGTATATATTTCATACATATGATCCTTGATTTACATATGGATTTGTTGGAGGAAATAGTCTATTTGTTGAAATAAATTTCTATAGCTTCTATATATTTGGTTTCATGTTCTTTGATATTTAAGTTTCCGCAAATAACTTGATTGATTTGACTCACACCTGTTCTCCTCTGTGATCTCTTCTTCTAGTGAAACCAGCCAGATAAAGAATCTTAAATAAATACTGAAAAGTATGTGTCTCTTTCTTGCATTGTCTGTGTTAAACCAGCTACCAACTGAAATGTACTGTTATGCAGAAGACCTGCGGATTTGTGAAGTAAAGTTGGAATATATCAGAAGAGGTTATTAAAGGGGCATGAGTGACAAGTTTCTTAGTGCACATATTTAATGTATTCTTTGAACCGAAAATATTGTTTACATTCTCAACAGCAGTCTGCCGGCGGTTCAACTGTATGGAGTTAGGGATGGACACTCACTGAACTTGGTCACACATGGATATGGATATATGGACATAGATGGAAGTTAAACACATTTGTACCTCTAGATGATTTTAAATCCATGATTACAAACTACTCCACTCTTGAATGTGACTGTTTTTACTATTGTTCTATTGTCGTCTTGCTGATTGAAATGATGTTCTGTGTGTATTTATTCTTAAGGCCATGGTGCTCTGCCGGAAACCGCTGTATTGCACCCTCCGGGTGGGGAGTGAGTCTTTGCCCCAAGTGAGGGAGTTCAAGTATCTAACAAACCAACAAACAAACCAACAAACTAACAAAGAAACAACCCAACCAACCAACAAACAAACAAACAAACAAACCAGCAACAAACCAACAAACAAACAAACAAACCAAAAAACAAACCAACCAACCAACCAACAAACCAACAAACCAACCAACAAACCAACAAACAAACAAACAAACAAACCAACCAACGCCAGTGAAAACATAACCTCCTTCCTAGGCCTTCGGCCTTGGCGGAGGTAATAATGACACATGAAAGTGTCTGACCATATATAAAGACTCAATACCAACTTTTACGACGCAGTGTTTGATTTTTTTTTTTTTCATTACCTGAAAAAGTAAAGCGACGATATCCAACATGAGACAAATCAATCAGAACTAATACCAAAAGTAGGTAAGCACACCAGGAAGAATACTCTATCGATCTTTATCTGCATCTCTCACCCTCAGGTTAAGATCCCATCAGATGATAGACACCTAAAAAAAAGGAGATTATGGGTTGACAGAATTTGTTGCCAGCTTAGAATTTAGCTAGGGTTAGGGTTGGGGTTGGGGGTATCCTAGGGTTAGGGTTAGGTTTAGGGTTATCCTAGGGTTAGGGTTAGGGTTAGTAGCAATTTTAATCCAAATTACTATTATTTGTTTCAAGTGTAAGGAATGACAAGGGATCACATATGCAGGAATTGCATGCAGGTAAAGTCAGTGATTTTCATTGAAGCAGTGACTGGGTAATGCTTCTGTGACGCACGTTGGACACTGTGGTGAAAAATTAATCTTTAGGACAAGCCCAGTATACCTACAGTATGTGTAAGGTCACATGGAGACTGGGAACATCTGTCACAGCTGTCAGCATCGTCAGGGTAAATGAGTGCCAGTCTGGCCTTGCTCAAATGGTGAAGTGTTTTAAAGAGCCTTCACATGAGAATGAGGAGCTTCTAATGCATCACAACACCAGGGTGAGAAGGTCCAAGTCCTGTTCCCAATGGAATCTAATCTGAAATCAAGATGTAGTACATGTTGCAATCAGGTAGTACAGGTATGAAAGGTGGCCTTTCGGCAGGTCTAAAACAGGGAGGAGATCAATCGTCAATCAATCGGTCAATTGTCGTATCACCACGTCTTCTACAAAGATCAATTTGAAAGTTTCGAAAACTGTGTTTCTGCCAGCTGAAGCAGTTCCAGGGTCTGTGTGTTATTTGTGAGAGTGGTGATTTCATGCCAAAAAACAAACCCAAGCTTCTTCCACTTAAACAGAACATGTCGATATTTAGTTAAATCCAGAGGGAAGATCAAAGCCACCAATCACGGCCCTCTTGAAGCCGTGAAGGACGCAATTAACACCGAGCAAACTTTGAGCTTCTTATGCTGTGTTTTTGTGTCCTGATATCTTCGAGGCTTGTGTGATTCTCTTGTTATGTGTCCCTCCTCTGTGCCTCAGATCTGCTATTTATGCTGCGAGGCATTATGTGGCCACTAAAAGAGAGAGGGATGAAAGCAGTAGACACATCTGGTCAACTGCAAAGTTACGCCTCCCTCAGGACCTCCTACAAGTGTCTTCACCGGGCGAGCTCCACTCCTTTTTTTTCGGCTTTTAATTAGACAGGTAGCCGGAGAGCCTCATTTGCAGGCATTTTCCAGGAATGGTTTGATCCTTAATGGCCTGCAATGTCAAGATACAGCAATCTAGCATCGCCATGCAAAACAGGTAGAGATTGGAAGTCTTTGCCTATTAATTCTGACTTGCTGTGGCGTCGGCCGTGTCAGAGGGGGCTGTTACATTTATACCCTGAATATGAATCAGACTGCAGCTTTAACTCTTAACTCGCATGAGTTATGTCATTCCTCCGACTTGTGTTTGTCAGATAAAGCAGAGTGACTTGTCTGTGTTCATTAGTATGACATGTTCCCGTCGACGCAGCCAGTCCATCCATCTCGACACAAGGCCGCAGAATAATAATCACGGCGTTGGCTTTTAATGCAAAGAGAGAAGGTATAATGCTATGCAAACACACATCGGGTCTCACTGGGCTCATTGCACCACCTTTGAGCATACAGCATATTGAAAGCAACACTTCTGCAAAGATATTCAACCGCCCACGTTATATATACAGACGTGTCATAGGTCAAAATGTAGGTGCACTAGAGAAGAGCATTACCTCGCCTTTAATAATAACAAGTACAGTCAGTGCGTCCAATATTGTTGTCAGATATGAACATTGTTGAACATCTCCTCCAAGCCACAAGTTATTATACGGTATAGTGTCCTAGACGTAAATCTTGTTTTATTTCAATATCAGTTGAAAATGTTATGTTACCCTTATTCCACAACTAAACTCTTTTTTTATTTTGGGAATATTTCTCTCCAAGAAGGATGGAAATCGTCACCATCTTCCCACCCCTCCAACCTTTGGAAACACACGATGGTACATGATGGAGAAAATGCACTGACAAGCTGTGCTGCTTTCAGTGCATCTCACAATTTTAATTCAGGCTAATGTTCATAAAAGAACACTGAAAAAAACATGAAACAAGTGTATACATGTATCTTTCAGGACTGATTCACCTCGCTAGAAGGCAACAAACCAATCAACCAACCAACCAACCAACAAACCAACCAAAAAACCGACACACCAACCAACAAACCAACCAACAGACAAACCAACAAACCAACAAACCAACAAACAAACCAACAAACAAACCAACAAACCAACCAACAGACAAACCAACAAACCAACAAACTAACAAACAAACAAACCAACAAACCAACCAACAAACCAACACACCAACCAACAAACCAACCAACAGACAAACCAACAAACAAACCAACAAACCAACCAACCAACGCCAGTGAAAACATAACCTCCTTCCTGGTCCATACCATAATAACATTCGGAGCAACAAAATTCGGAGCAACAAAATTCAGACAGCGACTTTAATGTCAGATAATTTCTGAGTTTTTTCTTGCAAATTTATGAGTTATTTTCTCTGAATATTACCCCCCTTTGTCTGGTGCAAACAGAGAGAACTGGGGAGGTAACAAAAAGGGAAGCCACAACTAAACAGACATGTAAAAACCTGACAAAACTTCATCAACACAAAATGACAAACAAACATTTAAAAAGTGAAGAAAAAAAGCCCACGTTTCCTCATGTGCTTCCTGTAACCTTTCTTCAATAGAGCCATTAATCAGCGTCAGTGCTGTGCTCCGGTCCCTGTCAACACCGCTTCACCTTCACAAGATAAAAGACGCTTGTTTTCTCTTGTCATTGTCTCCCTATTGAACGCAACCCACTCCCTCGATGTGGCGACCTTGGCCTCCGCTGCGGCCCACCTGAGGTCAGTCTATCAACACACAGCTGGAGTGTTTAGTCAGCCGGCACCTGGAGGGGAGAAGAAGCACAGATAACGGTCTCTTCGCCTTGAATCGCTCCTTTGCTGCATTATGCTCAAAGATAACACAAGGAAAGAGCTGGATTTCTTCCTGCAGACGTGTACCTGACTTAAGCTCAATCAATCAGCGATGTCTGGAACTTTAAGCTGCTGCGACTGCAGTTATATCACTAATCCGGAGCTACAAGGGGGCTGCTGCGTTAAGATGAATCCGGTGCAAATTGGATGTTGCAGAGGAACAATGCTATCCTCCACTCTCCCCGGGTTAGATTGCTTCTCGACTGTTCCTCATTAGAGGACAATCGCTTTGTGCTTCACACCGGACAGGCAGGGGCAATACAATTCTGTTAAGACTGGAGGATGGGTCAGAAAATTAGAGGCCGTTTCACTTCCTAACTGTCTGAAAGCACATTAGCAGCAGCAGGAGAGAGGCAACACAGAAGACCTGCTGAGGAGCTGAAAGCAAAGCGGACAGTCGAAAGTGGCAGCGAGGTGCTTTGTGCTCTGAAATCATGAGTGGATTGCTTTAGAGGTTTAGATGTTCCAACAGATGGAAACATGGAGACAGAGTTACACAGACTCACAGGGAATTAAGTGTAAGCTAGTTTGATCCAAAGTGCTGGTTAGTAATGTCTTTCTTTGTGTCTTCTTTGTCTTTTTTAATGCAGCACGATGTTGTCTTATTTAGTCCATATTTCAATTAACATGAAAAAATTTGTGTTTTAAGTAGTACCTGACATATTATTGATCTAATTTTGTTATTATCTACTTGATCATATTTCATTAGTATAATAAATCTACTCCATTTATTGATTTTATACTGTGCACAATGGTAGAATGTGATGATGCACAGGGTAAATGTCATGGCCAAAGGCTCCATTGTGTGCACATAGCCTCCTATAGTGGATATCAGGAGTATTTTAGAGCCAGATTCCCTTTCAAGAGGTAGAAAAACCCATTTGGCACACTTTGGGTATCCAAGAAGCCAAATGGAGAGTCCTCCTGGTCCTATCCTGACTAAAACCTTTGTAGAATCTATGTGCTTTGTGTTGTTTATATCTGCTTTGGCACAGTTGTAGTCAAGGAGTTGCTGAATGAATTCAGTGGCGTCTCTGCTGTGGCATCATTGCTATAATGGTGTTATTCACTGTCTAATCTAGAAAACATTTTAGGCGAGGATAAAAATGTAAAGTCAACAGTCCCTCTCCCCGTTCCCCTGACAGAAGAACGTCAAGAAATTGACCATTTATTGGAAACTGTCTCATTCTGCCTCTCTGTCCCTCCCTCCAGCCACATTACCACTAACCCCAAACATGTTCATTCTCTACCTGTCCATCAGATGCCCTCAGACTTTCCAACCTGTCCCAGTCATCTGACTCTCTCATTTACCTGCTCAGCTGTTTTCCGTTTCCCTCATCAGCCGTGCATTACATATACCAGCTCCTTTTCACCAGTCAGTTGACTGTCAAAGTTGCAATGTTGTCCATGCCTTTGATTTCCAACTATCTTAACTCAAACCACAGACTGGACCTGTATCTGATTGTCAACCTGTACCAGTTACCGATGTCACAGAAAATGATTTGAAAACCAACCCCAACCCAACACCCACTTTAATATAGCACAATCAGCCAGAAATAGTGTCCAATCAGTGATCCCGACAGTGCTTGTTTCCTCATCCTGGGTTGTAAAAAGTCAGTGTGAACATTTAACACATCAGAACTAAAAGATGCATTCGTTCCCTCCTGTCTGGACCAAAATGAGCAAAACTACATATTTAAATCACTATGATTAAAAACTTTGTGCAGAATTCTGGATGCTGAAGTTTGAAATTATCCTCCAGATACATATTAAACTATGTAAAAACACTCTGCTATGATTAATGTTTTCCAACATAAAAAGTAAAAACCTCTGAAAAGGGGCTGGAAGCACATCTGCTTCTCTTCCTCTGCTGGTTTTCTCTTTGTTATGAAGGAGTGGGATCGGGGATTTAAATCTATAGCACTTGTTGAAGATAAGGTCCTCCGAGCTTGGGCTAGCAAAAGATAGGGCATCCTTCTTCAGCATCTTTATCTTTATTATAATTGAAACTATTGGAGTTCTCAAAAATCGGGTTCAAAAATGCACTGGACATGATCAAAGTTTAACACCACAGAGTTTATTCTTTCACGAGATATAAACCCGAGTCGTGCCTCCGGAAGCCCAACTGGAGAACAAAAGGGCAATATATGTCTTAAATAACATCTCTCTGCTCCTCACTTTTCCTTCTAAACTGTCCAATCATTTCTCAAAACACACATAACCTGTTGCTCTCCTGCTTGTCTTTACTGCCCTACTGGCCCAAAAACTCATTATTTTCCTGCAAGCTCAGCAAAAAGGTTTGATCCAAGCTGGTTCAAAAGGCTACTCGTGACAGTGATTTGTATGTTTTCGACATGGCAGCGGCCTGCGGGGCGAGTATCGTGTTACACTGGCCCAGTTCCCTTCGCTGACTCAAAAAAAAAAAAACAGAGCGCCGATGCCCACGATGCCATGGCTGACTGCAGTTCACAGCGGTTCATCCAAGTGCAGCATTATGTCAGGAGCTGTTGTATTTTTGCTTGCATCAAACACTATTTTGATTATTTAGATTGTCTTTAAGTTTATACTTTAACCAAAAACAACACACTGTAATTGTTACGTCTCATATGTTGGAAAATGTGCACCTACTGTAATGTGTGAGAACATGTGGCTGCTGAGTTCAGGGCATGCTATTAAATTAGCCTTTGGCTGCTGTCCGTGGTGCTGATCTTCAGCTGGTTTACAGGATGGGTGTTGCATGGTGAGCCCCTCCATGGTGGCATAGCGACTGTCTGCTTTGCAATTCTGTACATGCATGACAGCGCACGAACATGCGCTTGTGTTTGGAGTGAGGGCCAAAAAAAAAATTTGCAATGGGACCAATCACTATCATGCTATCAACATTGAACTTTTTCTGTTTCTTATAAGTTAAGATTGTCTTGGGTTTATTAGTTCTGTTAATGTGATTTGGGTTTGTGTTGGAATTGGTTTCTTTTATATTCATTCATTCCAGTGTTTCCTGTTTTATTTTGAAATTCACTCCTCCTGTGTCTTGTCTGGTTTTACTTCCTACCTTTGTTTGTTTTCCCGCCTTTGTTGATTGTCTGCCCCGCCCTGATTTGTTCCACCTGTGTGTATCACCCTCTTGCAATTAAGCCTCTGTGTTCCCCTCTGTCTTGGTCAGTTCGTTTGTCGTTCCTGCCTTGTCTACCTTGTCCCATTTTGCTCGTCACACCTGCCTTAATCCTAGTGTTCCTAGTGTCCTCTGGTTGGTAATTTTGGTTTTGTTTCTCAGTTTGTTTTTTGTTGTTTGTTGGATTTATTCTTTTGTACTTTGTTCCCCTCCCTGCATTTTTGGTTTTTGATGCCTGTTGGAATTCTTCAGCTGCGTTTATTAAAGCTCGCTTTTATTTAAATCTACCTTTCTGTGTTCTAACTCTGCTTTTGGGTTCCCCTGTAAACTCACAACTCTGACAAAAACGGCGGTACTACAACTTCCATGATTGTCACGTGATGCCATTGGGCCCAAAAAGACTTTTTCCCATAGACCTACATTGGGAAAGAGACGTCTGTAACTCAGCGGATAATCTATTTTGAGTTGAATAAACTTCCCAGTACATACACCTAAATAGCCCTTAATAACGCACTAATAGCTGAATCCAGAGTTATTTCCCTTCCTCCGTTCATGTGAGTGAGACCCAGACCGTGGCTGGAGCGCCAAGCCGTGACGACGGCGTGACGTTGGGACCCCGCGACCGAGTCGTGTGACCAAGCGGACGCCACCACGCATGTTCCGTGTGAACAAGATCCAGGTACTTTTCCAGACGGAAGTCGAGCCATTTAGGAATGAACGGGGCCCCGCCTCCAACGCTGGATCCAGTACTCTTTATACATCCAAGACCAGATCTAGCTTGCATGGGGTACGTTTGAGTCCCACATTTTAGGCACACACAGCTCCCCCTTCAGTAGAGGTGAAAACATCTCTCTGGTGACAAACTTTGCACAGATACAGGTCACTATATGAAGGTCAGACATTTTAGAGGACATAAGCATAAGAAAAACCTGTATTTGAATGGAGGGGGATCTTTTTTTCCAATAAGCAAATGTGGCTTTAATGGCATTAATATCAAATCAAAAGGAAAACACTCTCTGCATCTGTGTCTAATTAGTGGGGTGTACTTCCAAACATTTACTGTGTAAACTTCCTGCACTCCATAATTCCCCCTCCTCCTCCTCAGAGCGAGAGGAATCCCACTGAACACGGCCGGATTTCACACTGCGTATTAGCGGAGAGTCTTAGAGAGTGTAAGATTATTTCAGTGCCTGCATACAGAAGGACAGTGACATGAGAAATGGGAGAGGAAGAGAAAGGGATGACATCCACTAAAGATCATGAATCACATCCCAATCTCTAACAGGATTATATGGTCTGCACTTGAGCTTCCAGAGGCACCAGAGCGGCACGCTGGAGCTCATGTTGTGGTCCTTTTTAAACTGACGCTGAGTCAGTAGTGCTGCTATTAGGGATGTTACAAAGCCAATTAGGGTTAGGGTAGCTATTGTTGTTGTTGTTATTAGTATTATTATTTATTAAGCATTCCCTGGGGTCTCTCAAAATAGGACTAAACACACACAAACAGTAGACCTAAAACATACATGTATGGTATAAAACATGTATCTACCAATTCTGAAACATGGGCATGTAGAGTCTGTTAGGGTACAGTAACAAAACAATGAGGTAAATAAAATCATATGTTTACTGATAATGCTGAGGTGTGACAGAAGTACCATCTACCACATATAATAATACCACTTTTTGAGGAGTGATTTCAGTTCACATCTATTTTTCTGATGAAAAATACATAATCACAAACAGCAAGGAGAAAAAATAAATCTTTAAAAAAGAATCTGCAGCTGTGCATGTGGGTGTGAAATGGAGGGAAGACGTTAATGTTATCTGTTTTGCGAACGTTTCATTATCATTTTTTGCCAAACATTTGTACATGTGTATTGAAACTTTCTACTTCTTTGGAAGTTCTTCCAACTCGTGTCCCACATTTTTTTATTTTTATGATCAAATGTACAACATGGCAAGATAAGAATACAATGTTGTTTGTCGTTCCTGAAACGTTCATCAAACAAATCATGCAACATGTTCTCGCCTTTACCGCCTTGTTGGCAAGGCGACTTATTCTGTTCAAGGCAAGGCAAGTTTATTTATATAGCACATTTCATTCACAAAGGCAATTCAAAGTGCTTTACATGTATAAAAGCAAGATTATAAGAATATAAAATGGAAACAAGTTCTACCTCCGACTCACAATAGTCGGGTGAAAGATACGTTACTGTCCATTGGTTTGGAGAAATTTCGATTTTCCCTTAATTGTTCCCTCAATTCTTTATCTATTATTTTTTTTTTAGTACTTTATTTATGTGTTGTTGATATTTTTATGTATATGTGAATATTGTATGTGTTTTATTATTTCATGTGTTTAGTATGTTTCTAATTTTGATGTCATTGCTGCCTTAAGTCTTATCGCTATTAGTGTTATATTGGTTATTTCCTTTATTGTCGGGGGTGGGAGGGAAAAATGGATGAAAAATACTCAACCAAGACTACTTATTTGTTCTGTAATTTATATGCCATGCAATGTTCTTCCAATTTAAAAAAAAAAAAAAAGTCTGCCAAACCCTGATGTAGCTACATTTTTTAAAACCTTTAAGTGCTTTTAAATAACTTCTTCAACCACACAGGCACTATCCCATCAACCCCTTAATGCGCAATTCTTGTAACACGTCTTTCAGTTTTCTGATGATAATAAAGGACGGTTTACGGATCCTTATTTAAAGAACTAAACATTATCTTGATTGGAAGGATATGCAATGTCTGATTGTGATGAGTCTAATCCATATGTAGAACAAATGCAGCAGAATCCATCCACTCAGCAGCTCCAGTGGACAGATGGCCACTTGACCGGGCTGATTATTTCATGCTGAGATGGACAGGTAGTGTCTCTCTCCCTCACTCTGCCCTAAAGGCTGAAGTCGAGCACAATTACTTTGAAAAGCCAGTAACAGTACAACCTCCCTGTGTCATATTGCTGTCAGCACAAGTCGAGAAGCAAACACGCAGCGGCCAATTCACAAAAGGATTGTACAGCTGAACCTGCACAAATAAGACAAATAGAAAACATCTCAAAGCAACACAAAGACTGAAATGCACCCTTACTGAGCAGGGCTGCTTCAGGTTCCTGCAAGCTGCAGGTTCACTGTTCAGTCAATTAATTCATGGTAGCTTGATTAATGACCTGTGCCAAGGCTGAAGGCCTAGGAAGGAGGTTATGTTTTCACCGGCGTTGGTTGGCTGGTTGGTTTGTTGGTTTGTTTGTTTGTTTGTTTGTTTGTTTGTTTGTTTGTTTGTTTGTTGGTTTGTTTGTTTGTTGGTTGGTTGGTTTGTTGGTTTGTCCGTTTGGAGGATAACTCCAAAGTCCGCAATGAATTTCAATGAAAGTTTTTGGAGGGGTGGGTGTGGCACAATGAACAATCCATTCGATTTTGGTGGCGATCCAGGTCATGATGCGGCTTCGGGAATTTTTTTAATAACTCCACTCAGCCTGTGCATTAACACCACAGGCTTTAAGACATGCGCAGTGTAACTGATGACAGCCTGCCTCTTTCCTTCTGCCTGCAGAGAGAGGGACAGAGAAAGAGCAGGGGATGTAGATTCAACGTTCTTTCACATTGGGGTGCAATCGTACTTGGGCAGCTTGGCGGAGGTCTGCGCTCTCCGAGTGCCATTCTAGTTGAGCATGCACCACTAATGTGCATATCAACTGAAACGATGAGGGTTTATGACTTCATTTTAGTTTTGTAAATTCAAAGCCCTAAAAGTGAACCTGCTGCAACCTCTGAAAGACAATAAAGTTAGTCAGGATCGCCGGTATCAGGGCCTTAATAGACATTCATTGCAATTGACGTTCTCTACACTTCAACCATTGAAAAAAAACATGAGATGCAGCAGGTTTGCACACAATCACTGGTAATCCACTAAGTACCGAGACAGGTCCAAAGATTTTTATTTTATTCTTTAACTGGCTCACATTCAATAACCGTCCTGCTCTGATTGGTAACTCCAGCTGACACCACTCCTCTCTTAAGGCAGTGGATGGACAGAGGTTGAACTTGGCATACAGTATGTACCTCAGGGTTCTCATAAAAAGACCTCAGTGATTCCACCCTGCCAGGACAGAAAACACCACTATTATTCTACTTCAACACTGTTGTTTTCTTTGGTAGGATGACAAGCAGTGAAAGTGTGTAGCTGCCTCATAATGACCGATCAGGCTTGTTTATGATCTCATTTCAAACCGCAAGTGTCATCTGGCTCTTCAATAACGTTGTCAGGTTGTACGTTAGCCTGCTTGTCATTTATTAGTGTGATTTCTCCCGTGGTGATACTGTGTCTGGTGCAACACATTCAGAGCAAAATGAGGACACACTGCCAAGGAAGCACATTGTTCAGGTAATACACATTTTCAAATACAATTAAAGGGCTGGCATGAGTCGACAAGACTAACGTATTGACTATGTGGTGCAGAGATTCAACCCCAAATGAACCCAACACTGACGATATGTACATGCAACATTAAAGATGTTAAAGGACCAGTGTGTTACATTTAGGGGGATCTATTGGCAGAAATGGAATATGATATTAATAATTATGTTTTCTTTAGTGTATAATCACCTGATAAGAGCTGTTGTGTTTTTGTTAGCTTAGAATGAGGTGTTTATATCTACATAGGGAACTGGTCCTCTCTTTACGGAGTCCGCCATGTTTCTACAGTAGCCCTGAACGGATAAACCAAACTCTGTTAACTTCACAGTCACTCAGTGACAGACTTTTGCGTTTGTAGGGCTGGCCCTCGACGGTCAAGTCAAAAAATGCCTTCTACAGGGCTGCTCTCACGCCATCATAATGATGATCGCCATTATTGACAATGACTGAATCAACATGGAGTTTCTACTATCATTAAGTGAAAGTGTCATTTGTGAACGACTTTAAAAAGGATGGCGGAAAGAACAGAGAATATGTGGACAAATCTCATTTGGAAGCCAACACACCATTAATTCAGCATTATCCACATCATTAACTCTCCAACCGATGAGATTTAAATTGGAAATTTCTACCGACTTTGGAAACTAAGAGTAGATTTTTTTGGCTGAATTGGTCTAAAGTGTGATATGAGGATAAAACACACGAAGAGGAGGGTTAGGGTTCACCCAGGAGTTTTCAGATTAATATAATTAGGGACGGAGCACCGACAACGTCGGGCCAGCGAAGGCCCTATTGAGACTGTAGGGATTCTTCTTTTTCTTTTTCATGCAAATGAATCGCCTTTTTGAGGGCCTTAGCATGCTCAAAAAGTTGTTAAACTTGGCACACTTATCAGACGCGGTGAAAAATTTGATATTTTAAGGGCTTCAGGCTTGGTTGTTGCAAATTGGCTTGCCAGTGCCCCCTAGAAAATTGGAAAAATTGAACCCTTCGCTCCGGTTTCACCTACATGTATGAAATTTAGAAGGCAGATGTAACATGTAGAGACGCACAAAAAAAGCCTCTTGGAGATATGCCCAAAACTCAACAGGAAGTCAGCCATTTTGAATTTAATATGCGATTTTCGCCCATTTTTAGCGTTTTACAGGTTGTGTACTTTAACTCCTCCTCCTACAGATTTAATCAGATCGACTTGAAATTTGGTCAGGACCATCTTAAAACCTCGAGGATGAAAAGTTATTCAAATGGTGAGTTTTCACTGAAAGACCTGACCGTGGCGTGGCGGCCATTTTGAGCCATTCGCCATGAAACAGGAAGTTGTTGTTACTCCACTGTACAAAGTACCCCCGACGCGCGGAAAAGTGCAAGGGCCTATTGACCAATTTGTAATTCATGCAATATATGTGCTCCCCCAAGTTTGCAAGTGTATGGATGTTTGAAAATTCAAAGCTCTGTCATAATAGCTGATCAACAAACATACAAGAAGGAAGGTTAAACCAATCTTTTATTCATATTTCCTCTTGATGATCTCGACACTTTGAGCTGTAGAACCGCCAACGTGTTGCCACTGATATGCATAAAAAGAATCTAGTGCTGCAGTACATCCAGACTCACAGCGGGGTCTACCTCCATGTGTGGGTGCTACATCTCGGGGAATGACAAACATGGAAGATTTGTTCCCCGTTTCATGATATTCTGGGAGTGACTCGCTCGTCTATGTGAGGTAATCATTAGACAGTGGCATCCAGTGATTGACATTAGCCTGGGTTTCAGATAGCGATCAGCACCGTGGAGGGTGGAGGCGCATGTGTATTCTTAGCCGCCTGTAACACAATCTCGAAGTTTCGCCACGGCCTAACGGGTCGGTTCCACAACAACAATATTTTCAAATTTAGAAAGGCATGCATATTTCATTCGCACTAGCAGAGTATCAATCTCTGCCACATGGCATCAGCAGCGGGGATATTGATTCAGTTTCTCATCTCAGAAATGTTCCGTGGGGCCGTGTCTGTCGCCGCTGCTACCCCACGCTGTCATCGTTCTGTTGAATCTAAAAAGTAGCCATGAATAATTCTATAGATTTTCCCCTTACTTGTTTTTTATTGCGGGTGATTTAGAACCGTGGCTTTACCCTTTTACACACCACTCAGCATCCATGCATCCAACCTCTGCAGACAGACACAGCCGGCTGTTGCTCGCTGTTCCTCGTCACTGTCAGCGGCGACATGAGCTCCACGTAAAGCCGTGTTAACACGACGCCGAGACGCAGACACGGAGGAGCTTGCCACGAGATGGAACGACGCACAACAACACAGAGAAGCTGTCATCGCCCCCACAGGGCTCCAATTCCATTCAGGACCCAATAACAGAGTCATTTTCTCTCCCAGCCGTGCCTGTGTGTTTATCTCATGTGGCTCGGCCTCGCGCTCAGATTGTATGTTCATTGCTGTTTTTTTCACTCTACTGTATGTATGTGTGTGTGTGAAAAATAAATAAATGGAAACACTCTCAGGTTGTTGTTTTTTTTTCTCTCTCACACCTTTCCATCCAACCTGGAATAATCTGCAGAGCCATGTTATTTCTTTTTCTCTGCTTCACTTATGTAGTTAACGCCGGGAGCTGCCTGCAGCACAACATCTGAAAGCTGGTTATTCTAAATATTAATAAAAGATAATTTAAAAAGTATTAATATGTGTTATTTTTTTAATCATCAATCCATTACTTATCTGTAAAATGTAAAAAAAAAAAAAAAAAAAATCAAGTCCCTGCAACCTAATATAATGAATTTGTTTATGAGTCTGACTGACAGATTAAAGAATATTACATCTTTGACAAATCTTCACAACGGAAGAACCTGGAAATATTGTAAATGATTGATAAACATTATCTAGGAATCCTACTCAGGCATTGAATAATTAATATGGAAAGAGAGATAACTGGCTGCTCTGTATGTTCAATTGTAAGATGTTAAGATGCAGCTCATTGTCTGATTATCTGAGACTTTTATCTTTATTAAGGACTTTGGGAAACACAGTTTGCCACGCTGCTCCAGAATCATTCAACTGTGGTGTTCGACAAATGAACATGCAACAGCATCTGGTTAATGTTATTGCCACTCACCCACTCACTATCATCTCACTGACGTTTCTCCCATCCGGAGAGAACTGCACCGTTGGGCCGAGGTTATCCCCTCAAATGAAGCTCACATATAACCACTAATGATCTGATACTCTACACACACAAACACACATTATTATGTAATAAAACTGCAATAACAGAATTGCTTTAGCTACTTGAGGGCAGCAGAAACAGGTTGTGAAGTTAAGTTAGCAAACAGTTGCTTATTTACACATCCATCAGACATGGAGCGACATTAGCATTAGTGTTTGTGTCCACCTGTTTTTGCTCCGATTTTGGTCCCCACCACCAATATCACAATATCTGTCTCTTTAGCTGCTAAATGCTCCACTGTGTTCACCAGATAGTCTCTGATGTTTGCTGCTGAGCAGGAATAGTGTTCAGTTGGGTTTTTTTAGAGCTTTTGAGAGCGATGCAACACCAGCAAAAAATAGCGAGAACTGCACAATTTTCAACTATATATCCATAGCAAGTATAAATTGTGAATTATATGTAATATGGGGTCAGCAGTTTATGGAGATAATTAAGATTAAGATTATTTTTAATTATGTGGTGATTGGATGAAGATGTGTTGATTCTTACTTTTACGTTTTCATCAATCTGATGATATAAAGCTGGATGTTCGATCTAAATTTCATAGTGTAGCATAGAGGAGCAGTGCAGTGTGTGTGTGTGTTATCCCTGTGTGACGCTTCATACTGTCCTGGGTGTGAAAACCTCCGCTGCTGAGAAGGAACAGAACTGGCATTAAAGTGTGACATCTGATTATCTCATCTGAAGGTCAGACATTACACTAAATCCTGAACCAGCCTGGGATTTTACGCAGTAATACAGTCCAGCTGTGATTATTAATAATGACAGTAATAATAGGCAGTCTTGTAAAATGCTCCTCCTCCCCTTTAATAGATAATTAGTATATCAGTGTGTGATTGATTGTTGGCTTAATGATCCTTTGATAGATGGTTTAAATAGGTCATTCCCACTGATGGTGTTATGGATACCAATGAGGAAGCTACTTAATTCCTGCCGTGTTCCGTGTTGATAATATTCAACACAAATAAGACAACTAGATGTGATGAAGGTGCATCTCCTGCCTCCACCGTACATCTTTTGAAAACAGGAAGTCTCTGCGTGACGGCATCACTGTGACGACAAACAGCTGGAATGTGAAGAGTGTAATCCGGGCTGATAACAACCCTGAGCATAATCGAGCTATTTCAGGCCACATTACAAGGCGATCACATTCCCCCTGCTCAGACTTAGCCTTCGTGATAGAGAGGAGGAATAATCAGCCCGGTTGAGATAAAGGCGGGGTAATCTATCATCGGACCGCGGGGGCGCTGGGGGTTTCCGAGCCGCGGGGCCGCCTAGGCCCCCTTATACTCCGAGAGGACGATCCATCATTTAACATGCTAACAAGGCGAGGGATTTTAACACGAAAGATAACGCAGGTGCGGCGTTATCGGCGCGCTCTCGGAGACCTCTGCTTGCGCCGATGGGGGAACGCTTCCTTATCTCCGTCTGAGAGAAAACTGACCTTGTGACACTGAGAGAGAGCAGCCAAAAAGAAAAGTGAAAACATTGAGTTGTTAATTAATGTAAAAGAGTATAGGGCAAGGTCAGTGTATTATTTCTGTATGACCACATGGATCTGAAAACTATAGCCAACGATTATACAGAGACATGAAGTCTGATTAAGCGAATCAATAAAAGCTATTAGCCAGCGAGTAATTGCTCTTTTCATTCGTCTGACTGTTGCAGTCTGTGCTCATATCAAAGAGCACAGATGTAAAGTTACTTGTACTGATAATCAGACTGAAGTTGTTTCACTTCATCCATTAAGCCTGACACCGTGTTCATGATAGCTGGTTTCCTTATCGGGATGTGGAGGTTATTTTGCATAGTTCTGCTTTAATCAGTAGCAAGCAAAGTAGCCTATCTGTCTTCCATCATCATTTCCAGTCAATATGGAAGCAGCCACTTACTAAGAACTGTTAATTAATGTTCAATGACAAGGCTTTTCCAATATTTTTAAAATCATTTCATCATCAGATTGTGGTTATGGTTAATACAAAAGCAAACATGATTGAATTGCTGGTCTGTGTCATTGATGTATTAAGAGAACTGGATAAAGCATTGGAGGCGGGGCCCCGGTCATTCCTGTGAGAGTTGCCCATTTGCGCATGAAGCCTAAATGGCTTGAATACCCGGATCTTGGCGGAGTGGCGTCCGCTCGGTCACATGACTCGGTCACGGGGTCCCAACGTCACGCTGTTGTCACGGCTTGAAAAAGTCGGAATATTATGAAAATAAAGTCATAGGTTAACGAGAAAAAAAGTTGTAGTATTATAAAGTAGTAATTTTACGTGTTATTTTCTTTTTTCTTGTAAAGTTGTGACTTTATTCTCGTAAAATTACGACTTTTTTTTCTCATAAAGTTATGATTTTATTCTTGTAATATTACAACTTTTTTTCCTGTAAAGTTATGACTTTATTCTTGTAATAATACAACTTTTTTTCTCGTAAAAGTTATGATTTTATTCTCGTAATATTAAAACATTTTTTTCTCGTTAAGTTATGACAATATTTTCGTAATAAAACAACTGTTTTTCTTCTGATTTTATTCTGTAAATCTCAGATGTTTTTTCCCTCAATGTGGCCCTAATACTCCGTCGTACATTTGCACTTGGGCCCTCACTGCATTAGACTTATATACTATATACTTAAACTTAATAGGCTGTGTTACCTTCATCACAATGCTCAAATATTTTGCGGCTCCAGACAGATTATTTATTTAATTTTTTTTGCCTAAAATGGCTCTTTTGATAGTAAAGGTGTACACAGTGTACTATGTGGAAGTATCTGAAATGAGAAACAGCGCTGGTCCCATTTACAATGAATAGCAGCCTCTCAGTCTGTATGTGTGAACAGCCTGTTACAACCTGTACAGCTGCCTCAGTCTCCTCATTTTTGTGGCAATTCTTTCTGTCACTATTGTTTATGGAAGTAGCCGTTTTTTGTTCTGGCTCCGGCACAGAGTGATAACGTCCACATCCTTCATCCTGCCTACACAAAGCTGATTGGTCGATTGTTTCTCCAACCCGCTGGAAACAGACGTCGACGAGCACAATAACCGCTGCACAAATCAAAGATATGGGCAATGATTCAGACGTCTTCGAAACATTCCCAGAGTGTTACACCTTTGGAAAGATTTCAGAATCATTATGGGATGTTCTGAATCCTGCAAACCGTTCTATGAGCATTATAGAGAGCTGTTCCACCGGCTTCTGTTACTCAATAGAATCTTTCACTGAGGAGTTTATTAGCAATTTGTTCAGATAAGCATTTATGCTTACTATTAAAATGCCAATGTTATAACTTGAAATGTTACACAACATCATGAGGATGTTCTGTGCCGCCTGGGGTTATTCAATCACTTATTGACGTCTTGTATTAAACTTGAAAAGCTCTGAGACAGATTTTCCAAAGGCACCTCTAAAAAGAGGTCTGAATCGTACATTCCTTGAGTGTCCGTCCGTCTGTTCTGTGCTGTAATCCAACGACACTGTTGGGAAAATAATATTTCAAGGACATGCTTTTGCAGCCCGAGGAACTACTTGCCAAGTGCTATTCAGTTTCCCCTCATCTGCGTCCAATCAATGCTATCAACGACGTTGCCAGTTCTGTTTCCATCTGTGGATGGACCAAGTTTTCCAGAAGTCTATACCACGGAAGACATTCTCCGTCCTTCCCCCCCACCACCGCCTCTCAAGGACGGAACAGCGAGGAGCAGATACTATGCCGCAACCTGATCTATATTCTGGACAGGATGTGTACTATATAAAGAAAGTGATGGGTCTTTGTAAGTCTACCTTGCCCCACTTTCCTCCAAAACTTCCTGAAGCCTTCCACTACAAGCGAGCGTCAGATAAGGCTGGCTGTTGGGAGAGAGGTGAGGAAGTCTGTGCGCAAACACTGCCATCTCCCCCCCCCCCCGAACGCCTCCCCACTCAGTCAAAGGGCTGTTTTCACTGCTCCTGTCCCTCTACTCCTCTATCTGCTCAAATGATATTGCAGTACATTTTCGTGTAGCGCAACTTGTTTGATATCATCATGTGTAATACCAGATGGAACATTTTGAAAATTCAACCCGCTCTGCAATTTTAATACTGTGGAGTAAAAGGGAAGTTTCTGAGCAGATAGTTCTGGTTGTTTTTTTTAACTTGTGTTCGGGGGTGAGAACATGGAACACTTCAGTCGTGTTTACATTTTCATTTTTATTTATCATTGTTGTAGGTCTATGTACGACGGTGCGACGGAGTATTAGGGCCACATTGAGGAAAAGAAATATCTATAATCTGAGATTTAGAGAATAAAGTCATAATATTACAGGAATAAAATCATATGTTTACAAGAAAAAAGTCGTAATAGTATGAAAATAAAGTCATAGGTTTACGAGAAAAAAGAAGTCGTAGTATTATGATAATAAAGTCATAAGTTTACGAGAAAAAAAGTCGTAATATTATGAGAATAAAGTCATAAGTTTAAGAGAAAAAAGTCGTAGTATTATGAGAATAAAGTCATAATATTATAAAGTAGTAATTTTAAGTGTTATTTTCTTTTTTCTTGTAAAGTTATGACTATTCTCATAATATTACGATTTTTTTTCCCGCAAAGTTATGACTTTATTCTTGTAATATTATGACTTTTTTCCTGTAAAGTTATGACTTTATTCTTGTAATATTACGACTTTTTTTCCCGTAAAGTTATGACTTTATTCTTTTAATATTACTAATTTTTTTTCTCGGAAAGTTCTGACTTTATTCTCGTAATATTACATTTTTTTTTTCTCGTTGAGTTATGACAATATTCTCGTAATATTACGACTTTTTTTCTAGTAAACTTCTGACTTTATTCTAGAAATTTCAGTCTACGTTATGTTGGTGACGTCGATGTAGTAGATGAATTGTTACACCTCTACTTATTTCTCACCTCAAATGTTTTCAGAAACATATTTCGGTGAACATAATATAAAGGAGAAAAAGAAATTCCAAAATGATTTGTGTCGGAGCAGCATCTCATGAGTGAAAGCGTTGGTCCAATCAGGTGCCTAATGCCTAGTGGCCTGCAATCAAGCCATCTCTAAAGCTCATTAAAGGGATAGTTTGGGTCTTTTTCATTGGGGTTGTATGAGGTACTTAGCCATAGTCAGTGTATTACCTACCGGAGATGGCAGTCGGCACGCCCCCACTTTGGAGAAACAGACAGGAGTTACCACACAGAAGCAAACCGACGTGCAGCTGTGGACGGGGGCGGAAGAACAACGTATTTGTCCTTGGCGTAGGTCTACGCTCTCCGAGTGCCGTTCTTGTTCTCTAATGTATTCCTGATTGAAGGACCAGTCACCGGCAACTCTGAACTGTTGAAGTTTATACTAATTTAAATCGGTTGTACAGCATGCAAATCATGTTAGACTTATCATTTTACTTCTAAGAGTAGGCCTCCTGTTGTTTGACAGAAAACTCTCTCTCAGTGTGCAGCAACGATGAATCTACGTTACATAAGAAAGATCCTACTGAAACCACCACAGGCCTCAGCAGATCTGGTTTTAGATGTAACATGGATCCTGACAATGTGTCAGCCTTTCGCTTTGCTGGCTTTAATTGCTGTTTTTTGATAAAGCAGATCATCATATTTTAATGCAGGAGCCTGAAAAAAGACTGCCGGTCTCTCAGGACGCGAGTTAGATTGGTTTAAATCTTTTATGTCCTGAAGGCCTTTCCTAGTCTGGGGGACTGTGTGTGTCTTCCTTATGCTATTAATAACATACAGGACTGTCTCAGAGAATTAGAATATTGTGATAAAGTTCTTTATTTTCTGTAATGCAATTAAAAAAACAAAAATGTCATGCATTCTGGATTCATTACAAATCAACTGAAATATTGCAAGCCTTTTATTCTTTTAATATTGCTGATTATGGCTTACAGCTTAAGAAAACACAAATATCCTATCTCTAAATATTAGAATATTTCCTCAGACCAAGTAAAAAAAAAGATTGATAACAGTAAAACAAAATCAAACATTTGAAAATGTCCATTAATGCACTCAGTACTTGGTTGGGAATCCTTTTGCACGGATTACAGCATCAATGCGGCGTGGCATGGAGGCAATCAGCCTGTGGCATTGCTGAGGTGTTATGGATGCCCATGATGCTTCAATAGCGGCCTTTAGCTCATTTGCATTGTTGGGTCTGGTGTCTTTCAGCTTCCTCTTCACAATACCCCACAAATTCTCTATGGGGTTCAGGTCAGGGGAATTGGCAGGCCAATCGAGGACAGTAATGCCATGGGCAGTACACCAGTTACTGGTGGTTCTGGCACTGTGGGCAGGTGCCAGATCATGCTGGAAAGCTCTATGGAGATGAGGATTTCATTTTCCAGCATGATCTGGCACCTGCCCACAGTGCCAGAACCACCAGTAACTGGTGTACTGCCCATGGCATTACTGTCCTCGATTGGCCTGCCAATTCCCCTGACCTGAACCCCATAGAGAATTTGTGGGGTATTGTGAAGAGGAAGCTGAAAGACACCAGACCCAACAATGCAAATGAGCTAAAGGCCGCTATTGAAGCATCATGGGCATCCATAACACCTCAGCAATGCCACAGGCTGATTGCCTCCATGCCACGCCGCATTGATGCTGTAATCCGTGCAAAAGGATTCCCAACCAAGTACTGAGTGCATTAATGGACATTTTCAAATGTTTGATTTTGTTTTACTGTTATCAATCTTTTTTTTTACTTGGTCTGAGGAAATATTCTAATATTTAGAGATAGGATATTTGTGTTTTCTTAAGCTGTAAGCCATAATCAGCAATATTAAAAGAATAAAAGGCTTGCAATATTTCAGTTGATTTGTAATGAATCCAGAATGCATGACATTTTTGTTTTTTTAATTGCATTACAGAAAATAAAGAACTTTATCACAATATTCTAATTCTCTGAGACAGTCCTGTATGAGTGATTCCAACAGGTCCCCTGCTGGCTCTGTGGCTCCTTCTTTAGATTTACTCCCATCAGGGAAACCTTCCATGAATCTATGTTAATCTTAGAGCTCAGATCAGTGTGGGCGGGTTATTAAATCACTCAGATATTTGGGTACTACTTTGATAATGTTAGGAGACCTTTGTCATAATGTTTACACTGACCTCCTCCCTCTATAATACCGTCACCTCACCTCTTCCATCATAATTATTATGGTCGCTGGAGGGATGTGTAGCTTGAACGTAAACAGATGTTGTTTGAGGACAGTCTCAGCGACTGATGAAGACCTGCAGGGCAAATACCTGCTGAATATATGCATGCGGTATTTATTCTGCAAGTACAAATTGTCAGGGAGCTCTTGAATGCAGCGTTGACTCCATTTCAAATAGATTGTGGGATACAAAGGATGCACTGATTGTGTCCTCCGAATACAGACGAAATAAGGCAACATTTGTCTGATACATTTGCATCTGTATCAGTGCAGAATACTGGAAGCCATCTTTCCTCTATCTCTGCAATATACGTTTGTAATTCCAGCTACATTTTTATGAATTTAAGAGCAATTTTGATGACTTTCAAAGCAGCCGATTAGACTGTTGTCAGGCTATTAAATAGATGTTATCAGTCGCTATAAGCCCTATAGATGTGGGTCAATAGGGGCCTACTGCACCCACTAGTAGGTTTAACCCTCTATTAACATCGCAGATCACCAAAAGAGGGTATAAAAGAACACAACAGTGACCTTAAGCGACCATAGTAATTATGACAATCCGTAGTTGTCTTTGTGTCCGTAGTTATTTTAGCCCAAGCCAGTTTTTTTCCCTAGACTTAACTGTTTTATTTTGTCTAAACCTAAAGAAGTTGTAGTTTTGTTGTCTAAACCTAAATAAGTTGTAGTTTTGTTGCCTAAACCTAAAGAAGTTTTAGTTTTGTTGCCTAAACCTAAAGAATTTGTAGTTTTGTTGTCTAAACCTAAAGAAGTTGTAGTTTTGTTGCCTAAACCTAAAGAAGTTTTAGTTTTGTTGCCTAAACTTAAAGAAGTTGTAGTTTTGTTGCCTAAACTTAAAGAAGTTGTAGTTTTGTTGCCTAAACCTAAAGAAGTTGTAGTTTTGTTGCCTAAACCTAACTGTTTTTGTTGCCTAAATCTAAAGTAGTTGTAGTTTTTTGCCTAAACCTAAAGAAATCTTTTTGTTTGTGTTCAAAACATGACGTTTCATTCAGTTTTAAGCGTTATAACATGTTGCTTTTAAGTTTCACTTTCACTTTTACAACATTGTAGGCGTAGTAGGCCCCTAATGACCCACATCTATGGTGCTTATAGTGACTGATAACGGCTATTTGATGGCCTGATAACAGTCTAATCGGGCGTTTAAAGCCAATAATGAACTTTCTCCTAGTTTGAACGAAAATGGAGAAAACAGTCCAGGCTCGGCAGCAAAATCCCCTTTAAAAAGTCCTAATTTTAAGGATATTTTTTATATTATTTGCCACATGTGGCTTTCCTTGTCATGCTTTTAAAGGTAGGCAGATCATGCACTTAAATAAGCACTATCATCATAATGGGAGATTCATTAAAATCCTCTTCAGGAAAGTGGCCTGAAGTCACACAGACTTTAATCAATTCTGGCAAACAGTAAGCAGATCCAATTGAACTTAAAGGTCCCATATTATAAAAAGTGACATTTCCATGGCATTTGGCAAGTATGTCAACGTGTTCTAGTAGAAACCCAAAATACAAATATGAACCTGAAAATGAGCACGATATGTCTCCTTTAATTAAGCTCTATAAATTGGATTCATTAGTGAGCGGAGTGCACAATAACGGTGCAAAAAACAGATTTTTATGTCACAGTCAAAATGAGCCACACATACTTCAGTTTGATTTAACAAAACACCGGAGGGCCGTTATTGTTGTAAAGCTCAGATAATGAAATATTTCTGACATTTAAATCTGTGTCAGCTCACTTTAATTAGTGAGTATTGTCGGAATGTTGCCAAGCAACGCCGATTGTTCGGAGACAAATTGACCTTTTGACCAACAGAAGTTGATCAGAAGCTGCAGTCAGGAGTGCACGGGAGGTGGCTCATCACTGCTATCACACGGTCTGAGGCCGCTTATTGCAGGAAGGAAACGGGAGACGGGCGGTCGGGGTGGAAACAGCCTTGAAAGCTCCTTGTGACATTTTGATTTCTTTGCCGCCGTGCCGCGCTGATAAGTCGACATTATTCCTCGCTTTCTTTAGCGGTGTCAAAAGAGGCCAGCTGAAAACGAGCTGACAACCAGGAAGCAGGCGGGGCTGACAGGAATACTGTGAACATGAAAACTTTATTTGGGCTATTAAAGCTCTGAATCACAGGCCGCTGCCGCCGCCGCCTGCATGAAGGACACCGAGGAGCCTCACTGCACCATTGTGCACCATTGTGCCTAACAGCAGACGGGGGGGGGGGTTGGAGATTCTTTTACAGCCTCTCATCTCCAGTCGTATCCATGCATTTAGTTTATGTTTAATTTGTACTCGGTCTCAAAAAAGTGGTATCGGTGCATCCCTAGTTAAAATGTAACCCAATAAAAGTACGTTACGTGGTATGTGGCGGTCTTTTGTTGCGTCTTTTAGCTCATTGTTTTGGTTTTATGGCCCACAACTTTACTGTTCTGGTTCAGTCTTAAGCTGTTTTCGGTGAAAAAGCTCTGATAAACTCACTGAACACCTGCAGACAGACACCAGCTGGTGAACATAGTGGAGCATTTAGCAGCTAAAGAGACACATAGTTTTCTCAGGAGTTGGTGGAGACCAAAAACAGAGCTAAAAGAGAAAGAATATTGCACTCGCATTTACAAAATGAATGATAATGTTGCTCTGTCTTCTGGATGTGTAGTTAAGCACATTATAGCTGTTTAAACAGATAAACCAGTGATGTGTTCACAGCTGCATACTACCCACAGGTGGCCAAAAAAAAAACAATGAATGCAGCTTTAAAGCCACATTATTTAACTGTTTCAGCCACTGGTGCCACAAGTGGCCAAAAAAAACAGGATAATGTTGAATGGTCAAATGTAGTGTGACAATACCACACGTAGAGACACAAGTCGGAGAAGGGAATTAGGAATGTCACTTAGACAGTTTTCCAAAATTAGCTGGCTCACATTAGCTAAGAATAGTCACCAGAAGGTACCGGTCATAACAGACCAAGTAAGACTGGAGCAGAAATGGATGAAGCAAGCACTGTGAAGTTGTAACTTTGGGTTCTGAGAACTTGTGATATTACAGGAGGATCTCAAGCATCTTTCTGATTAGCAAACATGAAAGCAGCTGAACAATTTGGTAAAATTGTCTTGCTCACAAATCATAGCTACCCAAACTGAGAGCACATCCAGCAGGTTGAGGAGAAACAGGTATGTGCTCAGGCAGATTATTACCTGTGTTTAACTGTGAAATAGCACATTATATCAAATTGTGTAATTTTCTGGTTTTTGTTGTGCACTATTTTTTTTCTCCACTGCCAGGAGAGCCTCGAGTCGCTGCAGGCCCTTTATGGAAATCAAGTCATTAAGAGGGCTGAAAAGCTGCCAAGTCTAGTGACAAAATAGTTGGCAACAGCAGATTTCTCTCCAGCATCAAACACAGATATGATGACAGGCTGATGAATGTTAAAGCTGCTACCTGTTGAGCTTTAAAACATCAAATAATCTTTGTCAAATTAATTGTGCTACCTTTGTTTAGTTGATATAAACAACTTAGATCTTCATCTCGTCTCACACGAGTGGCTGTGACAGTGTTGTTTCCTTTAAGTACTCCCATTATAGGCTACCATTAGTTCTCTTCCCTCCAGCATGTTGTTATGAAAGGATGAGTACAAAAACTTTCTTTGCAATTTGGACACTGAGTGAGGACACTAACTACCCGCCTGTTCTTGTTCACAGGGCGTCAAATACCGAGGCGTGTTTTGAGAGCGAAAAGGGAGATGGATGGGTCCAATAAACAAAGGACTTTCATCCAGGAGACCGCTGTTCGTGTCTCGTGTGTTAAGTTTCACTTTCACGTAACAATTAGCTGTTTGTAGATGTCCAATGTTCACAGTGTTCAGTGTCATTTTCACTGTGCAAACATAATTGTTTTTAGCCCAACCATATCGTTTTTTTTTCCTTAACCTAGGTCCTAAACTAAATGGTCTAAAGTGACGCCAAGGAGCGTGACGCCATGACGCCAAGGAGCGTGACGCCAAGCAAGGAGTGCCGGACGCAGAGCGACGCCAAGGGGCAGGTGAGAGGTTGAGCTGGATGGGTCCAACAAACACAGGACGTTCAACAAGGAGACTGGTGTCTGTGTCCTAAAGTGTTGTTGAGTTATTTTGAAGTTACTTCAGGGTGCTTTCACCCAGGTCCGTGTGCCCGGTTAATACAGTTCATTTGGGCTGGTGTACAAGCTGTTAATCAAACCCTGGTGCGGACCAAACTACTGAACCGAGATTACTTGAAAAGGTGGTGTGTAACGGCAGCAAAAGAAAGATAACACATCTGGCAGCTAAATCGAAGGTCCGTCTCAGTACGGGCTGGGGTAGATATCTCTGCAACACACATACATAGACGTCTTTGACATAAAACCTCAATCCTGTTATATCTTCTGCTGATAATGTTAGTTAATTCTTTGAATGTTTTGAACTAAAATTCTGGACTGATCTTACACATCGCATCTTTAACATGGCTAACAGTGAACTGGAGGCAGCAGTCTGCAGCTGTTAAGTAGTCCCTTACACCTGACAATACACACTTGTGCACATATATGAACACTCATAATATTTGTATCACATACCTGTAAGTTCATTCCCCAAACTAATGCACTGACCAACATATAAAACCACACTAATTATATGACAGCACCCTGTTTTTGAATAGTGGAACATGAGCCAGCAAAAGGTCAACTGGACAACTGGACAACTTGTTACTGATTATAACCAACACACTGAAGATGGTCAAGTATAAACTCTGCTGCAAACAACCCATAATTCAACAAAAGTAAGGCTCATTTTAGAACTGGTACTTGCTTCATTAACTACACAATCTGCTGCAAAAGTCTAATCCCTGAGTATAGTACAACCCCTACTTTTCAAATGTAATTTGGAGAAAAAAAAGGTCTCATATTTGATCTAATATTGTAAACCTATTGGTGCCCCTCTGCATGTTTCATGGAAAAACATATTGGGTGATATGCATACAGCATTTTCCCTCTTTTTCTCACAATATGGAATGGCACATTCCCCATGTATTATGCACTCATTGTCCCATCCTAAGGGTGGCATAATGCATGGGGAGGTTCATGATTTTCACCCCAGACCTGATCCCTCACAGGCCAGAGACATTGCTACTAGAGTTGGAGTCTGTGTATTTTATTCATTAATTGAATTGTTCATATTTTATTTATCAAGTAATGCTAAATTATATCGTATGCACAATCTATTTCATAAAACGAAAAAAGCTTATAGATGTAGTTTCATACCAGAAATAATATTCTGACGGGCAAATGCTAAATCCTTTATTCATTTATTTTTCTGTTGCCCTAAAGTAGTCAAATCTAAATGTCAAGAAACACTGAAAACAGTCTATAAATGATTTACTAAGTCTTGTGTTGCTGGTCAGTTCGTCTTAATGTGCAAAATGCAGCCGAGCTGAGCATCGCTTGTCATCTTTACATTCACATTAATTCTACTAAAGAGGCTGAGTCCACAGTTCTAGCCTTCATCTTAAATGGATTGTTGTTTTTTTTAAAGTAGAGAAGCAAAAATATTCCTCACATTTCTCAGCTTCAGAGGGCGTTTGGTCCTCATATATATAGAAATAGAAGAAACCAAAGTTATCTACACATTCACTTTATGGTATACACTTGCAGTTAACGGTCAATGTGACACACCAGCAACTCGCACCCACATAAACACACACGTTAACAGAGAATGCCTGGGGCTGATGGAGCGGTTGGGAGTATCAGTTTAGTGTTTACTTGTGTTTCCTGGTCAGGGGTGAGAGGATCAGAAGCACCCTTGGGGGGTGTGGGGGGGGTACTGCGTGAGTTAATGTTTCACATCCAACAGATTAAGAGCAAGCCGCCAGACGTCAGGTCCAAGCAGACACAGGGGAGTGAAGGGTAATGGATCAGAGAAATTACTCTAGACACATTCAACCACAAAACGCCTCTCGGAGAGCTTCATTAGTGGGCGCCTGCTTCACCGACACCTTCCTGGAGGCATCACAGAGGAAGCCCAGGGTCCACCTCGTGGCTGATAAAGCCAACAACACATGGTTTCACTTCTGTTGTCTTCACTGGAAACAAATATGGAAGACCATTGCTGCCCAAAATACTGTTACAAGATGGGAAGGATGAAAGTAATATTGGCATATTTATCTGGTGAATATGACAAAGTACATAGGGCTCAAATATAGTATATAATTTATATCTATTTCTAGCCCTTCCTTGCTAGATTGTATTGTAATAGTATGTTAAAGGAGACATATCATGCTCATTTTCAGGTTCATATTTGTATTTTGAGTTTTACTAGAACATGTTTACATACTTTAATGTTAAAAAAAACTTTATTTTCCTGCTTGAATATACCTGTACTCTGCCGGAAACACTCCATTTTAGTACATTTCAATGGAATTGCAATGGAATTGTGTTGCTAGGCAACAGCTTGGGTCCATGTTTACTTCCTGTCAGCTGATGTCATTCACCTACACTGCAACAGGAAATAAACTGGGACACATTTAGAATGTTTACGTTTAAAACCGCGTAATGGTCTAAATATTGTATATTTGTGAAATCACAAATGGACAGAAATCCAAACGGCTTGTTTCAAACACATATTTCTGAATACGGGCTGTGTGTATTCCTCCGTATATTGAGTGTTTTGATAGTTTAACAGTATTTATGAAGCACTTAAACCTGCTTTATAATATAAAAGACATAAAAATCTCACTTTTTACAATATGGGACCTTTAAGATGCTCAATAGACAATGCTTCAAAATAACCCGCGATCAACTGTAGATGGCAAAGACATCGCAGCGACGTATACTGTATGTGCTCACTGGGTATAGGGCATGTTATTTATTGCGTTGGCACTGAACGGTGACTAGGACGTAAATCGTGAGGTGCAGAATCGTCCAATAAGGATGTAATTTTCCCTAGAGAAATGTCAGATTTGAATGAGCCTCCACTGCTGCTGGTTGCTGGTCACTGTCTCCCTGAGAGCAGTGTGTGACGGAGCTGAAGCTGAAGGGACTCTTCTATCTCTCAGGATCATGATATCAATCATTTAGTGAGGTGAGAGGAGCGGAGCGACGGCGCCTCAGGCTGCTCACACTCTGAGGATCCAGCCTTTTCTTCTTCCAGGACACTAGGTCATTACTGAGAGAAAGGAGACTGAGAGGGGAAACACTGTGCTCACTTCAGAGGGGAAAAAAGCAACAGGCCGGTAATCTATTGCGAAAGATTTGACAATAGCCCCGAAATACCAGCATCACCCAGGGAACAGGAGATCAAACACATACAGTGGAGGGTTTGGGAAGATTAGCCTGTCGGTCAACTTCAGGGTTCTTAATCTCCTCATCATACCAGAAAAGGGACGATAAAAGGTTGGTTTAAGAGTAAAAAATCTAAGGAAATGTAGGTACATCAGAGCTCAGTTATAAGGTGATATAATGGGAATGACAACATAATATAGAGGTAATAGCATACATGGTAATAATAGCCAGCAGTAGCAAGTCATAACACGGTATGGGGAACTTAATAATATGATTGGTTAATATGATTAAAGAAGGCTAGGCATGGACATGTGGTACTAAAAAAAACTTTGGAAAACTGACCTTATACATTATGGACAGAATAAGAGACAAACGACAGAGGGACTGTAGGAAATGCCCTCTTTGGGGACAGAATATTCAATGCAACAGGAAACGCTCTGATAAAGTGCACCGCAAGTTTGATGACGTAGTTTAAAGACCGAAAAGAGACACACCGGGTGGGTGGAAGGGGAGTTGGATAGGTCCAACAAACACAAGGCTTTCACCCAGGAGACCACTGTTTGTGTCCCATGTCACATGATTCACGGGAATAGTTTACATCCCGGACGAGCCCCCATTTATGTTGCAACCCAGAGGTGGTGTAGGGGTAAAAGAAGTAACACACAGCCGGTGTTATCAGGCTTCAATTTTATTGTCGTGGATGAAATTACAGGAAAATAAAGGGTACAATACTTAGGATATAACAACAAAAAGTGAAGGTTTCGGGTGGCGCGAAAGAGGTAAAACAAAAGCACACACCCTAGTCCTGAATATTCACTAACAAACAGACAACTGACAACTAAACTCTACTAAAAACAAACCACAAAGCGAGTACCTCATACAAGTTAACAGCCAATAATACAAAAATCAACTGATCTATTCACAGTAATACTAGGTAAATACTAGGTAACCCCTTGGCCAAGGGGTAGTTTACGCCGGCCAAGGGGGTGTTGACGCTGGCTAAGGGGGCGTTGACGCTGACCAAGTTGACCAAGGGGGGCATTGACTCCAGCAAAGCCAGGGGGGCGTTGACGCCAGCCAAGGGGGCGTTGACGCCAACCAAGGGGGCATTGACGCCGACCAAGCCAAGGGGGCGTTGACGCCAACCAAGGGGGCATTGACGCCGACCAAGCCAAGGGGGCGTTGACGCCGACCAAGGGGGCGTGACAACGCGGCAGTATGTGACGAGTTGCGATAAGAACATATTGTGATAAAAATTTTGAAAAAAATTTAGGAGGCAGCTTGTTTTCTATACATTTTATTTTTCATGTTTTGTTCATGTTTCTTATACCTTGCACACTGGCGTTGCAACGAATGATGTTAAGCAGTTAACTTTCCATTTATCCATCATGTACATCTCTATCATACAAGGCACTTTAACACACAGCCTGATGTAGTACTTGGCCGCATGATAAATGCTTGGTACCGGAGCAGATGGGGCCACATGGCCCAGGAGACCTCTCAGCTGGTGTGGTCCAGTCTACTGTGGTCGCATCTGAAAATAGACATAGTTCCATAACACAGGTATATTATGGGAAACAGAGACTGAACACCTGTGTAGAGCACATGTCCTAATGCAGCTTATCATTATTTACTAAAGCTTATCCTATCCCCAAGCCTAAAGTTAACCCCAGCTGAGACTGCTCCCAACAGTGCTGTATCACCTGCGTCTCAGGAGACACTTTAAAACAATTTGAAACATCTAAGAAATGGAATGGTTCTTATTTCTTACTCACGAGTCAAAACATTCTTAGTAAAAAAGTAGGACTCGGAATAAAGACACTAAAAATAAGTAAAGTTTAGCAACATCTCAGTGTGTGCAGTGACTCCTCATTGTTAGAAAATAAAGTCATGTCTCCCCACTGTATGACCTTCCTCCAGCAATGAATCACAGCTTCACGCCTTGTCATGAGCATTCATTGTATCCAACATATACAATGTATGCTTCAATATATTACAAGAAGAAAGCTTATATAAGATATTTTACAGTTGAAAATATTGATATGCACTATTTTGGCACATTATTCTAAATCATATATAAATATAAATTAGGTAAATAAGGATGCAGTAACCATTTAGTAATAACAAAGACAATGCACAAAGACTCTAGCCCCTTGCGGTGAATTGTGATTTGTGATATTGGGCATAGCAACATCTTTACAGACAACAGAGCAAGGTCTGCTATATGTGAAGCCCTGAGATTCTCTAAAGGTACATGGTTAACTCTGGTCTACTCCTCGGGGGTCTTGGAGTGTCTACTGCAGATATGACAATTTCCATTACAAGACAAAATGCTGCAAATACAGAAAACAGCAACTGTTTCCAGGGGACAGTAAAAAGTGTGTTTGGTTGTGTTTTCTCTTGTCAAATAAGTAAAGATGTTTCCTTAATGTGCTCTCAGGGCCACCGTAGTAAAGAGTCCCCGCTGAACTATTCCCCCCCCTAATCCTGCCGTCCATCCAGAATAATGGCATTCCTGCTGGCTGACGGTCCACTAATGGACGTCTCCGTGGGCGCAAATGAATGAGTGTTAAGATTCCAAATGTTAGCATGTTACAGTGGTGGCCTGTAAATAATGATGTAGAGTAGTGAGCGCTCTGTACAGACGTGCCGCTGAGTGACATTCCCTCATGTGTAGTCATGCTGAGAAATGATTTTTCCAGCTTTATCTGTAGTCATGCAGTAAGGATCACTATAATCACAAGCCTGAGCTCCGCTGAATACTAATACGAAGCATCCCACTGTCTTGAGTTACATTAAAGTCAAGTGTAAAATCTCACACCAATTTATGGCTTATTTAATCAACTTTCTTTTCTAAAGCAGTGTGAAGCAGATCGGCGTGTGTGTGTGTGTGACAGAATGATCAGTCTAGGCTATTTAAAGCAGCATTTTAATGTGTGCTTCGGTACAATCATTTAAAGCACACAGTGTTCACATAAAGGCCAACTGAGTAGACGCTGTTACATAATGGCTCAACATTGTAAACTATTTTTATAACTCTATCATAATCAGGCCTAAATGAAGGGCTCTATTATTGTGGTGGTCAGCACGAGCAGCACTCTGGTGCTTCGGTGTTTTCCTGACCATGAAATCCATCGGTCTGTCACGCACGGTGCACAGTGAGAGGTGCAAACAGGTGGGAGTTTGATTCCAATTAGCCAGCTCAAATAGAGTTGTTGGTATTTTGGTGAAAGATTGACCAACATAACCATAAAATACAACCCTGCTCCCGTTGCTGCTCAGTGAACATTTGGCGGTTACTCTCAGTATCAACAGATGTTAAGCAGCACCATTTTTTTATTTCATTTTTCTAATTATGTTGAGAAGAAAACATTGCAGCATTGCGTTCCTTTCAAATTGTATTTCCTGCTGCAAATTAGTATTTAAAAGGGATTTTGGAGGAGACAGCGCACCTGAAAACACGACTGAAACACATCACATCTGCTGCCTGCTGAGACGGAACCAAACGACGAGATTCAGAAATGCATTACGCTGCACGCAGCGGTTATTATAAAGATGTATTATTTAGATCACTGTTTCAAAGTAAAACCAGTAGTTGTCATGAAATTGTAGATGCAACGCCGACATGGACGAGAAGTGCTTAGAAAAAAATGGATATCTGAATATCTGCAATTAACGGACAACTGGTCAAACTTTAGCTCCAGCTAAATGGAATACACTAAATAGACCTTGTGGTCATTTTTTCTCAGTTGAAAATTTTCTCAGCTTGGAAATAGTAGTTTGAAAACAAATCTAAATTCAAGGTGCACTGATGCGTGCCTGCTCCCCACAGTGGGAACTGCCATTGGTGCTCCAGGCTTTGGCGAAGGACCCCTTTGAGCCTCTAGAACGTTCCTCTTTAAAGGGGCTCTATGTAAGAATCAGAAATTGCTTGTTAACAGTGACACCTGTGGCCGTTAAGTCAAAGACAGTCAGCGTCCTGTTGCTCGCGCCTATGCTCGTAAACGAAGGTCTCTCCATGAATCGAAGGGCCGGCCGATGTTAATTTTAGTTTCCTCCCGACGTCGGTCACATTCCTGTTTTGCAACACGGCCTTCACCAGATATAACTTGTGCTTCCGTGGAGTTTGTGTTGGAGTCTGAGTTGTAGTAGGGGCTGGTCATTTATTGCCGTTAATGGACTCCATTTCTAACTGGACATTAGCTATGGTTTCTGACGGTTATCCTTGTAAGCGGAGCTGAAAATAAAGGCACTCGCAAGCGTGCATGACGTCACATTCGTTGGACTTTCCCGGTATAACCGGCCCGGGTTCATCACATTAATAGCACTCTACAGGCTGATAGAGGGAACCCAGAAAGTCGCGCAAGGTCTAATTTTTTAGGTTACAACCTATTCACACATTGGCAATAAAAAAAAAAAACGATTTATAAGTATAAAAACTTACATGCAGTCCCTTTAAAGGTCATTCAAGACAGCTTTGCTGCTTGCACTGACCTCAGCTAAGAGTGTTTGAACTGACCGTCCTGTCGGTTCACCCCAGTTGCTTGCTGTCTTTTTGACCCCTGCAGGGTTAGACCATGGCTTTACCCAGATCAGTTGTGTACTAACTGCGTTGGTTAGGGTCTCCTACTTCTCCGCTGTGGTAGCTTAGGTTTTAAAGAAGTAGGTGGGCTTAGGTGTCTAATCCTGGATCAGTGTGGTTAGGTCGATGTGGCAAGACCATGAGATGGTTTGAAAGCTCCAATAAAAAGCCAGTAAGAGGACCTTGAGTTAAGATGTATTGCACTTGCACTGTTAACACACAAAGAAAAATAAGTTAGCTGAAGTAAATGTGATATTGAGATGACACCCGGGTGTCATGAAGGAGCATTTTAGAGACACGCCGAGTGAACGGCATCACAATCAGGTTATTTAAAGCAGACTGTTGTTTAAAGGTGCTAATCCATCAGCAGACAGGTGTTGGCTGCACCCTGGGGCTCCATCTGCAGAGCCGGAGCCTCAGAAAACAAAGGCAGCCGCTCTTCAAGGCCTCTTCTGGAGCCTCTTTATCCCATGTTGATTTCAGAAATAACCCATTTGAGGTTTGGTAATGGCTGCAATCAATAACTGATGTGTCTCTGTGTGTCAGTGTGAAAGTCCCAACTCAGAGGCACACAACATGACTCCGCTGCTGCTGCTGCATTGTTTACGACCTGCTACACAGGAAGTAGGTAGAAACGCTTGAATTCACATCCCAGAGATTCAATATTTTCCATGATTTTTTTTTTGCTGTAGCTGCGGCCTCTGATACAGAAGACACACTCAGACAACAAACAAACCTCAGATGAAGACAATATTTGGCAGGTTATTGGAGAGAGAAAAAAATACATTTTTAAATCTACCTGATATTTTTTTCGATCATGTAATAAAGGAGACAAACACAGTTTTAACCCACATGTAATACAGTTGCTCTCACATGGATGCATCCATCAGGCTCCACCCACTGTACCTGTAGAAGGCGGAGCTTGTGTGAGATAGAGCGAAGGTTACAATATTGTAACCCTAGTTCTATAGGCACAGGCGGAGCCCTCTACGCAATAAACGCTGCTTTATATACTGCACGTATTCGTTAGGCACGTCCTGATTGGCCGGCTACTTTTATGCAAATCTCAGTGGGCGATTGAGTGCATGTGATTGGAGGAGAGTATTACCCATAGATTCCAGTAGAGGGCTCCGCCTGTGCTTACAGAACTATCGTTACAATATCGTAACCTTTGTTAGTCCCTACTAGAGGATCCTGCTTTTCCCATAATGCAGCTCAGTCGTCCATACGTCCCTAAAGGAGACAAACACAGTTTGGACCCACATGTAATACAGTTGCTCTCACATGGATAAATAAACTAGAATCACCACCTCGTGGTTGTATATGTACACATATATGTTATGTGTGATGTGTGGCTGAAAAGATTTAAACACCCTTTGCTTTTAGACGTAGATCTCCAGACATAAAACCACCACTATAAACAGTTGCTTACTTGTTTTTAATGCCTCACAGGTGACGTCACGCTGCAGCACGCTATAATAAATGACACAATGAGAGGTAAGGTGTGAAGTGTTTTGCATGGGGTGCATGATGCGAGGCCTCTGAAACAGCAGTTTAGCCACTAAAAATAATAATTAGACATGCATGGTTTTCTCTCTGTGCAGAGAGCTAATGCATCATCCTGACGTTACCCACAGTCCTCGCTGTGTGTGAACAGCTTCCACTGAGGGAGAACTGTTTTCTACCAAAGTATGTCCACCAACTCTTCTCTGTGAACTCTTTCACTGTTAAATAGTCATGAAGTGGTAAAAGTCTGAAGACCATCTTGGCGGTTTTAGTGTTAAAAAGGGCTCGAACCTGTAGGTCTGTGTTGTCTGTGTGTGTTACAAAGGTCCTAGAAGTCCTTACGCACCAAGCTGTCATCCCTAGTCTGCCCGTGTTGGAGTTTTTTTTGGCCGATTCAGCACATTGAATCAGCGGCGGAGCCCTTCGGTGAGAGAAATCACTCTGATTGGCAGCTTAAACTAATCAGTGCACGAGAAGAGAAGCTGAAGTGAGGAAAGCAAGCCAACAAGTAAAGTCAAGAGGACACACACGGTCTCATTTTTTCATCTTCATCTCATCTGATCACGAGAGAGTTAGTCAGAGTTATTCCTTCTCACGCAAGGAGCAGAACGTACGTGCTAACTGGCCGTCGGCTGTAGTCTTTGCGGTGTGTTCGGGTGCAGCTCGTTGGCCAAAACAGAGGCGACGTGAGGCGAAACAAAAGGCGGCCTTCGTTGCCGCTAGTTCTCTGATGTCGGGTTGGTGTGTCCCCAGCTTTATGCGGAGGGGAGGCAGGGAGACCTGTGGATGACACATCGATGGCCCATTAAATGCAAACAAAAGGTACGCTGTAATGCTGATATCGTTACGTAACTTGCCGTTCTAAGTCCGACCTAATAGTTACGCCGGTTGCACCATCCAGCTAAATCTTACGCCTAGTCAGGAGCAGGCAAAAAGACAACATCTAGGCTGTTTCAATATTAGTGACTTAAAGTAACTAGGCTACGGCTTGTAACACAACAACGCACGCATCCTCGGGAGAGTGTGTTATACCAGGACTTCAAGGGTGGAGGAATGAATGAGCTGCTCCTTGGTGACAATGACTAGTAGCCACTGAAACGCTGGCTGATGACACCGATAATCGCAACGATGACTGAGCAAGAACTGCGAGGTCCTCAAGCACATGTGAGCTACATAATGTGCAAATCTTACAAAAAAAAATGTATCAGAAACTATCATTTCTTCCATTACTGCAACTTAATAATTGCCTTCATGCTGTCTTAACTCTGAATTATTCATTGTATGCCTTTTAACTGTCTGCACATTTATGGTGAATAACTGAACAAATGTGTAAAGATGGAGATACATACATAAACTTGAGAGTATTACCCATAGAGTCTATAAGAGGGCTCCGCCTGTGCTTACAGAACTATCGTTACAATATCATAACCTTTGTTAGCAGTGTCTAATCCTAAGCCGGTCTGGATCAGCGTGGTTGGGTTGAGATAGTGTCACGGCAGGGCGTGCATCCATCAGGCTCCACCCACTGTACCAGTAGAAGGCGGAGCTTGTGTGAGATAGAGCGAAAGTTACGATATTGTAACCCTAGTTCTATAAGCAGAGGCGGAGCCCTCTACGAAAGTGGGGCCCTGCCGCTCCGGCGCCGCGGAGGGTGTAGGATGCAGATAGCGACGGACGCTGCTTTATATACTGCACGTATTCAGTAGGCACGTCCTGATTGGTCGGCTACGTTTATGCCAATCTCAGTGGGCGAACAAGTGCATGTGATTGGAGGAGAGTATTACCCATAGAATCCACTAGAGGGCTCCGCCTGTGCTTACAGAATTATTGTTACAATATCGTAACTTTTGTTACTCCCTACTAGTGGATCCTACTTTTCCCATAATGCAGCTCAGTCGTCCATTTGTCCCTCCCTGCTGCCTGCTCGTCTTTTTAACTGCATGCAACCATTTACATTTCCACCAGCTGAGTAAACGTCTTTATAGCATTCACATCTAAATGTTCATCCACAGCTTCTGTCTGAACATTCAGTCATTCTCTCTGTGTCTGTGTGTGTGTGTGTGTGTGTGTGTGTGTGTGTGTGTGTGTGTGTGACAGGTGGTTAATTCTCCCATCTGACTCAAATGGGTTACGATGTTAAAGAAAAATAAGCCAAAGGATTTATAGTTCTCCTAAGATGTGGTGGCAGAAAAAAAAAGTGAATTAGCTGCACAAACAAAACAAGTTTGAGTTTATTTGTTGCGGCGATAAAACAGCAGCTGAGTGGCAATAAAGAAAAATACAGTTGATAAAATGTGATAGCGGAAAAACAAGATGGAGAAAAAGATGCAATCGATCATCTGAGCGAGTGAAATTAAAAAAGCAACAATGGGGCTGTAGAAAGATCTTCAGATGAAAATAAGAAAATCAGGGTGACAGGCGGAGACACGACGCAGCACTGCAGAATCCAAATGACCACGTAAACAACTCAGGCATAATAAGATTCTTATAAAATATACTGGATTAAATGCAAGGGGTCCTGAATTACCCAAATTAGAATTGTCTTTATTACTGAGTCCTTATTTTGTGTAGTTTCATAATTTGTATTTATTTATTTTTATTGTTAATTTTTTATTTTTAATGGATTCATTAGGTTTTCTAGTTTCATATGATACCAGTATCATACTTTTCTTCTGCCTTTCTTTCAGGCATTTGCTGGACTTTTTATGGACATTTTTCAGACTTTTTTCTGACATCTTTAGACATTTTTCAGACTTGTTTCAGGCATTTTTCAGACATTTTTGGGACTTTTTAGTGGATATTTTTCAGACATTTTTTTGGACAAAAGCCCTCACATATTCACATATCTGGAGGTCAGGGGTCAAGGGACCCCTTTTAAAATGTCCATGACAATTTTTCCTCACCAAAGTTGAGTGCAAATTTTGAAGCGTTATTTAACCTCCTTCATGACAAGCTAGTATGACATGGTTGGTATCGATGGATTCATCAGGTTTTATAGTTTCATATCATACCAGTATCCTCACTCTAGATTTAAAAATGCCCGCTTCAACCTCTGAAAGATCGATTGTGTGTGTGCGTTATTATTAACCTTGATAGCGTTTATAATGACATCTGATACGTGTGGTATTTCTAAGTGTTCACGTTATCTTCACTCTGCCCACTTTGTGATCAATCTCAATATGCAAATAGGCAGACTTTTCATCAAACAGTGCCTCAATATACTGTATGAAACACAAGGTTGTTATTTTAATTACATTAAGATTTGACAAGTAAATGACAAAACACTCAAAAGTAATTACAACAAGTATTCAGGATACATGTAAGAGAAATACTATATAATAACAAGCATGGGAGTGGTCTTAACTCCGTCTTTAAACACAATGAAACCGGCTCACTGCGCTTGCGGCTTTAATTTTGGGTCATTAGAACTTCTTGGCTCTGCTGACCATCAAAAAGTTTGAACCTGGAATCGCCGCTTGGGGGCTCGTCCGGGATAGAACGTCCATGAGGTGAGGCAAATGTAGGCTTCGTGTGTATCTTGTGGCCTTTGAGTAACTAACTAGTTAACTAGTCCTCAGGTTTATTGGCTTTGGTATTTTTGAACATTGATTTAATAATGTCCTCTTTCATCGACTTGTTCTGCCTCTGCGTCTGCAGTTGGGTCCTCAACCCTAATGCCTCGCACACACATCTGTGACAGCTGGAAGCACACTGTTGGCTAAAATACCATTGCATGATGTAGTATTAAGACAAGGATGTTTGGCCCTATAGTGTATACTCCCTTATTTAGTCATTGTTTCACAAGATTTACAGAAATGTTTCTCCTTCCTGTGCATCACATCACTACCTCTTCTTGAAGCAAATGAAAAACATAGCAAACCTGTCAGCTTTCTCACCCATTTGGAGTTTGCACCTCAGGTACTGCACGAACTGACAGGTGATCTCTGCGATGTGCAGTGTCGGAAAACACCAAAGCAGCCGCAGATGGAGACGCACTGAGAGGAAAAAACAAGTGATCTCAAGGACTAGCACTTTAATGTGGTGCATGTGTGATGTCGGCTAAAACACTCCGATCATCTCCAGGTAATAAAAGCTCCTCATCAGTATTGTATCCATAACCGGGTGAGGAAGAGCTGCTGCTGTCATGTCTTCCTCCTCTCATCGCTGGAAAACATGTTTCTATGCAACATTAATAAGACTTTCTCACAGAAGACACATTCAAAAGGGATGAAACTATGAAGATGTACATTGTATTGTTGCCTTTATGAATGTATATCTGCACTCTACACTGGAGACAGAGCAGCAATGTTTCGCCGCGGGGCATGCAGTCAGGTACTAAACACTGCACCGCATTTTTCAAACAAGACTATTTTTAAACTCTCCTGCCAATTTGCAGCCTCTCTGGGTGATTACCACCAGAATAACTATGCTAATTGTTTAATAAGCGCACTTTGCTCTGCATCAAAGGAGAGATTTTTGCATATTATTTCCCGCAAGTTCAAAGCTGTCGTTATGCTGAACAAATGGCCCTGGCTGCTTTTTAAATGCACCAGAGAGAGAGCAGGGTTAGAAGACGGCCATGTAATTGCGTAATTAAAACAAGGTTATCAAAGTCGAAAGTAGCACTTTTGTCATATATTTGCTATTAAAAAAGCTATAGGCTCCTTCAGTGCTCTGTGCCCCGGGCCTTACACATCTTAATTGGGCACCGGTGTCAAGTACTTAGGCGCTATCTAATGTGATTTAATTTATTCACTTTCTTCTAGACACAAAACCC
Organism: Sebastes umbrosus; assembly: GCF_015220745.1. Taxonomy (NCBI): domain Eukaryota; kingdom Metazoa; phylum Chordata; class Actinopteri; order Perciformes; family Sebastidae; genus Sebastes; species Sebastes umbrosus. The sequence continues at coordinate 12,565,771 of NC_051292.1, read as the reverse complement.
CCGGCTACACAATGAGAAAATCACTTTTTTTGTGCGCGTCTTTGACTAAGTCCTCCAATTGTCCCCGGCTGATTTCTTAATTCAGAGGGAAAATTCAAGCCAAGGTTGATTGAGTTGGGTCTCTAATCTCTTTCTGCTTTGAGAGGGTGGGGGGAAAAACACTCTGCCTACCTGCCATGTGGCGTCTCCTGGGGGGGGGGGCCGCGAGGAAGGAGGATTTTTTACACTGCGTCGGCCTCGGCTAAGGAAGCAGAAACCCCTCGGAGGTCTGAGTTGACTGGCAGTTAGTCGACAAGGTCACGATAGCAAAACTGGCTGCATGGCTCAGAGCCACCGCATTAATCCTCTCACTCCGCCTGCCTGAGCCCACTTCTGACATTTCAGCCACTCGATTACATCACATCTGGCCCTGGAACGGCGGGAAAGGAAGGCATTTCTCATTTAACATTAACCCTTTCACAAAACCTTACATATATAACTCATAAATTACCCATCAAACCTTCATAAAATCATTACAAATCCTAACCTTGATCCCGAACCAGTCTTCCAGAGAGACCCCTGTTTCACTGATTGGTTAATGGCAGGTTCTTTATGACTTGATAACCTCCCTTGGGACCTCGTATATTTACAACACAACAGGGGCTGTTAGTAAAAGGTCTCGCGGCGCCAAAATATTCATCCTTTTGCCGAAATAGATCGTCCCTCATGAGCAATGAATCATCCACCCACCGTGTTATGTCAGATTTTTTGCAAAGAAAGAAAGTAGACATTTCATGAATAGAATCACTCTCTCTCTCTCTCTCTCTCTTCCTCCCTCCATCCTGTCGTCCTCCCGCTCCTCTCTTCTCATTTTCCTCAGTGTTTAATGTTTAATTTAAACCTCCAGTGCAGAGCAGAATCAACAACAGTGTGTGCCACCTGCAGCAGACGAAGTTCCACAGCGCCCCCACATGGCCGTGAAGGGGATGTCCCCTCCACCCTTCCCCCCAACCCAACCCCCCCAAAAAGGCCAGACATGGAGGAGAGACAAGCCTCCTGTTTGCTAAGGAGCTGTACGGCGCAGCAGGCACAGTTCAGCCATCGCCAGAGGGGCTTTGCTATGTTTAGTCAGGAAGCCATTCTGTAAGTTGTCATTACGTCCTCACCAATCCACCCCCCTCCCCAAACCTCTCTTCTCCTGTGATAGACAGCTGGCCTGAGTGTGTACAGAGGGAAGAGGAGAGAGGAGAAGGGGAGGGAGGGCGTCACATCACAGGTATGATTTTAGACATCCCTGCTGCGCAGACAGATATGAAGCCTCTGTAGTGAAGGCCAAGGCCGACAGGGATTCTCAGTTGATGCTGTCATTTATAATTATGAGGGACCGGCGCGCCGCGGCCGGCTCTAGGTCGGCTTGGAAAGGCTCGGGGCGAAGGTGGCTCGCGGCCGCAACTTTACAGCGGTCCCCGCCTGGACCTAGCCGCAACGTGGACAAAGGGCTCGCTGCGCCCTCTCTCCCCGCCAGGGAGGGATGGGACCCCTTGCTCCCGGTGCGACTGTCGACCGGGGCGGATTGTTCTCAGTGCAGCCAGGGCGGGGCTCGGCCCACGTAAAAGGCGCCAGGGGTCTGCGGCGATGTCGGCAACCCACCCGACCCGTCTTGAAACACGGGCCAAGGAGTCTAACGCACGCGCGAGTCAGAGGGTGCAAGCAAAACCCCCGTGGCGCAATGAAAGTGAGGGCCAGTGCGCGCCGGCTGAGGTGGGATCTGTCAGTCAGAGTTAAACTGGTGGGGGCGACAAGTGGGTAGAGCGGGTCGTCCTTTAATCACAAGGTTGGCGGTTCAATCCCCGGCTCCTACAGACTGCATGTCGAAGTGTCGGTGAGCGAGACACTAAACCCTGAGTTGCTCCCCGGGCGTTTGCAGCAGCCCACTGCTCCTAAAATACTTAGGATGGGTTAAATGCAGAGGTCACATTTCATGTATGTACCTGAATGTACTATGACAAATAAAGGTTTCTTCTTCTTAAAATTTTCCAAAGTTAAATTATTATTATTATTATGAAGTAATGCAGTGCTGACTAGTAAAAAGAATCAATAAAATGATTGCAACATGGCCAAACTAATGTAGACTTGGTGTGTACTGTGATGGATTACACAACTCAAGCACCTTCCAAGAGGCTGCTCACTGGTTTTCATATCCCACTGACATGGAAAGATGTCATGGACAAATACATTTTAAAAAATCAAATACTGCAAAGGCTGCTTTTGAAAATGGACGGCAACAAATGTAAAGCATACATGATGTGTAGTTAATGAGATAAGCATTGTTAACACAGTGGTATGGCCCTGTTATAGGTGAAAACTGGCCTCATGCACCAGATAAGTTCACCTTTTCCCAAACTGCCATCTTCCCCTAACTGTTACGGCAGTATGTTTTCTGTGCTGTTGTCCCTTTCCTCTCTCTAGCTCTGCCCAGGTGTGCTGCACTGCTCAACGAGGTGCCCAGGTGTGCTGCATTTGCTCAACGAGGTCGGGAAGGGAAGTGCTTAAAAGCGCCTCTACCAGCAGCAGCAGAAAGGAGAGGCTTCTGGTGTGTGGACTGCTGGTTCTGCTGCCTCTCAGCTTGTGATTTTTGTATGGTCTTTTTCATATGTCTTTGTTAATAAATCCTATGGATTTGAGAGTTTTAAAGGTGTCTTCCACGGTTGGTTTGGGTCAGTGTTGGAGTGTTGTTCGTCCCAATAGGGCTGCCCAAGGGTGGGGCGTAACAATTGGGGGCTCGTCCGGGATAGTCTCGCTAACTGCTCTGCAACACACCACCACCATCAGATGGTACACATTTTAAGTTTGCTTCCACTGAATTATACAAACTCTCTTTTTGCTTTTCTTTTCCTTGCAAAATGGTCTCCGGTACTCCTTCATCTGGCAGCTTCTTCAACACACTCTGAAAGCACAGTGAGAATATTTGTATTCACTCCGACCGGCTGCAGGTTTACTCACAGTGTACTGCTGCTGGCCTTTATCTCAGTGGGACCGACCTGGTTCAATAAATGCATGTTCACTATAAAGACTGACCCCAAGTGTTTGCATAGGCTGAACACATGATGAGAGCTGGAAAATCCTGTAACATACAGCAGCAGACGCCTTTACAGTTTATTACCTGAGGCTCAGAATTATTTACTGAAGGTAGTTAACGGGAGCAATAAAAGCACCACAGTTTAGGGGTCAGGGGGGTAATCTGTGGATCACCTCTAACACCCTGTATAAACATAAATCACATGTTTATTACATAGTGTAACCTGATCAACACTACAGCTTATGTGTAGCACCACCACAAAGGATGCTGTGTGTAGTGTAGGATTATATTATAATTGTAAATAAACTGTGGAACTCTTGTAATTGCATTGGAATGCCGTTCAGTGCTGTTAATGTGAAACCCCAACCACTGAGCTGAACATGCTTCCTAAATACTGTTGTTGTGCAGCAGCAGCCGCAGAAAAGTGGATAAAACACATCCGAGCAACAGCTCCCTATCTTAATCATCTGGCGGAGGCCTCTGACAGCTTCCTGTATCGAGCAGCGCCGCGGCGGATTAACTCGTTTTCTCTAAGAGAACACTTGGATGTCTTCATCCCCCCGCTCTCAACGGGTAGCTCCTTTCGTGTCTCTTTATTTGGAGACACGTTGTACAGAGGCAGCGAGAAAAAATGTGCGAAAATATTTGCATCATTAGCAGGACTTGGCCGCAGGTGGTTCAGATGTCGAGCCGTCAAAGTGCCTAAAAGCCCAAAGTACAAATCAGCTGCAGGGAGCTTTCATGTGCTGTGGCTTTACAGCCTGAAATAGATGCAGGGCCAGATTGTTGGTCGACTCTGCTGTCTGGAGCAAACATTTGAGCATTGTGATGAAGGTAACACAGCTTATAGTCTAAGTATATAGTATATACTGTAAGTCTAATGCAGTGTTGGCCAAAATGCAAATGTACTACGGAGTATTACGGCCACATTGAGGGAAAAAATATCTGAGACTTCCAGAATAAAGTCGTAATATTACGAGAATAAAGTCAGAATATTAGGAGAAAAAAGTCGTAATATTACGAGAATAAAATCGTAACTTTACGAGAAAAAAAGTCGTAATATTACGAGAATAAAGTCCTGTTTTTGGATTCTCTGCTCATCATGAAGGAATGAGAGAAAAACAGTTTTACCGGGTTGAGTAACTGATAGACAGATGGTCATTTTTAATAAATATTAATACAACACTTCAGTGTTACATCCAGATGAAAATGTCTTATTGAAATAACATCAGGTTAAGGTTTTCCCACCGAGAAAGCGCATTAGAATAAACTTTTTCAATCACTATGTAGACAGTCATGTCCATATCAGAGGTGATGCCACCGGGTGAAGCAGATCAGGCTGAAACCTGCCGTCTGAGCAGACATTATTCTGACCAGAGAAGCTACACCTCCAGATGCCAGACAGGAGCAGATTTTTAAAAACAGCTCTTCTAAAAACAGGCAACCCTTTCTGACACGTTGTGTTCCCCCCTCAATGTAGCTGGGGGCATCCGACGGCAGATTCAGGTCAGGCAGCCGGCAGCCCCTCTGCTCTCCTGGGTAGACACTGTAAATGAGTAAAGCTTGTTTAGCACCGCTGCTCTGCCTCATGTCAACACCCACATCAGTCAGAGCTTCACCTCAGACAGACCTGATGCTACTGCAGCTCCCCTCTCATATTTACAGGTGACTGCAGTGATATTCACAGTGATGCACTGTCAGCTCTGCTTTAAGCTTTACCTTCAGCCACTACTCCGTGCATTGTGGGTGGTCATTCCATATCGTTGAAGCTCTGTGTTGTTTCCTTTTGCTACGTCCCAAAGGTCCAGATTGGGCCACCACAGATTTCTATTTTAAAGTTGCCTACCATCACTCTGGTGCCTTTATAAGATGTTACATATTAACTTCTTTAACCCGATGAACCCGGTACCGGTCCAGCTGAGCTGTGTGTTACTAATTTGAGGGAACAAGTTACTAATTTGAGGGAATAATATACTAATTTTAGGGAACAAGTTACTAATTTGAGGGAAAAAGTAACTAATTTGAGGGAATAAGTTACTATTTTGAGGGAACAAGTTACTAATTTGAGGGAACAAGTTACTAATTTGAGGGAATAAGTTACTAATTTGAGGGAACAAGTTACTAATTTGAGGGAAGAAGTTACTAATTTGAGGGAACAAGTAACTAATTTGAGGGAACAAATTACTTATTTGAGGGAACAAGTAAATAATTTGAGGGAATAAATTACTAATTTGAGGGTACAAGTAACTAATTTGAGTGAACAAGTAACTAATTTGAGTGAACAAGTTACTAAATTGAGGGAACAAATTACTAATTTGAGGGAACAAGTTACTAATTTGAGTGAACAAGTTACTAATTTGAGGGAACAAGTAACTAATTTGAGGGAATAAATTACTAGTTTGAGGGAAGAAGTAACTCATTTGAGGGAACAAGTAACTAATTTGAGGGAATAAATTACTAATTTGAGGGAACAAGTAACTAATTTGAGGTTACAAATTAATAAAATTCTCTCCTAGGGGTCTAGGGAGGCTCCGTACTTTCCCATTATTTCTTGATGTCCACTGTTACTACTGAAACTGAGATCATATTCTCTGCCGTGACGTATTCCTCAGCAACATGTTCCCACAGAACGCAAGACATTTCACTGACAAAGGTTTAGAATGAAACATGATCCATGAACGTTGTATGGAGGACAGTCTCATTCAGCGTGTTCTAGGATGCCTTTGACCTTTGTGGTTCGGTCTCATTTTATCTTCGCAAACCGCAGGCCTTCACAATATGTCTTTCACGCCACCCTGGGCTCTCCACACCTTATCAGTTAGAGCACAGAATAATGGTGCAAAAAAAAGGCTCTCTGTTTGAGATTGATAGAGGAAGGGGAGACAGTTTTTCCCCATCAAACACTCAGGGCTTATCTGAGACGCTCATCTCTCTCTCAAGAGAGAGAGAGGCGGTTGGGTAGCGGTGGGTACGCTCTGAAGAGCACGTCTGGCCCCAGAGCCGTCCTGGCTGTTTGACTGTTCAGGAGAGGGGGAGATGCATTCAGTACGGCTGCTGCTGGAGAGCAGCGCTTATTCATTAAACATCAGGGGTGACGCCTTAGACGCTGGCTCTGCTGCTACAGCGACAGATGGCCAGACAATCAGTGCGTCGCTGAAACAAGGGCCACTTTGCAGGCAGAGCGACCGAGTGGTGCTCGTCAGAAAAAATACGCCGACTCAAATTGCCCTTAAAATGACATCGAATGCCCTCGTTGTGTGAAGCCGGGCTACTGTGCCTTAATATGCAGCAGTAGGTAACTGTAGGCTCAGTGCAGGTGTCACTGAGTCAGTTAGACGATTGATTTTTTGCCACAAACCCTAAATTATGTTCAGTGCCAACGTTTGTAATACTCTCCCTTTCTATAATATCTGTGAAAAGGGAAATATCATGACTATAGTCAAATAGTGAACGTAAATTGCAGGTTTGTGACAGGAGGAAAACTCCGGTCTCCTGCATGAAAGCCAGACCGGTACACATAAATACACACATACATTTCAGGCACAGTAGCTCCCCCTCTAGTATCCATTGGACAGCATGCATACAAGCATGTCAGCAGCCAAGCAGTTCCTTGGAGTAGTCCATCGGTGTACAGGCTAATTTGCTTTGTCTGCTGGTTCACTTCAGACAGTTTGATCAATATGTTTTCTGCCTGTAAAGGAGGTTACGTGCCTCAATTAATACTGTATGTAAGTATGCTTCTTCAATCTGCAACTTCACACTGGAACCTTTAAACAACTTGGGTTTCAGTTGTCCAGCCTGTGTGTGTTTTTGCACCCACAAACTGCCGCAGAAAACTGAAGCGGAAGCATTTTGCAGTCTCTATCAGGATTTGTCGATGAGAATGTTCTGCAGTGCTCTCCTCAGAGACAGACTGTGTTCTGGTTGAATCAGCTTCAGGGTGAACTTCACAGAGAAACAGCTCTGTTCTCTGTATTTAAGGGACATTTTGCTGATATTGAGCTGCTCTTTTGGACAATCCACCTCCAGCTGTATCACACAGTCTCTTTATTTACATCTCCTCCTTCTTATCTCTGTCGATTTGATAAGAGAACGTTCCGGGAAGACGGATTTTATCTGCATCCACCGTATCGCCGCACGTCATGTACAAACTGTCCTTATAGTGTGTACGTTCAGTCTACGGTTGTTTGTTTGTAACAGAAGAGTTTAGTGAAGCAGTTTGGGGCCAGATTGTTTCCCTCAGAGATAAGAGCTAGGACTGCAGGTTTAACTGTTCAATACTGAAACACAACTTTGTTATTAACACAATGGTGCATAAATCCTCCAGAAATATGCTGTTGTTATTATGTTTTTCAGTACATCAGCTTCACATTAAGCAAAGAGCGGTGACACCTGACTGCCTTTCCTTCTGGAAATCAATGCATTTACACTAGAAAACGTGTAAGAATCATAAAAGTGAACTGATTTTCTGCAATAATCCAGAACCCCAATGGATGATCACTTCCTGGTTGGCCTACAAAAATACGTCATTCCTGCAGTTGACATATTTCAGTCTGCATCAAAGTGGTGATATCATTGACCACACACAGTGGAAACCGCTATATAGTGATCACGGAGTTCTGGTGCTGCTTGCACGCTGAAATCATGACGGGAAAAAGAATCAGTTTCTCCCTCCAAGCTTATGACAAACTGGCAAATATGAGCCTGAACTGGGGCGTTCCTCAGGATACTTTGAGAAACAGTCATGGTTGCTATAGAGATGGAGACAGCACTTGTGGTTGACGCCGCCCTCGTCAAGTAGATTGATGATGCCCCGGTTGACCGGGCCTACAGTAAACTATTCTTTATATACAGCACTGTAATGTATTATAGTGTTTTTGAACACAGCACGGTAATGTAATTTGTGTTTGAAACAACTGTACTGTATTTTGAAACAGTCAATAAAGTTCAGTAAATATATAAAATGTCAGTTAGATGATAATCTGCATGAGAAATAAAGAAAAAAAAAAAAATCACCTGACTTCCTCCTCTGCTCCAGATGGACATGAGTGATAATTACTACCTATAGAGGGCTTCATCACTTGAATGTAATTTTGGTGATTTGCTGAAACAATAATGCTTTTTTTTTTTTTGCTGTCGCTCTTCTTTGAATTTAAGAGGTGCTTATTATTATGTTTAAATGAAGCAGATTCTATCATTAATCGAATTAAGTTGTGTGGACTTGATTTGAGCAGCAGGAGCTGTCCATAGTGTGACCTTTAGATCAGAACGGGGCGCAGCAGACCTCGGTTTGGATGCCTCTCTTTGGTTATTATATTGGGATTACATGAGCATGTATTTATAGTTATGAACAGAAGATTTAAGTACAGTTTTGATGCAAACTATAAAATGTCCAAAACTACTAAACAATATAACGGAAGCTGTGATGAACTGGAATCCTTTAACATATTTTAGCTGTCACTGAAAGTTTAACGCAGTGAGTCAGACAGACTCGCATCTATTATTATCATAATGCTAAAAAAAAAAAGGTTGCGTATTACTTCTGGGACCAATTTTGAAAGGGGAGCGATTTCACTTTCAAAGTAGTACTTTGCCTCCATTAGATCACATCTCTTATTTCCTTTCTGCTTGTAAAAAAAAGGGGAACGGAAATGTTGTTGTTTTTTTGGGGCAAATTGAGGCAGATGGATAATGAGAATAGAGCTGGCTGGCCTCGGGGCTCCCGTCAGTCTGGATCCCTCAGCTGTCAGGACTGCAGCCCCGTCCTGCTGTGTTTGCTGGTGGAGATGAGAGCAAGAAAAGATCAAATCGGTTTTGTCGGAGATCAAACACGGTCTGTCCGATTCAAGACAACTCAGGGTACCAGCTAGTGTTGTGCTTTAGATGGCACTGAAAGCACGGAAACCATGCAGTTAAAAGTAGCCTCATAAATCTACATTTTGTTGTGTTCATAGAAGATATGTTTCTGTAACAGGTAAATGCTCAGTGGATGCTTTCATCCTCTAATACTGGAGGCCTCATTTCTCCACATCTTATCAGAGGTTATAAAGTCAACAACATGGGTCACAGCAAACATAAAGTCAACCCTGGCTTGATTAGCCTCACTGAAAGACCCTCAGAGTCTGTGTGAATGTTTGTCTCTTTGCTTTACCTCCATGTTAACCTATTACCGTGGGTGTTTTTCACAGTAATGAAGGCTCAAAGAAAGACTTTTTATTCTACATATGGAGATGAAAAACATTTCCCAACACTTAACCTGACTCTTTCAGTAGAGAGTGAATCAGTGGAGCTTAATGAGCGTTTCAAGGCTGTCTAATAGCCCTTTACCACTGCAGCAACTTGATCAAACAGAACTCATTCTGAACGGGTCCTGGAACTAAATTACACTCAGGAGGGGATAGATGTACGGTCCACAGATGGGGAGGTGGTGAATTAATTCATTTCAAACATTATCAAATGTTATCCGAAACATTCAAACCAGAATGTTATTTATACTTGTCCATAAGGACCTTTCAGCTGTAAAAGAACGTCCCAACCAGGGTCTGAAATTATCAGGACATCCGCCACTTTGGCAGGCAGGGAAAACCCGTGTTTAAATCAACAAGAGGAGAGTTATGGTATGCGTCCACAGGCTCCATCCTTTCCACGCTTCCCATTCATTGTTTATGTAAGCATCCGTGCAATGCACTCTGGTAGCGTAGCGGCGCGATTCGAGAGACGGAGCGTCACAAAGCCCGTTCCTCATTTGCATAAAGTTGAGGCCATTTTTAAAAATCCACAGGAAGCCACTGGAGAGGGGCTAAAGAGCCACATGTGGCTCCGGAGCCGCAGGTTGCTGACCCCTGGTCTAGTGGCAGCCCACCAAGCGTCGAATGCTGGGAAGCGGGGCGTCCCCTCGTGATAAAAAAACACCCTGGTGGAAACCCACCATTAGTAACGTTACCTGGTGGCAGCCGGTGGGCAGCACAGTCCTGATTGGATAAATAGAGGCGATACGAACGTTAACGGAGGTGCCATTGAGTTATTATTATGAGGCGTTCAAAGTCTGTCTGAATGTACATAATGTTTTTTTATGTTAAATATATCGAACATTGAATGACATCAGATCTAAAATGTTATTCCTTCATGTAGCGCAGAGATTTCATAAAGTGGCAGGTAAAATTTCTGAGTGGCAGGAAGTGAAAAAAGTTCATTTCAGACCCTGATCCCCACACATGCAGACTCCCATTGAGGAGAGTCAATGCAGGCTCATTGTGCAGCTCCAGAGAACGGACATGCTCTTTCAGGTTCATTTGCTCCATTTTATATTTCATATCCTCCAGCTCTCTGCAGCATACAGCGTGCGTTTGGATATGCTGCCAGTGTTACACATTCAAATGTTATTCTGCCTCATACGCTCTGCATACACGAGCAGGCCTCAGTGAACAATAATTAAGCACTCCGCTACTTGATGCTGAATTACTAGTTCTGCGCCCCCTCAGTAAAGTCATGCAAGGATGCCAAATGAGTCAGTAATTATCTAATGAAAGCACGCAAGTGAGTAAGCATTCATAGAAAGTAATTCACCATTAGTTTTTAATGATGATCCAAATATAGTCATTATTATCTAATGAAACAGTAATGGCAGAAAGCAGTTATTAATCTAATTCACTCTAACCTCATAGTTCACATCACTGATGCTGTTCTATCACTGAGCCACACACCAGATAATACTGTAAACAAAATACTTTGTTGGGTCTCTAGATTATAGAGTACAGTCTAAGACCTGCTCTACATTAAAAGCGTCTCGAGATAATTTCTGTTATGATTTGACGCTACATAAAAATAAATTGAATTTAATTGAATTGAAAGAAAATATGAATGCTTTTTAGTCCTATTTAGAACAAGGAGTAGTAGTGCACTATAAGTCTCGTGTGGCCGAAATGAGTATTACAACAACAAACATTCGTTGGATGTGCACCAAAATGGTCCTGAATTTTTAACCTTGCAAAACTTTATCTTAACTTAGAAAAATTATTCGCCTCCGGCAAGACATTTTTTTCAGCTGCTCTTAAGTCGTAAACACAGAAGAGAAAACAATTAAGATCCGATTTAGAAAATAGATCACACACAGAAACATTTGTCTGAATTTCTTTTTCACTTGTGGGAGCTTTTCTTTCTAATGAAGTTGATAATGCTTTGCTTAGTCTTTTCTATTTCTTAGAGCACCATATCCCTGTAAGACACCATTGATCCACTGCAACTAGATGAAGTTGTTTTACTGAAATCATCGGTGTCTTATTTCCATTTTCTCCTCATAATGTTTCTTCATTTTGAAAGAGCAACGGCCGATAAAGAAACCCAAACACTTCACCGACCGACGGTGTGACTTCATCACCCCCTCACTGAGGGACAGACTTTAAAGGTCCCATATCGTGCACATATTCAGGTTCATGCTTGTATTTTGTGTTATTTTGTGTATTATGCTGTAATGTTAAAAAAAAAATATTTTCCTCATACTGTCTGTCTGAATATGCCTGTATTTACCCTCTGTCTGAAATTCTCCGTTTTAGTGTATTTCAATGGAATTGCAATGGAATTGCAATGGAATTGCGTTGCTAGGCAACAGTTTGGGTCCATGTTTACTTCCTGTCAGCTGATGTTATTTACATACACTGGCACAGGAAATAAACCGGGACACATTTGGAATGTTTACGTTTAAAACCGTGTAATGGTCTAAATATTGTATATTTGACATCACAAATGGACGGAAATCCTAACGGCTTGTTTCAAACGCACTATTAATGAATACAGGCTGTGTGTATTTCTCCGTATATTGAGCGTTTTGATAGTTTAACAGTATTTATATAGCACTTAAAGTTGTTTTATAATGTAAAAGACTAGACACTTTTTACAATATGGGACCTTTAAAGAGCTGGCTCTGCTTTGCTGTGGTCCAGCCAAAAATACCAATGAGGAAACGGCGAGAGTTGGAAGATGGTTTTAGCTCAATAAGCTCTCATCAAATGTCACATTTCATCATATCTGCAGGACGGGGCAGGAGGTATTTTAAGGATTATGCTACGGTGTCAAGTTTTTTGCACATTCTTTCAGATATAAATATTCATCAGATAGGTGGTTTTATATCAAATATATCCTCTTGCCATTTTCTCTCCATCATCTTTTAGCAACCACTTCATATTTAATTCTCAAATTCATTCTCATAATTCCAGATTCATTTTTACAAAACCAAACATTCCCAGTGTTCCCAGTATTATTAAGAGCTTGTTATCTTTTGTAACATTTAACTGATGACGGGGAACATAGTCGTGTCCGTCAAGTCAGAGTTAGACCCCTACTGTCTTCATATTAAGAGCTCCTAATCCCCATTGATATACTCTTCCTCTACTTAAAGATTAAATTATGCAGCAGTAAAAAACATATTTAATGTCCTTCTTATGTCCCCGTCCTCTCTCTGATTCCTCCCTGAATATACAGGGGAAAGGTCAAGGAAGGACAAAGAGATATTAAAAAACCCGACAGGAGTTCTCCCCACTGGGTAGACCATAATAATATCAAGCAGCTCACGCTCCCCACCAACACCATCTTCACTTCTCATTGCCCCCCATCATCATCATCATCATCATCATCATCCTGATAGCACTGCAGCTGCTCAAACACCGGCCAGGAGGCAACATTAAGAGCAGGAGGAGAACTTCTAGAGAAGGAGGGTTAGACATGAAATGTGGTGGTGGTCGGAGGGGGGGGGGGGGGGGGGGGGGGGGGGGGGGGTTCAGTTTGCAAAGGCAAATTACATAGTTGGATGACCATATTACAGTATGGCTGACTTCAGCAGATGGGAGAAGCATTTATGAGACAGGGAATGGTGGCGCAGCACACTAAAAACACCCACAGACGGGAGTCCCATCCGTGCATCACATGACTTATGTAGTTTCTAGTCAAGAAAGAAATCATGTTAAAGCTACAGTTGCTCATCATGCTTCAGGATATCAGTGCACACAGGCAGAGGCATCAGTCATGGTATGATATTTATAATCACCTCAAGATGATTCTTGATGATTTTGGTGACCTTATGATCTTTCCCCTAGTCCGGGGTCAGCAACCATTACTATCAAAACAGACATTTTAGGCAAACAAAATCTGTCTGGAGCCACAAAACATTTGAGCATTGTGATGAAGGTAACACAGTTTATAGTCTAAGAATATAGTATATACTGTAAGTCTAATGCAGTGAGGGCCAAACAGCAAATGCACTACAAAGTATTAGGGCCGTATTGAGGGAAAAAACATCTGAAATTTCCAGAATAAAGTCATAACTTAACGAGAAAAAAAGTCGTAATATTACGGGAATAAAGTCATGACTTTACAAGAAAAAAAGTTGTAATATTATGAGAATAAAGTCATAACTTTATGAGAAAATAAGTCGTAATATTACGAGAATAAAGTCATGACTTAACGAGAAAAAAAGTCCTAATATTACAAGAATAAAGTCATGACTTAACGAGAAAAAAAGTCGTAATATTACGAGAATAAAGTCATGACTTTAAGAGAAAAAAAGTTGTAATATTATGAGAATAAAGTCATAACTTTATGAGAAAATAAGTCGTAATATTACGAGAATAAAGTAATGACTTTACGAGAAAAAAAGTCAGTGACATGTAAAATTACTACTTTATATTATTAGGCCTTTATTTTCATAATACTACGACTTTTTTTCTCGTAAACTTCTGGCTTTATTTTCATAATATTGTAAAAAAAAACACAGTCATTCATTTCCGTTTTTAAAAATCCACAGGGAGCCACTGGAGAGGGGCTGAAGAAACGCAGGTTGCTGACCCCTGCACTAAAGGAAAGGGAATCCTAAAGCAGAAATATATATATAGATAATAGATGCATTCCTGAAATTTTAAAATCTGGAGAGCTTTCCGGGTGAATAAAGTGTCATACCAGAATTAAGTGTGGGGAATCTCTCCTTTTCTACTGATCACTGAAGTCATTTTAATAAACTTAGTCCACGATAGCAGATCATCAGCTGATATCTCTGAACACATTCTTTGTTAACATAATTACTTAAAGTCTCACTCATCAAGATAACTCCTCGAATCCCATCAGGTGAATCATCAGAAGCACTCCACATACCTTATCTGTCTGACTGAAATCCTGTTTAAAGCCCCTCTCTGTGTGTCTGACAGACAGCTTCAGAGGAGAGCCGGTATCACGGTGGAGCGCCAAATAGTTTCACAGCTTGAGGACGCAAGTGCAAATGTTAGGCCACCTCTGTCTAAATCAAACGCATCTTTATTCCATCCATGCAGCAGACAGTCTGAAAAAAAGAACACAAGGCCTCAGCATGAATACTAATAGCAGCCGCTCTGCTCTGCATTGCTAATGTGGTCAGGAAAAACTTTCAAACTAGGAAATCACTGAATGTGCAAGTTATGTCTGATTCAAATTAATGTGCTTGTATTACACATTCTGTGTCTTTTAAATAGCTTCTGATATGCAGAATTGTGCTGATTTATTTAGTCCAGAGGAGGATAAAAGCCACGCTGAAGGAGAACTATGTCAGGGCGAAATACGAAAATGTGCAGGACAGACAGGACTTCAAAGCGAGCAGAGCTGCTCCACCTGCAGACATTATTTAAATGAAGGAGTCCCAAAAGTAGTCCCAGCATCCAGCCAGGACTCTCTGCTTGCCAAGTGTGAACACTGAGGGCAGCTGACTCACTATGGAGTATTTTAAGTTTATGTTAGTGGGACACGTGTCTTAAGTTTCTCCTTCTCCCCCCATGACACCTTTAACCCAAGTATAGCCTTTACAGCCAGGCTATTTAAAGGACATGTACAGTATCTGAACAGTGTTGAAGTGTATAGTGGAAGGGCACGCTGCTCCTATAGCGTTGTTTTTGGCTCCTTTACTTACTTACTAATATTACGGGATATAACTTTATTCTCGTAATATTACGACTTTTTTCTTGTAAAGTTATGACTTTATTCTCGTAATATTACGACTTTTTTCTCGTTAAGTTATGACTTTATTCTTGTAATATTACGACTTTTTTCTTGTAAAGTTATGACTTTATTTTCGTAATATTACGACTTTTTTTCTTGAAAAGTTCTGACTTTATTCTCGTAATTTTACGACTTTTTTCTCGTAAAGTTATGACTTTACTCTTGTAATATTCCGACTTTTTTCTCGTAAAGTTATGACTTTATTCTCGTAATATTACGACTTTTTTCTCGTTAAGTTATGACTTTATTCTTGTAATATTACGACTTTTTTCTTGAAAAGTTCTGACTTTATTCTCGTAATTTTACGACTTTTTTCTCGTAAAGTTATGACTTTACTCTTGTAATATTCCGACTTTTTTCTCGTAAAGTTATGACTTTTTTTCTGGTAATATTACAACTTTTTTCTTGTAAAGTTATGACTTTATTTTCGTAATGTTACGACTTTTTTCTCGCAAAGTTCAGACTTTATTCTCGTAATATTACAATTTTTTTCTTTTAAAGTTATGACTTTATTCTTGTAATATTACAACTTTTTTCTCGTAGAGTTATGACTTTATTCTCGTAATATTAAGACATTTTTTCTCGTAAAGTTATGACTTTACTCTCGTAATATTACGACTTTTTTTCTTGTTAAAGTATGACTTTATTCCTGAGTATTACGACTTTCATGGTCATTTAATAACGTTTCAGCCACCGCAGTCATCGCCGATATTACAATTCTTCCATAGGTGAAGGGCTTTTTGTGTTTCATTAGGATGTGCGCCACTAAACAAAGGCTCTTTGCTTCATTGGCCTTCTTCGTCAGTTTGGTAAACACAGACTGTCGTTTTTTAAGACTAGCTGGTGATTGATAAATAATCCCAGTGTATCTTTAAAAGCACCATCTATTAGCTATACTGATGACATGGTGCAGATCATCTCTGGGTTTTTTTTCTGGGTGTTCTGCAAATCTCCTGCAGGGCAATCTGCCATGAATTGGATTATGAAATATCTTGAGTGCAACGTTGACATTTTAGGCTTGAAAGGGTTAATCCTCTGGGAAGGTTTGATGCGATCAGGACATTTTATGGCAGCCTGCCCATTTGATTTTGATATCCCTTGTAATATTTGTGACTGAGATGAAAAAGCCTATAGGGTTACCAGAACATTATGGCTCCCACATTAGGTTTCAGGTTGCCGTAATAGACCTTATATGTTGATGGGAGGGATTGTTTGACCTGATGTGGGCTGAGTGAAAGGTCAAAGGGGTCACCAAATAAAGGGGATTATTGTGTGTGTGGTAATGTCATGGTTGGCTACTTCATTGTAAGATGTGTTTCTCCAGATTGATGTGTTGAATGGACTAAATTTTCATTTTTATTTATCAATTTATAGAAATCACATGTGGAGTCATCTTTGGTAGTAGCTTTTAATACAGTTATATTCTAAATGAAACGCTCCTCGTGAATTTTGTAGATTTTAAAGACATTATTCAACTTATTTATAACTAATACACTAAAATTTTAAATTTGTATTATATAAGATAAGATAGAACTTTATTAATCCCGTAGGAAAGTCTTGTGCCAGAGATTGCTCAAAATTACAACAAGTCAAGTAAATACAATAAAAAAAACGTACTATTTCTAGCACCAGTGCCCAATAGAATAACAATTATATAAGATACGTTTTGTAAAATGAGTAAATAAGATAAGTCAAATGAAAAAGGTAAAGAAAGCTAAAACAAAATATAATAATAATATTGCATATTATGAGAAAAGAAGTAATATTGCACAGGATGGACAATAATATTGCAAACAATGACCATATTGTTTGCACATGAGAATGGAGAAAATTAATACAAAAAATTATCGAAAAATAAAAAAATAATAAATTAATAAATATAATAAAAAAATATTGTTGTACTAAATTTCATTTTCAACTGTCCTTGATTTGGATGATTTTTGTTGTACTCTATGGGAGCATGGAGTTAATCATACCTGTCTGTATCACCACACCCTTCCTCACACATGATTGGCTGACGTCCCGAGGCAGCTTCGTTCTGATTGGCTGCATGTTGTCAACACTCAGCGGCTGTCTTCCAGCTGTGTCAAGGCACATGAACATACAGGAAGTAGGAGAGTCCAGCACAACACAGACGTGTCAACTAAAAATAAATGCTTCTTCGCTTTCTTTACTACAGCTACAGTTTTGATTTATTTTCATCTAGGACACATTTATGCTCAAATAAAACGCTGACATTCTCTCGCAAAATTTGATTTCACTCAGTAAACGTCGCACATGCTGGTCGATGTATTTTATTTTGAAAGTCCTGACCGGATATCATTGGGAGATTCGCTTCCTGGTTGATGTGGAGCTGCTGGGTGAGGTCTGTTGTTGGAGTAAATAATGGAGGAAAGCAGTAAACGGGAGTCAGAGAAGCACCGGCAGTCGTCGAGTTAGATTTAAAACTCGCTTTTTAACCCGGACTAACAGGCGTTTATCCCAGTTTAGCTCCAGTGTTGCGGTGCATTAGCTCACTGTGGGCTGCTAGGTGCTAACGCTACATACCAGTGCACCTGTCTCCAGCCTCTTTGTCTCTCTGGTGGCTTCATTTCCTGTCCCAGACATGTATGAGAAGGACTCTGTCTGCGTCCCACCTGGATACTTCTGAACCCCAAATAAGTCAGCTCGTCCCCCTTCCCCAAAGAAGAAGAAGAAGACAGACATGGCGTCCTCCAAAGCAAAGGTGGGAGCTGAGAGCAACAACTCCCTGAAAGAGACGAGAGGCAACGCCAGCTGTTCAGCTGGAGAAGCTGCTCCAAATAACCGGATGTATAGCCTCGATGAGCTGGAGACCGTCGCCACAGTGGGTGAGTTTTACACACAGACATGTCTCACACATGGACCTGGACATGTCCTGTACTGGACTCAGGACTCAAGTGTCTCCAGTGCAACATCCAGTAGTGTCCAAACTCCAGGATGGACAGAAGAGAATGTAAATAGATCATTTAGTAATGCAATGTTGTACAAGGTAATACAGTAGGGTTGAGTATTAAAGGGAATGTCAAAAAAGTCGTAATATTACGAGAATAAAAGTCATAATATTACGAGAATAAAGTCGTAATATTACGAGAATAAAGTCAGAAGTTTACGAGAAACAAAGTCATAATATTACGAGAATTAAGTCAGAAGTTTACGAGAAAAAAAGTCGTAATATTACGAGAATAAAGTCAGAAGTTTACGAGAAAGAAAGTCATAATATTACGAGAATTAAGTCATAACTTTAAGAGAAAAAAAGTCGTAATATTACGAGAATTAAGTCATAACTTTAAGAGAAAAAAAGTCGTAATATTACGAGAATAAAGTCGTAACTTTATTAGAAAAAAGTCTCAATATTTCAAGAATAAAGTCATAACTTTCTGAGAATAAAGTCGTAATATTACGAGAATAAAAGTCATAATATTACGAGAATAAAGTCGTAATATTACGAGAATAAAGTCAGAAGTTTACGAGAAAAAAAGTCGTAATATTACGAGAATAAAGTCAGAAGTTTACGAGAAAGAAAGTCGTAATATTACGAGAATTAAGTCATAACTTTAAGAGAAAAAAAGTCGTAATATTACGAGAATAAAGTCAGAAGTTTACGAGAAAAAAAGTTGTAATATTACGAGAATAAAGTCAGAAGTTTACAAGAAAGAAAGTCGTAATATTACGAGAATTAAGTCATAACTTTAAGAGAAAAAAAGTCGTAATATTACGAGAATAAAGTCGTAACTTTATTAGAAAAAAGTCTCAATATTTCAAGAATAAAGTCAGAAGTTTACGAGAAAAAAGTCGTAATATTACAAGAATAAAGTCATAACTTTCTCAGATCTCAGATTTATTATTTTCCCTCAATGTGGCCCTAATACTCCATCGTACCACCGTACCATAGACCTACAACAATGATGACTTGTTAGAAACCGCCTTTTTTAAGCCACGTAAAGGCTTCATAATTCACCAGTGGGATATTTACTGACGTATTTTACATCGTAGAGCAAAACGTTAAAATCTCTTCAGCTTGTGTTAACCACAGACCTTACTTCAGACATCTAACTAAAAACCCATTGACTTCCAGACGACGGAACAGGAAGTGCAGAAATGCAGACTCATTTCCAGGTTTTAGGACTCATCCCTGCATCACTCTACATACCCAACCTTGTACATGAGCGGAGCGTTCACACATCTATAATCTCTTACCGACTTAAATCTGCTGTTATCAGTAGTGTGAATCCCAAAAGCTACAACAACCAGTGACATTTGACCAATCAGCCCAAAGTGTAGTCCAGAACTTTAAACTGGGTCATACTGTAATGAATTCAGACATCATGTACAGACACATTTGCTTACGTGTTGATATTGAGATAAATGTGACAGCTCCTTCTGATAAAGATTTTACGTGACGTCATCTGAACTGAACTGGTCTCATATCAGGATATCAGTTGTTTATCACTGTCACCCCGTCACAGCTGACCTACTTTATCTTGTTGTCTTCTTTGTACATTTAGTTTGTATAAAGCTGGCTGAGGGTTGGTCCACCAACATCTGTACATTTAATCGTCCCATAGATTGGTGACGAGAGGTTAACGTCACGCTGCCGTAAAGTGGTATCGGTGCCGTTGTATCAGAGCCGTTTTGCGAGTATGAGCACAGTATCGGACCCAATACTCGATACTGGTATCGGTATCGGTGCATCCCTAGTAGTTATTGTCTTTCCCATGAAGTGTTGCGTTCAACAAAACACATTTTAGATCACATTTGAACTCTTCCATCTTTACTCTCTGTTTAAAGTACTACACATTTCATGTATCAGTCATGTTAATTGTATATGGTATAGTAATTTGATAGCATACAGAGCACATAATATTCAATTTTTGAGGGGCTAAAAGAATAATTTCTCACGTTTTTCAAGAAATCAAACATGTTTAATGTTTCTTCATGCTGTGGGAGTGACAGTATGGAGAGAGTTCAAACCTTAAACCACGTAATGACCCTTCAAGCACAGCTGTGTATATGTTCTATTTTTGTGCTGTTTTCATCATAATGCAGAGTGGCGACGGGACGCCAACCTGCATCAACCAGCAGCAGCGAGCCAGTTCACGGTAGATCAGTCATTAGATATTCCGAACGCTCCATAAATCAGAGGCGTTGTACGCTGGAGAAGCTCAGATGCCGAGATTAGGCTTGTCAATGTTCAGGCAACGGCCTGCCCTTTCAGGAAGTTAGTCATCACCGTTTGAGTCATCATGGGATTACACAAGAACTCCCCTTTTTATGACTCTTCATTTAAAGAATACATCTGCCCCAAGGCAAGAGCAACAGGCCTACATTCTTAATGAATGAATCAATAAAATATCCAAAATGACGACACACGCCACCCATAAATCACAAGATTACGGGCTAAACTGGTGTAGGTAGTCAGTTAACAATAATATGTTCTCAAACTGGACTTCTTTAGAGAGTTAACGCAAACTATTAAAGTGGCAATATGGCTCTATTTTTCATACTTTCGTACCTTCCAGGTGTCCTGACATTATACCTGCCACAGCCAACATTCACCCTGCAGCCTATTTGGCAGGTGTTGATTTCATTCCCTGGCTGAAAGCCTCCAAACTAGAGGCGTGGAGCAGGGCTGGGCAATATCACCTACAATTAATATCAATATTAAGTGGAACAATGATAAATTATATCTTATTGCCTGCACACAAGATTCTTATTCATTCTTTGTGCTGACCAGTATGCAGAAAATCAGTGGTTAAGAACACTTCAATGAAACTAAAACATGCTATATACGAATGTTGCAACGTTTTATAGATAAATCTGAATTCATAAATAGAAAGTGGTGGCGAATTGCCGGCGATCCTGCGTGTCTCCGAGGGTTAAAAGAGTCAAATATGCATGTTGAATTCAGTTCATTTAGAAGGATGATATTATTTTCAAAAGTTAACATTGCGTCGAGGAAACACAAAGCCACGTTTCCATTTGAGCATTATTACACAAATCATATAGACCTGGATTAAACATTATATATTTAGAATAGAAGCAAACATATCTGAATATCAACATGTAAATAATAATGAATAATATTTGACTACAAAAAGCCCAAGAGACCTTATTACTACGCCTGGAATACCAGCAGATGTTTCTTATTTTGAGTATTGCACAGAGAAGTAATGAATAATAATCATATCTTCATGATGACTATTAAAAAAGCCGAAGAAAAGAGAAGCAGTGGGTTTTAAATAAAGTCATATGTATCTGTATTTTGCTGTGTTTCAATGAAGTCCAATTTATTGGTGAAGCTGCTGTCAGCGATAGAGTTTTGAAAGTAAAACAATACATAATAAATACAAACAAAAATGATTTCTGCGCATGCACAATGCAGACCCGTCTGTTCAGCGTGCAGCGTGTTACAGTTGACAGTGTAACAGTAGTGCAGGCTGATCATAAAAAGGCCAGATGGCGGAGGAATTGATAGTGATGACACCGCATCCCTCAAACCTTTCTCATTAATAGTTTGATTTAACATACATTGTGATTTATGAGCCCACGCTGCGTATTTACGGAACACATCTAGCTCAATAATATGCATTAAAAAGCTACATGCGAGCTTAACGCCCGTCAGGGAGGTGAGCAGCAGCAGCGAGCGCCGCTCATCCGGCGCTGTTGGGGAGAAAGCTCTGAGCTTACGATCCGCCGCGCGAAAAAAAAAATCCAATTTGCACAAGCCATTTTGTCTGATGAGAGGGATTTGCTGCCCTAAAACAAATCAGCTAAAGCTCTTTATCTGCCTGCTGTTGTTTTAATTGTCATTGAAATCATGAGGCAACTCTCTGGTGCCATTAGATATATTTGCTGCCGTCACATGCCGCGGTGGCCTCGGTGACCCGGAGAATATCAGTCCCAAAGGCGACGCCAGTCGGCAGCAAAAATATCCCAACATGATCTTTGTTGATCTGTGAATCTCCTAAAAGTTGCGTGCAGTGCATTTGTTTTCAGAGCAGGTGGAAGAGGAGTCAGGGATGACCCAGTTTCCTCAGTGGTAACTATCAGTGACAGTACAGTGGAAATACACCGGCCAGTTCTTGGTTGAGTCTAATAGTCAGTTGCCTTTTTTCCCCCTGCTTGGTTTCTGATAACAAGCCTGGCTCAGAGAATCCCAAAGATTTATACCATCACTGCATCGTCGTCGTCTTGTTTTTCTCTCCCCTTCCAGCGTTCAAACACACTCACACAGTGCAGGTCCTTGTTCAGCAAGGTGTAACGTTACACCGATT
Source organism: Sebastes umbrosus (assembly GCF_015220745.1). Taxonomy (NCBI): domain Eukaryota; kingdom Metazoa; phylum Chordata; class Actinopteri; order Perciformes; family Sebastidae; genus Sebastes; species Sebastes umbrosus. Next base: position 12,543,406 of record NC_051292.1, on the reverse strand, counting down.
TAGCACGTTGTTATGCAGAGAGGCAGAGGGTTAGATACCCCGACAGCTCCTCCTATATCTCAGCATCAAACGCCCGACGTCTCCTCCTTCTGTTTTCTTGTTGTGGATTCTCCAGTTTTAGGTCATTTTCATGCATTATTTTGACGTGACTGGAGGAAACAGGAAACTAAAGGCCTCAGTAGTCAGTATGCTTCAAAAGCAGCTGTTGTCAGATCGTCTAGGAGAGTCTGAACTTCTCTCTAATGCCAGGATCAGACTACACAATATTTTTTGACGGTTACGATGGTCACTATGTCAGACTAGACGATTGAGAGTCATAAATTCTTGTCGTGACTCAGCCGCGCCACATGACAAACTACACATCGGTCCCCTGTTCCGACAATTCACACTCTCCCGGCACCGCTTTAAATATACAGGCTTACCGGGGCTCAAGCTCCCCCCCCGGGCCCGACCATGTAAAGGGGCCCACCCGGCTCCAGGGGAAAATAATTAGCGCACAACCGGATGCTCCATCCACGAAGACGCAACGGCGGTGGTGTTTTTTACCCCGACACAACCTAGATTGAATATCTAGTTAATGTAAATAGTAATAGTTTTACGTAAACGTAATCTCATAATTAACTAGAATTTAGACAATCTAGACATTTTGTGCCAAATTTGAAGAAATTCCCTCGAGGTGATCCTGAGATATCATGTTCACAAGAATGGAACGGACATGAGGTCACAGTGAATTTGACCTTTGACCACCAAAATCTGATCAGTTCATCCTGGAGTCCAAGCGGAGGTTTGAGTCAAATTTGAAGAAATTCCCTCAAGGCGTTCCTGAGATATCACGTTCACAAGAACCGGACGGACGGACGGACGGACAGACGGACTCACAAACTGAAAACATAATTAAAGGCCCGATGATATCATTCTGCATAATAAGTAGCCTTCTGTTTACAGCCATGCGCGTCTGTGCTCAGCCGGTCAAATTCACGTCCGTGACGGAACACGTCGTGGAAAACAAAACCAGAAATCTTACATGCAATACTTCCTGTCGAAGTCTAACATTTAGTCCCGCCCACTTCCTGGACGTCGTGAGGCGTCGGTTGTACTGTGACACACTACACAAGATAAAAAGCAATCGATTTTTGCACACGACACCCATTTATCGTTCCCGATCCGAGTCGACACCCTACGACGGCCGCGTTGGGCTATAATCCGGCTGATATCGTGTAGTCCAAACCGGGCATTTAGCTCACCTTTTTCATGCTTCACGTAACTACATTTGTACCTCTAAAGCCCGCTCCTCATCTCCACTGGAGGCTCAAGGTTAGCCGCTCCTAGCACCTCAATCTCCGACCTTACTGTCGGCGGTCAAGTTGCATCGTGGGTACTGTAGATGCCATGTTATGACAAGGAAGAGGAATGCGTGGCTTAAAAACATGATCTGCTGCAACGATTTGTATCCTTTTTTCCACACTCAAACTTTCAAACCTTTCGGTTCTGTGACTTCCAACTATTTGGAACGATTATCGGCCGATAACGACCAATCAATCAATTAGAATCTGACGGATAACTTGGCTGATTTATTGGTATATATCAGTGCTAAACTAAAGTCACTGATAATTTCATTTTCACAGTTATCGCTCTAATAAACGCCCTTATCTAACCCAGCCATGGCTTTATAACCGGTGCATTGCTTGAAAAGTTTGTCATCATAGAGATACAAGGTGTTTTTTTGTCTGACAGCATAGGTGCGCTGCTGTTTCTTTGTTGCTATGGAAACACCGATACACCTGAGACAAAGGGTTCATTGTTGGTAAAGCAGAGGAGCGAGACAGCAGCGTTTCATTAGGAAAGTTGCAGCAGTGAGTTCCATGTCCGACCGTCTGAGAGTGGCTGTTATATCACAAAACTGTCATCGGCCATTTATTGTGCCCCTCAATGCTCATCAGCACCGTAGGAATGAAATGTCTCTCCTCGTCTTGAGGAAGAAAACAACAGCTCAGAGCTCAGGGCGACGTGAGGCCAGACAAGGGGAAGTCATTGGGCTGCTTTTTCTCTCCTGAATCTGGCTGCTCCGGCAGGGTTCCCATCCGCTACTGTCCACCCTAACCCGGGGTCCACTGACCACTGATCACTCCTACTGCCCAAACACTGTCTCTGTTATCTGCCCCATCCCACAGAGAAATTATTATTTTCACATGATTAAAGATAGCAGTCTCATTGAATATTATAGACACGTACACAAAAGGCATGTAACTGACACAACTACACAGAGGGAGACTAAAACTGAAACCATACCTCCGTGTGGTGCCCTGGAGGCAGACAGCTTACCGTCAGTCAGCGCTCTGACATGCATGGTTAAGACTGATAATAACAGCCTGTCACGAATCCATCAGAGTCTGACTGAGACTGGATTTATGAGCCTGATGCCAATATCGACATCTGAGCATAACAAAAAAAATCAGATAACAACATATCGACTGATATTGATGATTCTTTTGCTTTTTAATACAAACATAGACGGTGAATTCTTACAATTCAGAGGCTACACTTTTGCACTTTGCTTGAAAAATGCGGTTAATGGATTAAATTGGTTTTCTTTTAATTCTCTTTTGATCCACTAATGAATTCATGAATTAATTCATAATGAAAATAATCATTATAGTTGCTGCCGTAGATATGCGTGTTTTTATTATAGCAATTTTTCAGACCTTTTGATTGAGCCATTGATGATGTGAAGAGCATCCTTCCGTCTCTGCTTGACATCACTGAATATTTGTCTGCACGCATTGATGATAAACGACAGGTCTGAACACCAAGCGTAGCGCCCAAACATAATCAATACGCGCGGCATGTTAGCTAAGCAGTTATTTGTCATGGTCTAGTTCCCCCTCTGTGTGCTGTGGATTCCTGTCACGGTGATTAATCCTCACCCCCCCCCTTACCCCTTCCTGTCTCTCAGGCACGGGGACTTTTGGCCGAGTCTTCCTGGTCAAGGACAAGAAGAGCAGGGCCTTCCATGCCCTGAAGCAGATGAAGATCCCGGACGTGATCCGACTGAAGCAGGAGCAGCACGTCCACAACGAGAAGGAGGTGCTGGCGGAGGTCAACCACCCCTTCCTCATCCGACTGTGAGTCCGCTCTCCCCAGTCTCACCACGTGCACTGATATTGTAGTATTTGTGTAGCAGGGATTCACAAAAGTCCCAGTTCAATTCAGTACTATTATAGTGGCGTCACAATGACTTTACTGTTCATCACATGCACGAAGATGCTACTTACTGATGTCATATTAGATGTTGTACAGTTGTGGTGCACTACTTGATACGGCTAAAAACAAATGAATATAATAAAAGACAATAGACAATGATGTTATTTGGTAAATATGGCAATATACAGCGGGTAAAATAAGTATTGAACACGTCACCATTTTTCTCAGTAAATATATTTCCAAAGGTGCTATTGACATGACATTTTCACCAGATGTTGGTAACAACCCAAGTAATCTATACATACAAAGAAACCAAAACAAATAAATTCAGAAATTAAGTTATGTGTAATAATGTGAAATGACACAGGGAAAAAGTATTGAACACATGAAGAAAGGGAGATGCAAAAAGGCATGGAAAGCCAAGACAACAGCTGAAATCTATCAGTAATTAGAAATTAATCCGAGCCCTTGTCAGTGCAAATTAATATCAACTGTTTCAGTCCCAACTGATGGCCTATAAAAAGGTGTCTTATTACCAAGGTGTCACACAAGAAACATCTCATGATGGGTAAAAGCAAAGAGCTGTCTCAAGACCTTCGCAACCTTATTGTTGCAAAACATACTGATGACATTGGTTACAGACGCATTTCTAAACTTCTGAATGTTCCAGTGAGCACTGTTGGGGCCATAATCCGGAAGTGGAAAGAACATCATTTCATCATTAACTGGCCATGACCAGGTGCTCCTCGCAAGATTTCTGACAGAGGAGTGAAAGAATTATCAGAAGAGTTGTCCAAGAGCCAAGGACCACTTGTGGAGAGCTTCAGAAAGACCTGGAATTAGCAGGTACAATTGTTTCAAAGAAATCAATAAGTAATGCACTCAACCGCCATGGCCTGTATGCACGCTCACCACGCAAGACACCATTGCTGAAGAAAAAGCATGTTGAAGCTCGTTTAAAGTTTGCTGCACAAAATTTGGACAAACTTGTGAAATACTGGGAGAATATAGTCTGGTCAGATGAGAGCAAAGTTTAACTCTTTGGATGCCATAATACACACCATGTTTGGAGGACAAATGGCACTGCACATCACCCTAAAAACACCATACCAACAGTGAAGTTTGGAGGTGGGAACATCATGGTGTGGGGCTGCTTTTCAGCATACGGTACTGGCAAACTTCACATAATTGAAGGAAGGATGAATGGAAAAATGTACCGAGACATTCTTGATAAAAATCTGCTGCCATCTACCAGGATGATGAAGATGAAACGAGGGTGGACAATTCAGCAAGACAATGATCCCAAACGCACAGCCAAGGAAACTCTCAATTGGTTTCAGAGAAAGAAAATAAAGCTGCTAGAATGGCCCAGCCATTCACCTGACTTGAATCCACTTGAAAATCTATGGAAAGAACTGAAGATCAGAGTTCATAGAAGAGGCCCACGGAACCTTCAAGATTTGAAGACTGTTTGTGTGGAAGAATGGGCCAAAATCACACCTGAGCAATGCATACGACTAGTTTCTCCATACAGGAGGCGTCTTGAAGCTGTCAATACCAACAAAGGCTTTTGTACAAAGTATTAAATAAATATCAGTAAGCGTGTTCAATACTTTTTCCCTGTGTCATTTCACATTATTACACATAACTTAATTTCTGAATTTATTTGTTTTGGTTTCTTTGTATGTATAGATTACTTGGGTTGTTACCAACATCTGGTGAAAATTTCATGTCAATAGCGCTTTTGGAAATATATTTACTGAGAAAAATGGTGACGTGTTCAATACTTATTTTACCCGCTGTATATGCCCCTATATATACAGATATGTATATGATTACAGATATGTATTACATTTAAGCTTAATTAATCTGAGATTTCGAGAATAAAGTCATAATATTGTGAGAATAAAGTCATAGGTTTACGAGAAATAAAGTCGTCATATTATGAGAATAAAGTCATAGGTTTATGATAAAAAAGTCGTAATATTATGAAAATAAAATCATAATATTATGAAGTAGCAATTTTATGTGTTTTATTTTTTCTCATAAATTCTGACTTTATTCTTGTAATATTAGAACTTTTTTTTCATTAAGTTATGAATTTATTCTCGTAATAATACAACTTTTTTTCTCATTAAGTTATGACTCTATTCTCATAATATTACAATGTTTTTTCTCATGAAGTTCTGACTTTATTCTCGCAATATTACAACTTTTTTTCCTTACAGTATATACTATATACTAAGACTATAAGCTGTGTTAACTTCATCACAATGCTCAAATGTTTTGCGGCTCCAAACAGATTTTTTTGATTTTCTTATTTTGCCTAAAATGTCTCTTTTGATACTAAAGGTTGCTGACCCCTGCTCTAAGCACATCAGAGTAACTTTTTAAAGTGAGGCACAAGAGTTAAAACACCTGTGTTTTTTAATCTAATTCAATATCCACCTTTTCTGTCCACCGTCTCAGTAGATATTATGCATAATAAATTAAATCCTAGCGCTATTCTGAGAGGAATTTCCATAATACAATAGATCTCCCCACTGATACAAATCCAATATAATGTGAAGACTTAAGGAGCAGACTGTGAATAACAATTTCAAAAATGCTCTCCCATTTCTGTTTCGCTGCAGTTTCAGTGTCGTACACTGATATAGTTTCATAACAGCAAATGTACCAGTGTCTGAGAATATAACTTTGTACTTCATAAATAGTTTCTGGTTAAATTATAGTGGTTTTCTAAACAGTATTTATGTACAGTCCTGTGTTTAAAATCAAACTTTATTCATGGCGATACATTCTCCCTGGAAAGAGACTGATATATTCCCTGGGAAGTGATCATTTGAACAATATTTATTCATGAAAGTAGCATTAAATATATATATATGAAAACAGAACGCACACAGAAAAAAGCTCATTAGTGGAGCGGCTAAACTGAAATATTCATAACAATTGTGCATTTTGCGATAAAAGTCACAAACCTACATCTGTGACAAATGTTTTCAGACACCGGAGTTTTGGTCGGAGACGATGAATCCATAATCAATAAGTAGACTCCAGGTTTTACACTGTACTTGGTCTTGTGAGACCCGTAATGTAAACTTTATGTATGTAAGTAATGCGTCACCTGATCGGCTCCTCTGATTATAGAGCCGACCGATCAAACTATTCACAACGAATATCGTCCGATAGCGATCGGCGGGCGATGCATCGGAGCGCCCTTCGAAAATAAACGTGACTGTAGATGGAGGTAACTATGGCTTCAGAAAACAGAGAAAGCTAAAAAGGAAGTGTGGAGATAGAGCCAGTAATCGTCTCGGTGGCCGGCAGCCAGCACTTATGGGAAACACTGGAGCCTCCTCCATCTTCATCAGTGACAGAGCTCTCTGCGTTTTATTCCTCTGAAGTGCCCTTCCAGCTGAAATAGTCGTAGCACAGTGCTGCAAACCACACTGGGGATAACAGCCTGAGACTGATACAGCCTCTTATTTTATCTGATTTCCTCAACTCATCAGAGACCACTTTAACACTGTTACCCTCCGGCGGACACAGAGGACGACTGCGGACGGAGGAAGAAGTTATTTAGTGTTCGGTATTAATTCAAATGTCCTTTCCGTTCCTTCCGCAGGTTCTGGACCCACCACGACGAGCGCTTCCTCTACATGCTGATGGACTACGTGCCGGGCGGCGAGCTGTTCAGCTACCTACGCAGCCGCGGGCGCTTCAGCAACGCCACGGGCCTCTTCTACACCTCCGAGATCGTGTGCGCCATCGAGTACCTCCACTCCAAAGAAATCGTGTACCGCGACCTGAAGCCCGAGAACATCCTGCTGGACAGCGAAGGACACATCCGCCTGACCGACTTCGGCTTCGCTAAGAAGCTCTCCGACAGGTGACAGAAATAACAACCCTTGTTCATTTTGATGGTAGCAGAGCGATAAATAAAGAAAGGAGTTTGAAATTGACAGTGAATGTAGTACAGGCGAGGTAAGAGAGAACAAAGGGACATCAAATCAGTGAATGAATCATCTAAACCACGGAGTTTAAGAGGTGATTTAAAGATGATATTGATATTCAGTCGGAGCTCAGACAGGTCGGCCAAGTCTGAGAGGCCTGATGGGAAAGTAGTGATCAGCTTTAGTTTTAAATCCCGACTTGAAGGAGCCAATGTGAACCATCTGTTAGGAGCCAATTACAACTACTTGTTTAGAATCTAGACTTGGTAGCAGCCAATAGGAGCAATTTGTTTAGCATCGACACCCGAGTAGTTTGTTCGTGGACACCGGGTCGTGATCTAACCTGAGCTGAAGTTGATGGAAAACAATTAATTGGTAACAATTTTGATAATGGATTAGGGATGTTAATAATTAACCGTTTAACCGTTAACCGACATTAAGCATTTTAACCGATTAACCCTAGTTAACGAAATCGACAATGGCAGTGAACGCAGCACCGTGGCTGCCACAGTAACGCTCCTGGACGGGTGAACTGGAGACAGTGAACGCAGCACCGTGGCTGCTACAGTAACTCTCCTAACGGTGAACTGGAGACAGTGAACGCAGCACCATAGCTGCTACAGTAACTCTCCTGGACGGGTGAACTGGAGACAGTGAACGCAGCATCGTGGCTGCTACAGTAACTCTATAGTTACAGCCCTGAATCAAGCCATAGTCAAAGCTAATGGCGATCCTAACCGGTAAGATGTTGAGACGGCGTTGGTTGTGATGTCTTTATTCTGAGCTGCTGTCTCCTACAGACGGGACTATCAGAGATCTCTTACATGCTTTACAGATCAAAAAAAGCCTCATTTTTAAAAATATCCTTTAGACTCTAAAAGTGACGGCCTGCATTCATTCAGACAGAGGTGTCCGTTACATAAATGTCCCATGTGGCGTCATCGTCTGTTCACATCTGACAGGACATCATTTATTAGATAGAATAAAGTCTGACAAGCATCGACAGTCCTCTCTGCTCTCATGCTGTTTGTAAAACTCGCTCTAGATCCTGTTTTTACTTCTTGTCCTGCATTAGAGATTAGCTGTATTCGAAACTGCATACTATACTAGTAGTACCACCTCATACTATACTAGTAGTACCACCTCATACTATACTAGCAGTACCACCTCATACTATACTAGTAGTACCACCTCATACTATACTAGTAGTACAACCTCATACTATACTAGCAGTACAACCTCATACTATACTAGTAGTACCACCTCATACTATACTAGTAGTACCACCTCATACTATACTAGTAGTACCACCTCATACTATACTAGTAGTACCACCTCATACTATACTAGCAGTACCACCTCATACTATACTAGTAGTACCACCTCATACTATACTAGTAGTACCACCTCATACTATACTAGCAGTACCACCTCATACTATACTAGTAGTACAACCTCATACTATACTAGTAGTACCACCTCATACTATACTAGTAGTACCACCTCATACTATACTAGTAGTACAACCTCATACTATACTAGTAGTACCACCTCATACTATACTAGTAGTACCACCTCATACTATACTAGTAGTACCACCTCATACTATACTAGTAGTACAACCTCATACTATACCAGTAGTACCACCTCATACTATACTAGTAGTACCACCTCATACTATACTAGTAGTACCACCTCATCCGACGTTTTCGGAGTTTAGAAGCTTTAGAAGGATGAGTAGAGGGAAGAGGAGAGAGAAGAGGAGAGGGAACAGGAAAGGGAAGAGGAGAGAGAAGAGGAGAGGGAACAGGAAAGGGAAAATGAGAGAGAAGAGAAGAGGAGAGGGAAGAGGAGAGGGAAGAGGAGAGAGAAGAGGAAAGGGAAAATGAGAGAGAAGAGAAGAGGAGAGGGAAGAGGAGAGAGTAGAGGAGAGGGAAGAGGAGAGAGAAGAGAAGAGGAGAGGGAAGAGGAGAGAGAAGAGGAGAGGGAAGAGAGAGAAGAGGCGAGAGAAGAGGCGAGGGAAGAGGAAGAGGAGAGGAGAGGGAAGAGGCGAGGGAAGAGGAGAGGGAAGAAGAGAGAGAAGAGGAGAGGGAAGAGGAAGAGGAGAGAGAAGAGGAGAGGGAAGAAGAGAGAGAAGAGGAGAGGGAAGAGGAAAGGGAAGAGGAGAGGGAAGAGGATAGAGAAGAGGAGAGGGGAGAGGGAAGAGGAGATGGAAGAGGAGAGGGAAGAGGAGAGAGAATCTGTTAACATGACCTCATCAGAGGGCCGATGTGACATTTATTCAGACATGACACCACCATGGAAGACTCCCCAGCACAGTTCAGTAATGAAGCACACGGCTGATGTGCTGCTCCTGCTGGCTTCCAGGTTTCTTCTCAGATGTTTTTTCCTCTTCATCCATCTCGTGTTGTTTGCTGTTGCGGTTACAGTCTCTCTCTCTCTCCCTGCCTGCAGTGAGTGTGTGGCTGCCGCTGAATGACAGCTGTTGATCCTCGGCTCTCGGCTCGTGATGTTTGATGCGTGATTGATTGTCAGTAGAAAGTGAATGACAAAGCAGCTGTCACTTCCTCAATGTAGGACTGAGCTGGTACTGTATGTTCCCTCACAGGCTGTGCTGAGCAGAATACACTTAGATTTAGCTTGTTTTGGTGGAAGTTGCTGACGGAAGAAACCCATCTAAGACCGTGTCGGTGTAGTCTGCAGGTCACGTGTTGGTTTGGGGGCTGCGTATGTTTCTATTTAGGAGACTTTTGTCCAACTCATCATGTGGTTTCGAGACTACAGGACACTAAAAAGACACCGAGGTGTTTGAGAAGGAGGAGGCTGCGACTGAAGTGCGAGGACGCTCAGAGCAGGTAGATAACAAACATGTTTTATGGACCCGTTTGTTTCAAGCACACTTAACCCTGAATCTCTTGCCGCTTGCTGGATGGGGTATTAGCCACATTTTATCTCTTCTTTTCATCAGCATTGGCCCATTACCTCTTGACATGATTAACTTTGTAAATAGTAGATGTAGACATTAAACTACTGTAGGGAAATACAGTGTTTGACACACTGCAACGGTTCTAGATTTTGATGGTACCATTATAGTCCCGGTTCCACGATTATAATGCATTTATTTATTTCACAACACTACAGATGTATAAAAATCACATTTTTAATAAGAGGTTTTATTGTATTTTGTTAATTCTTATTTTCCCACTAGTGTAGAAAGACTCTCCAATCGCGAGGTGTAGCCTGTGGCCAAAACTTCAGTCTTGTCCACTTATTCAGGCTCACAGCTTTGGATCTGTTAGCTGGACGTTCAGATTGGTAGTTGTAGAGAAGTGGGTCACCTCTGTTGGCTGGTTGGCCAACTTTTCTCTCACTGATATGTATAACTCCGGTAGAGCTTTCTCCGCAAAAAATTTGCGACCAGGCAGTTCATATTTTGGATCAAGTGTCTTAATGAGTGTTTTGAATCCGGGCTTTTCAACAACGCTAACCGGCGTTGCGGTGTAGTTGTTTACAGCGGCCGTGATTTCTTTCCATTTTGCACTTTTCTTTTGTCATATGGGATTGTTTTGGAAAGCGAGGAAGCCAGAGTCATTTGCCTCTGGGCTGGTTCTGGTTGCTTTGGTCGTGTTCTCTCTACCGTACTCGCTTTGCCGCTTCAGTTCTTCCGCTTTCTCCGGGTTTCCTTCTCTCTCCGCTGCGTCCCTCCGAATACAAAAACACGCCGGCCGCATTCGTCTCACACACTCGCCCAGGAGAGAGGTGGTCTGGATGGGGTGTGTGTGTGTCTGAGAGGGAGAGAAGGAAATGCCAAAACCAGTCTCATGCCGCTTAAGTCTCATGTGGCTTAAAAACATTACAATTTGTAGTCGATGTTCGCGATATAGTCATTTTAAAACACCGCACGTGGGACAAGCCGCGCTACATCAATGTATCTACATCCCTATTTGACAGCAGAGGAATGAGCATCTTGCTTGTGTCCTTGAAAAGCTCATGTTTTCTTCCGGGAGTTTGAGGGGAATCCTCCCAACGGGAAAGCCACAGCAGTGCCACTGAAGGACAAACTTCCCCCCCCCCCAACCGATGTCATTTTGTCCGAATTAGATACAGCGAAGCGAGGCCCTCCCGGCGACCTCGGCACAATTGAAAAGATGCGCTGAAGAGGAGAAAGAGATGGCTTTATATATATATATATATTTATCTATCTGCACCGCAGCCTTCGCTACACTGCAGTGTTTCTCCCGAGCGTTTCACCCAGGGCTGCGTTGACCCCCGCTGACATGTAAACATAATGGAGTAAGATTACATTTTCCTCCCAGACTGGGAGAGCAAAACAGATGGAGGAGTAGATACCTCTCTGATGTTGCAAGTGACCCACTTATATAAATGGAGGGCAGCAGAATTGCCTCGGATAGAAAGACAACTGCCTCATTGCCTCCAGCTCTCTTGTACTTCCCATGTTCGAGGACGTGATGGATCGGGGACGTCCCGCGCTGCCACAGTGTCCCCTGCTGGGCGGACGGCGTCTCCTCCGTACCCCCTTCGCTCTATTCCCCACCCCCGACATCAGCAGCCTCCTCATCCTCCTGCCGGGACCGACATCATTTCCATACAAATTACCGTCGCCATGGCAACTGGCCGAAAGAGGTCATTACCCAGGTGATATCGGTGACAGACGATGAAAGGCTGGCGCCGGGCCAAGTGCTCTTCATCAGAGGACAAGTGGCTTTTTCACAGAGATGGCGCGCATGTTGGTGTCAATCAGCCGCTCTGTCAGCCGCGCACATAATCTGCTTTAGACTTCCTGTCATTGTTCACACTGATATCTGGACTCTGGCCTCCTCGTGACACTTTGATCCCCGAGGTCTGCCAGGCCTGTATGTGACTGACACTTCAGGATCTATTACCTTCCTGTATCCACACAGAGCTCCTTATCCTCGTAGTACTATGGAGGATGACACGGCCGGGGTCAGGTGGCACGGCCGGATCACTTTACCTGCGGCTGTTTGTCTTCCCCATGCAACTGGAGTCTGTCTGTTTACACACAGAGGCTATCACTTCTCACCTGTCAGAGAGCAGCGGTCGCTCAACACGCTCAAGCAACTATGTGGAATATCTTCACACAAGGTAGAAGGGAAGGTCGAAACATTACGGCGAAGCCCCGTCTAACCGAGTCATTTAAAGATTAATTGCACTTTATTCCCCGGCAGTGTTTTTCCTAAATGTTGAAATGAGTGTCTGTAACCTGAACACAGGAGAGAATAAGATATGCCGCCGCACTAAAAAGACAATTACACTTTTTTTCCTTCTAGAGCTGAAACTTGATCGGTGGGGAAGCCACAATTTGATAAAACCATTTAATAGTTTTCATTTTTTCACAACACGTCATGATTTCCAGCAAATGTGACAACTTGTCCTTGTCTGATGTTGTAGTGAACTATTAAAAAATATGAATCGATTCATTTTTAGAGAAGAATTGGAATTTAGAATTAACCGATGATGAAAAAAAATAATTAGAATTAGTCTGTCATGTCCAAATGTGTCTTTGTCTCACCAAACACAAGAAACATAAAAAGCAGACAACATAGACAAGGTCGTGTTGTCAAGTGAATATGGGAATATAATAATTATTATTTTATTCGTAGAGCACTTTTCAAGCCCAAAGACGGCAGACAACATAGATATGAAACATAGATAATGAAATAAAAACAGTGGAATAGGTAAATAAAGAAACTTGCATATACATATTCACACAATTACATATGCATATACTGTGCATGAAAGAGACTAGGGATGTCACGAGAACCGATACTTCGGTACCAAGTCGATGCCAAAATTCTAAAAACGTGACGGTACTCGTTTTCTACAGTACGGACGGTACCGTACGATGCCTGCAGGGTCAGCCTTTGTCTTTAACCTGGACTTTGGAGCAGTTAAAAGAGCCAGACTGGCAGGGAATATCCGGGAAGACGCCAACTGCAGAGACCAGCTGATCGGTCATGTGAGCTAAATATCCGCTAGCTCAGAATTTATTCAGCGAAGGTGTTTCTATGATCAATTTAGAGCATCAACTCTTTTTCGACAAAAAAAAAACACCTCAAGTGAGCGTAAAAACTTTCTTTATTGAGAGTTGCTGTTTCCATGCAACTTTTCTTTTAGGGGGGTCTTTAGGGGGAGATAGCAGGTCAACAGTAGATGTCACATAGAAGTGGTGTACATCATCTGAAAGCTGGGAACCTGAAGATTCATTTGAGATGCAGCATTGTGTGTCAAGTTCTTCTAGTCATAAATCAGAAATAAGCATGAAATAATGATTTAAAATGAATTGTAAAAGTGTATAAGGGTTTAAAACATTATGATATAATGCTCTGTTATGTCTCATAAGTAGCAATTTTTGGGTTGATACCATTTGTAACACAGATTTGGTGCTAAATTGAAGCATTTTTTACCACTGGAGAATTGATAAAAATGATCAATAATCCCACATTAAGACACCAAAACCTCGAGGAATACCGTAAAAAATTGCCTCAAACTGCATGTGATTATCATAAAGTGGTTATATCTGTAAAGGGGAGACTCGTGGGTACCCATAGAACCCATTTACATTCCCATATCTGGAGGTCAGAGGTCAAGGGACCCCTTTTGAAAATGGTCAGTTTTTCCTCGCTAAAATTTTGTGCAAAATTTGGAGCGTTATTTAGCCTCCTTCCTGACATGTCAGCATGACATGGTTGGTACCGATGGATTCCTTAGGTGTTCTAGTTTCATATGATATCCGTGGCTTCACTCTAGCCCTAGAACTGAACCTCTGGAAGACAGTAAAGTCGGCTCATAAATAACAGACCCCCCTCTCTCTCTGTGTGATCAGGACCTGGACTCTGTGCGGCACTCCCGAGTACCTGGCCCCCGAAGTCATCCAAAGCAAAGGTCACGGCCGGGCGGTGGACTGGTGGGCTCTGGGCATCCTCATCTTTGAAATGCTGGCTGGGTAAGTGTAGTATACACACACACACACACACTCCACCCATTTAAACACCGGGGGGCGCTCTCCTCCACCAGAGCACCGGAGGCAGAGCAGCACTGATCAACAATCATCTCTCAAAACAACTGGATAGAGGGCGGACACAATAACACGAACACCTGTACACGAGTGATGCAATCCGACAGAAGGGCCCTGCAAGAGTCGGCGAGTGAGAGAGCAGAGCCGGAGGAGCCTGTGTACACCGAACAAAGGAATTATTCTATTAATTGTACTGCTGTTATTATCTCCATTCTCTCCGTGCTCAGTGCGACAAATGAGCGTGTGAATGGGGATCACTGAAGAACAACGATCCCCTTTTAGAAAGAGCTCTGGTTTGTTCTCTGTCGTTCACTGTGAATGATAATCATGTGTGTCTTGGTGTGAAGGTTGAGATCAACTTCAACATTGATTGAGACTTTGTTTTCACAGACACACCAGTTGATATTCTGTAATCCAGCAGTTAAGGGATTGAACCAGTTCAATAAGCAAGGCCCTACCTGAATATTGGCTGGTATTTTTTGCCAATATTTAATCGATTTTATTTTCATATTTGATTCTTTTCATACACAGAATAACAATTAAACGTGAGTATTCTGTATTCTGACAGTGTTTAGTACCTTTATCCTGTGAAACCTTACTTAAAGGTCCCATATTGTAAAAAGTGAGATTTTCCCTGTTCAGGTTTAAGTGATATATAAATACTGTGAAAGTATCAAAACACTCAATCCGCGGAGAAACAAACACAGCCCGTATTCAGAAACTGTGCGTTTGAAACAAGCCGTCAGGATTTCTGTCCATTTGTGATGTCACAAATCTACAATATTTAGACCATTTCACGGTTTTAAACGTAAACGTCTCCAATGCGTCCCAGTTTATTTCCTGTTGCAGTGTATGTGAATGACATCAGCTGACAGGAAGTAAACATGGACCCAAACTGTTCAATTCCCAATTCCGTTGCAATTCTGTTGAAATTCACGAAAAACTGAGCGTTTCAGACAGAGGGTAAATACAGGCATATTCAAGCAGACAGTATGTGAAAAATAATGTGTTTTTTGAACATTAAAGCATGTAAACATGTTCTAGTAAAAACCCCATATACAAACATGAACCTGAAAATGAGCACGATATGTCCTCTTTAAAGGGTCAGCACACCCAAATGACCATAAAGTGGTATCATTGCCGTTGTAAAGCCGTTTTGCAAGTACATGAGCACAGTATCGGTGCATCCCTAGATCGGACCTTACTGCTTTAACTCCCACATATGGAGCACCTTCCTCCAGTCCTACTGAGAGGTCAGCTAGCCACACCCCCTACATCCACCTTCTTCATATCCTGCTAGGAAAAGCTACCTGGCTTTGACTTTGTAGAAAGAATGCAACCTTCTCCCAGCATTCATCAGGGCAGACTTTGAAGTGTGTAGCCCTGGCAGACTAGGACGCTGTGCTGTCCTACACATCACCAGCCAGACGTGTCCAGGAAGGGGCTCTACTGTAACATCCCTTCAGACAAAGAGCTCCCTTCATCTGGCGGTATTGTGTATAGCTGTCCGTCAGAGGTCCCGATCCAAGAATGTGGCAACTGCTTCTGAAAAAGTTAGCGGCGGTGGAGGTGGTGGACCGTCATCCTCCGGGAGTTGAGAAAGCATTCAGTGAAGGGTCAGGGCCCCCCAAGGGAGAGAAAAACATAAGGAATGAGTCTTCCTTCCCATAATCCTGCCTCCAGGGCCACATTTCTGGAAAACTGACTCCCTCACACTACAAATCTGCCTCCCCCAGACTAAGACTTAGACCAGGCTCAGGGTCATTTTCATGTTAATTATTGAATCAAAAAGTATTTTAATGCAAAAATATGAATCCCAATTTAATTATGTCTATTCCTCGGACTCAATTTTCCGGATTGAGTGCATAAAAAATGAAATTGACCCCCTTCCCGTCTCTCACCTGTTCCCCGGTCGGTCCTCGTCCACCTCGGTTCAGCGGAGCGTCAGTCTTCTGATTAGAGCTGGAGAAACACCAGCCGTCACCCACACAGGCAGATCGTCACTTTAACTTCAACACTTTATATAAATATGTATAGATACACACCTGTGGCACCTTTTAACATAAATCGCAGCGAAGAATACAGGTTTAAACCTGCAAAGTTATACATTTCAAATAGGTAACGTACAGCGTGTGGGAATATAGGAATTAAACGAGGGGGCCTGACGCATAGTGGCTTGAATGCCTCTTCAGCACACCTAATAGAATTGAAAAGAATAGGTGGAAAATGGACTTTGGCCAATCAAAAAGCAGATTAAAAGTTGTGTCTCTAAGATATGAGCGAGGCTAGCTGATTGGCTGTGGGATAAATGTTCTCTACAGGAGATGGAAATTAGGGCTGCACAATGTATCGTTATTTTATTGTCATCGCAACGTCAACTTGCGCAACAAACACATCGCAAAAGACTGCGATATTGTATTCAGGGATTTTTTTTTGGGAGTTAGTTTAAAGATTTTTTTAAAGCTGTTTTGCCTTCACCAGAAGTCTCCACACTGTCCTGAAAAGAACTATTTAAAGCGTTATGCATTACGTTCCACAGGTGCTCCGTCTGTGCCTTCATGTTTACCTTCTCATACCACATCTCTACGTCACAGCGGAGCAGACACGACTCATCAAACAGCTCGTAAATGACATCTTTTTGTAGTGTAAATGTATAATACACCCTCTTCAACAGATTGTGATGTTTTAACATCACATTGTTTTACTTTTATGATCCATACAATAACAAATTCAGATGGGATGTATAATGTGTTTGTCATATGTGACATCATCCACTGTTAGACCAGTAAATGGTCATATCATATGGTCCTCCACAGTGACCCAGATTCTCTTCCTATGACAGCACCAGTATTCTGTGGTAGTCTGTGGTGCAGCGCCAGCTCCCAGACACCCCCATCCCACAGTCTCCTGCCTCCGGAGCTTTTCACTGGGAAGGCAAGCGGCGTGTGACAAACCGGTGCGATTATGCGCCTGTCTGCTCCGTGCGTAATGCGTTTAGAGGCCGGTCCCATTATGTAATTTGTGGGTAATGACTTGTCCAGAGCAGAGCAGAGCGGAGGGAAGAACAGGAGAGCTGGGGAAGGCATTCAGTGGAGCGGTTGAAACACAAAACACAAAGGCAGCTCTGTCTCCAGTTATCATAGCCCCCCACACACACACACACTCTAAATGGTGACCTCTCCCCGTGTTGTTCGGACTGATCCAGGTGCGCCAGCTCTTACCTTCCGTTACCTGCACCTTGCATCAGGCTGTTTCTGCTCAATGTGACGGTGTGTGTTCAGCTTCAAGAGAGGGGCAGCCGGAAGATGAACATGTGTCTCTCTCTCTCGCTCTCCCCACAGGTACCCGCCGTTCTTTGATGACAATCCGTTTGGAATCTATCAGAAGATTCTGGCCGGAAAACTGGAATTCCCACGCCACCTGGACTTCTACGTCAAGTAAGACACCCCGAGTTACACCGACCAGGAACTGTGTGTGTTTTCAGATCACATCCCCAGGTCATATTGTGCCTCTATCTAATAATATAAATACAAAAAATCATTTTCTTTGTATTTTTATATCAAAATCCAATGACCTTTTCTCGTTACGTTAGCTAGAAAACAACCAGTTTCAACCAATAATATCATAACATCCATCAATCAATCTGCAACTTTTAGCACACAGAGGACCTGTAGCTCCGTATCACGCTACACTGTAAGCCCGCCCACTTTTTAGCGGTCCAATCAAATGCGAAGGCTTTGATTTGAAATTGTTTTAATTAATTTTAACGCAGTAGCATAATGTCTGTGTTTTACCCTCAGTATAGTCTATATTACATATATTACACACGCTGTGCGTCATCATAACAATCATAATGATGAATTATTTAAATTTAAGACGAAGCACAAGTGCGCAACTACAGCTGGCATCATTAGATAGATTATAGGCAATACAAAGATATACATATTTGCTCGAAATAATAAAATTAATTATGGTGCCCCCCTCCTCAATCATCCTGTGGTTTGTTCCATTGCGCCTGACAAACTCGAGCCTAAGCCCAGGACACACCGGGCTTTCTTGTTTAGTGGGCACTTCCTGTCTAGAGAATAAATTCATAACTTTACAAGAAAAAAAGTTGTAATATTATGAGAAAAAAGTCGTAATATTACGAGAATAAAGTCATAATATTACGAGAATAAAATCATAATATTACGAGAATAAAGTCATAACTTTATGAGAAAAAAATCGATATATTACGAGAAAAAAGTCGTAATATTACGAGAATAAAGTCATAATATTACGAGAATAAAGTCATAATATTACGAGAATAAAGTCATAACTTTATGAGAAAAAAATCGATATATTACGAGAAAAAAGTCGTAATATTACGAGAATAAAGTCATAATATTACGAGAAAAAACTCGGAATATTACGAGAATAAATTCATAACTTTACAAGAAAAAAGTTGTAATATTTGGAGAATAAAGTCGTAATATTACGAGAATAAAGTCGTAATATTACGAGAATGAAGTCATAATATTACGAGAAAAAAAATCGTAATATTACGAGAATAAAGTCATAACTTTATGAGAAAAAAATCGTAATATTACATAGGTATGATTATTACTGTAGTACGAAATGGCATTACATTCTTTCCAGGAAATGATTAGGAAGAATTACAGACCCGTAAACCCCTTTTATTTCTCAACATAACGGTCCTCATTGACCTTGAAATAGTAATCTATTTTAAGTGTACCGAGTCTACAAGTACTCGAATCAACCTTTTAACTCGAGAATGTAAAAAAACCCACCTGAAAATACACCAAGAACCTGCCCTAAGTGTCCTCAGCTGTAGCTGCAGCCCCAGGGCCAGCTCTATTATCTGTTGAGCCTCACTGGGGCTCATCTAGAGTCTAACCCTGGCCTGGAGGGGGACCTAATCTGTGGCCATTCAGGAAACGATAGTCTAGCCATCCCACCAACCATTCAAATGACTATTTAAAGCCTCATACTTCAAACGATTGTGTGGGTCATATCGGCCGTGGACGGGGGTCTCTAAGTACCGCAGCGTCCCTTTTAACACGGAGGTCAATGAGCTCCCTGGAGCTACGGAGGAGCTTCAGTCGGACCTGCAGTCACTAATGACACACCCAGCTCACACCACCCATTACACCAGCTGGAGGCTGCAGGAATGTGCAAGATTACAGGCTCGGCGCACTTTGGGTGTGAGTGTGTGAGTGTGCATGCACTCACTCAATCAAGTGCTGACACAGTGGCCCCGGAGAGACCAGGCACACACTGCTTCCCCTGATAATTCGGCAGCTTCCCACTGTTAAGCCATCTATCTTGCAGCCAGCAGACAGAAGGATTTTTTAAAATATTTCCACCATTTATATCACTCTTACACAGTTCACACACACACTCCCATCCATCAAGAAGCGGAAGGCCTTGCAAGAGCACTGCAGGCAGACTGCAGCTGCTGCCGAGCAGAGACAACGAGACGGACGGGAGAGCCGTCCCAGGGTGAACCCTGCAGGAAAAACGTCTCCTCATCAGTCATTAAATGAGTTTAGGATTAGTTCTGGACATTGTGTTGACCTGACCTTCGCCCTCTGCACCACCTCCGTGTCTACATTACATAGTGGAGAGCTTGTATTGCCTCAGATGAAGACTGTGTTCGAGGAGCTCAGCCACTTGTTACACAACTCTCCAAGTCTTTTGAGGACAAGAAAGAAAGTATAAATTATATTTTGAAAAATGACAGTGAAAGAGCCTGGAGACCCCGCGGTGAACGTTATGCTGCCTGTAGCATCTTCCGGCATGAGAACAGGGCACCAATTCTGGCGTTCTCTGGCGAATGCCGATGGAGCTGCACTATGCTGGGCTGGTCCCACTAAAGGACGTCGGGCCCTCATGCCACCCTTGTGGAGTCTGTTTCTTGACAGTTCGGTCAGAAACATGCACACCAGTAGCCTGCTGGTGGTCATTTTGTAGGGCTCTGGCAGTGCTCCTCCTGTTCCTTCTAGCACAGTATCGGACCAGATACTGGTATCGTTATCGGTGCATCCCTGAGAGTTGATATAAAAAGTGATTAGTGCAGCTCAGAGGGGGAAACCTCAGAGTGAAGGGAAACATCTTTAAGAAACACGATATAAGGTAGCCCTTTCCTGTAGCTATGTGATCGCCTCTCGCCCTGCTTCACGTCTTGTTCCCATCATCTCCAGACGGATTCTCCGTCATGAAAATCCATAAATACAAATATTTCCCCCCGGAGCTGATTACAATATTTCTCCGTGACATCTCACTCCGAAGCATCGGAAGGATTTAGACAAAAAAACCTGAGAAATAGCTGAGTTGCCGACATCCAGTCTCTGTATTTATGAGTCTGTCAGCAGCTCGTCGGATGTGAGATACGGCAACCTCTATCTCTCCATCTCTCTATCTGCTCCTCTCTGCCATTACAACAGCCCTGTGAATCATCCTCATTCCCCTCACACGGATGTCTCCATCGCAGCCACAAGGTTACAGTCGGCTCAGAAAAAAGTTCCCGTCTGCAGCCTCACTTTCTTCAATTAAAAGATTGTGATAGGGACACAACTCACTTAGCCAGCCCCTCGTCACCTTTCACAGGCTGTCGGCTACCTTTTGTGTGGATGCATCTGTCATTCTGACAGTGTGAGAGAGAGAGAGAGTGTGAGAGAGAGACTGTACAGCTTTGGACTCACTGACTGTTTCCTTTCTTCCCCCCCAGAGACCTCATCAAGAAGTTTCTGGTCATTGACCGAGCCAGGCGGCTAGGCAACATGAAGGTGAGTTGGTTAGACTTCCTGTTCTCCCTGAACCACATGGCAGCTCCCCCATGTTTCATACCATTTCAGGAGGTGGTTTCACTTAGCCGTCAGCAGCCTGAGGACGACGGGACAGGACAAGCGAAACTACCCGGACACACACTCGTCACAACAGTTCCAAGTGTTGACCAGTGTGGAGGCAGAGTTAGAGAGAACACAGACGTAGAGCAGAACCCAATACCTGTCCTCACAAGACTCCAACTCTATGTGATAGTCTACTACAATAGACCCTTTAATCAATGTGGGTAGAAACGCCTTTAGATATTAGAATTAGGGCTGTCCATCAATTAACATATTCAATGGCGATAATCGCACATTTTTAATGTTCAAAATGTACCTTAAAGGGAGATTTGTCAAGTATTTAATCCTCTTATCAACATGGGAGTGGACAAATATGCTGCTTTATGCAAATGTGTGTATATATTTATTATTGGAAATCAATTAACAACACAAAACAATGACAAATATTGTCCAGAAACCCTCACAGGTACTGCATTTAGCATAAAACAATATACTCAAATCACAACATGGCAAAATCAGCAGCTGTCAGTCTCCGAAAGATTGATTGCATTAATGCATTAAAGGTCCCATATCGTGCTCATTTTCAGGTTCATACTTGTATTTCGGGTTTCTACTAGAACATGTTTACATGCTTTAATGTTAAAAAAACACGTTATTTTTCTCATCCTGTCTGCCTGAAAATTTCTGTATTTGACCTCTGTCTGAAACGCTCCGTTTTAGTGCATTTCAACGGAATGGCGACGGAATTGCGTTGCTAGGAAACAGCTTTGGTACATGTTTACTTCCTGTCAGCTGATGTTATTTACATACACTGCAACCAGGAAATAAACTGGGACAAATTTAGTATGTTTACGTTTAAAACTAAACACTAAATATTGTAGATTTGTGACATCACAAATGGACAGAAATCCTGACGGCTTGTTTCAAACGCGCAATTTTCTGAATACGGGCTGTGTGTGTTTCTCCGTGGATTGAGCGTTTTGATACTTTAACAGTATTTATATAGCACTCAAAACTGCTTTATAATATAAAAGACGTGAAAATCTCCCTTTTTACTATATGGGACCTTTAAGTAGGGTTTCACAGGATAAATGTGCAGCTTTATAGACTGATCTGACTGCGATGCTCTCTCTTGATAGTTGAGTTGAAGTACCTGAAACAGGGCTGGACAGGAAGTTACCCAGGTCTGAGGGAGTTAGAATACACATAAATAACCATCCCATAGTGTTCGAGTCTGCAGAGAGAGGTTGTTCTTTTCTCCCTCCGATCCAGTGTGGCCCTGATTATGACAGGAGGATTAAAATCACACATGAATGTGCTCCATTTGGCTCCTCTCAAACCTCTTAAAACAGCTCCACTGCACAGCTACAACATGAGCGCGTCTGAAATGTGGAGGAGAGAAAAAAAAAAAGCATTCAGAGTCGGTTCTCTGCGTACAGCCTCAGGAATGTGAGAGAGGGTTGATCTCTTGGAAGAATTACAGAGTGGAAAATGGTGTGTACGTTTTTTTACTGGGAGCCTGCCACTTCATCACGCATCAATGGGGAAGCTGTGTAGATTCCCCATTCACACTGGAGGACTGGAGCGTTTCAGTTAACATTAGTGAAAGGAGCGGAGACTGAGAGCCGCTCTCAATAAAACAAATACTAGTCTAAGCCCGGTGATTAACTCCACATAATCCCAGACAAGATGCTATTGATCGGAGGCTGCCAATATTCCTCCTAGGAGAGCACAACACTGACGCTGCTGTGAGTCACCGGCTGGCTGGACCAACACACTATAAGAATCATATACTTCATAAACAGCTTTTACACATGGATTATAAAATGATATATTATTAAAAAAAATATCTGTAATTTATAATTATTTTCCTCTTCCTTTCAATGATGAATTGACACACGGTCTGTTATACATAGCAACGGTCTGCTATACATAGCAACAGTCTGCTATACATAGTAACGGTCTATTATACACAGCAACGGTCTGTTATACGTAGCAACGGTCTGTTATACGTAGCAACGGTCTGTTATACATAGCAACGGTCTGCTATACATAGCAACGATCTGTTATACACAGCAACGGTCTGTTACATGTAGCAACGGTCTGTTATACGTAGCAACGGTCTGTTATACATAGCAACGGTCTGTTATACGTAGCAACGGTCTGTTATACGTAGCAACGGTCTGTTATACATAGCAACGGTCTGCTATACATAGCAACAGTCTGTTATACATAGCAACGGTCTGTTATGCATAGCGACCGTCTGTTATACATAGCAACAGTCTGCTATAATGAGATAACAGACCTTAAAACGCTGTAATTGACCAATCAGAATAGAGTATTCAACACAGCCGTGTAATAAAGAGCGACAAAGTCGTCGGAGGGATGAGGTCGGGGTGGACGGACGGGTCCAACAAACACAGGACTTTCACCCTGTTTGTGTCCCGTGTGAAACCAAAAGTCAACGTTGACTTATTTTACATACAAACGTGCTTATTTTACCCCAAATTGTATCCCCTTTTCCTAAACCTGACCCAGTAGTAACGTAACATACGTAAAGTTACATCACGTACGTAACGTTATATCACATACGTAACGTAACGTTAACCATGTGTTGAAGTCTGGCAGACGACTTAGTACTCTTAATAATAAACCCTACAGGTTATCCAACACGTCCCCCTCACTGCTGAGCCTGAGCTCATGCAGAGAGACATCAGCTCACAGCTGGATACATCTGGAGGGACCTCTCATTACCAGACATGATACCTCGTCAACACACACAGACAGAGCTCAGATCAGTTAATGAAAATTACATTGAAATGAAGTTCATGCCACAGAGCAGCAGGAGCTCTGATTGGCCAGCTGTGATGTGTCAGCGAGGAGTCTGGCCTATCAGAGCTCCTGCTGCTGCTGCTGCTGCTGCTGCTGCTGCTGCTGGGATGGACTTAAATATTAAGTGGTCCATTTTAATTATTTGATTCAAATAATTAGTTTAATATGAGCGGTATTGTTGTACAGTACGTGTGCATCCAGCCGTGTGTTGTGTGTTTCAGAACGGAGCGGACGACGTGAGGAAGCACCGGTGGTTCAAGACCGTCGACTGGGATGCCGTTCCTCTGAGGAAGATGAAGGTGAGAGGTCTAAACTCTTCATCTCAGGTTCTGATGAAGACCTTGGTACACTGAAAAAATCTGCCATAAATACAGCAACGCAGTCGGCAGAGAGGAGCAGGAAGGTGTGTTGTGGAGGAGAATTCTCAGACCTGTACTCGTTGTCTCCACAGCCTCCAATAGTTCCCAAAGTGTCCCACGAGGGGGACACGTCCAACTTCGACGTTTACCCAGAGGACGACTGGAAGAAAGACCCTCCCGTGCCTCCGAAGGACTTAGAGATCTTCAAGAACTTCTGACCACTGAGCCTGCTTTATATTTATTAACGGAACGTCCACCACATGTAGAATAGCAACTGTTCCAGGTACCGTCGCGGGATGAGACCCTTATCTATCCTCTAATAACGGCCTCCCTGAAGACAAAACTCCAATATCATACCACAGAGATGCTTTTTTTTTATATTTTTATTTATCTGACTAAAAAGTCTTTTGCTGTTTTTTTTCAATTTTTTATTTTTTTTGTTTTTCTCTCTGAGCCTGCTCATATGCAAAACTAAAGACTGTTAATTTCTAGGTTTAAAACACAGAGAACAATCAGGTCTTTTTTTATATTCTCATGTTTTTATATGTTTTTAAAAAATGTGTTCATGCAAGTCGTATTAAATGTGACTCCTAGACCGGTGCTGTAGCCCGTCAGCTGGCCAGTAGACGACTCTCTGTAGTCACGAGTCACTTTACTTGGTAATGCGTAGCACTAAAAGAAAGGTGCCTTACATCACAGTGTGATGGGCATGATGTCTCGCAGTTACACCTGAAATAGTGCTTTTTTTTTTCTCTCGGCCGTCGGCGTCGCGTGCAGAACTGATGAACACTCCGTGCACGCGAGCTGCCGAACGCACTCCCGTGTCCTCCCACTGTAAACTCTCCCTGCTCTGTTATCTCCAGCTTTATTCACAGTCAGCGGTTATTACCGTCCAGCTGGTCTACACACTTCACTTATCATCATCATCATCATCATCATCATCATCATCATCATCATCATTGTTGTCATGCTTTTAAAGCTCATGAGAGGTGCTGGGGATGTGAGCTACGTTACAGTATTCATCACTTACTACTCTGCAGAAGGCTTCGTCTGCTATTTGGGGGGACAATATTGGCCTTTTAAAGTTTCATAAAACTTGATTTTATGTTCGCTGCCATTAAAATCCAAGTGATGATGTGATTTATTTTGTGCCTCACGCTTCATTACAGAGCTGCTGCTAAGTCAACTAGAAGGATCTTACTGGTGTTCGGACCGGGCTGACACCATAAGTCCTTTCCCATTTACGCATTTGCACGGTTCGATTCCTCTCCTCGACTCCTCTCCTCGCGTCTTAGTCCCCGCCCACGGAATAGGAAGCGAGGGGAGATGAAGCGAGGAAATATTTTTTTAGGTTTTTAACTATAAAACGTTTAATCTGTGATCTGTCTTCACTCCGGTATAGAGATGTTAATCATTAACCGTTTAATCGACATTAAGCGTTTTAACCGATTAACGCTATCAATTAAAACGGTTAAAAGAAACGTTAATAATTAATTCAAAAGCTGAGCGGCTCAGAGGAGCGGCTCGTCTTTTTAAGGAGGTCCACCTTAACAGCCCACCTTAAGAGGCGGAGCCGGAGTTGCAGGATACAGGAAGTCGGCACCTGTCTCCGGCTCGCTTGAGCGCTCCGGAGTTGTAGTTTCGTAGCATTTATTCACCGACAAATAAACTGTACAAACACTGCTACACCTACGTTCACAGCTGTAACGCCACCAACAACCTCACACTGTCGGAATCTTAGCTAAAGTTACGCAGACTACGTGTGCGGCGGCGGCGAGCACGAAGCCTCCGGCAATGCTAGATTTGCTAACGTAGCACAAACACAGACACTGTTTGTCGGACACTCGCTATCGTTACGCCGCGCAGACACACAGCTGACAACCTGCTAAACTAAACTAAATGTGCGGTGGAGACTTTTACTGGGAAAGTGGCTGCATGTCCGCGACACTACACGCAGCATCGTAGCTGCTAAGTTAACGCTCCCGGTCAGGTGAACTGGGGACTCCCGTCAACCAATATCTGTTGTGCTCGAGGCACAAATGTTGTCGGTTAACGGTTAGTAATCGGTTAACGAGTTATCGGTTAATAATTTTTTTTTAGCATCCCTACTCCGGTATAAAACTCAGCGATGTTGACGTGTATCAGATCAGTCCGGTCGGCGGCAGCATCCAATCAGTGACCGATATCCAATAAGGGGGAGCTGGGACGTGTCGGTCGTTAAAAAACTTCCGTGAAGGATACACCGGTGTATCCTCGCTTATGGCTCCTCCGGCAAGCCTCCTCACTCCTCCAGATGCATTTTAGGAATAGGGACGTCCTCCGAGACGGAACGCTGAAATTGATTTCCGGGTCACAAGCCAGAGGAGACAAGGAGGCGAAAAATCGAGTCCTCACTCCCAACTCGTCACATCGGGACTCCTTTGGCGTCATTTTTGAACGTGCAGGGACTTTAACTCAAAGTTACGTACGTAGTAAACACTCTGAAGTGTTTTTTGTGTTTTCTCAGAAGACGGCGTGTTAGACCAGATATTTATCAGGCAGCTGACATCCTCACCTCGCCACGCTTTCACTCATCCACACACATCCATGTGCTGCTGCTGCCACGCTCACCACCGTCCAGTAAAAACAAAAAAACTGAATCACTCCCATGATTTAGTTGCTTTCACATCGCAGATAAACTGTTGTAGAGCATTCTTCTTCTTCTGTCGTCTTAAAGTGGCAATAGACCAGTTTTTTTAACTTGTGAAATAAATGCTGATTGTACAGTGTACTGGCTGTAGAATAATGACACCGTCTGCACTTTCACTATGCAATTCTGTCTTTACGACAGCGGCGCCAACAATAATACCACTGGGAACCACACGGGTGTCGAAAAGTTGTCTGTTTCCACTTTAACACAAAGTAAAGATTTTTGAAAAAGGATCCTGTAAGTTAAAGATATGTACTGAAAGGTTGAAAAATAAACTGTCTATCTAACGACACATATAGCAATTATAATAGTACAGGATTTTACTGGCAATTAAATTAGTATCAATAACAACAAATGCAGTTCGGTGTGCTGAGGATCTGCTTTTTGCAGATGATGTGGTCCTGTTGGCATCAATCGGTCCGTGACCTCCATCACTAACTGGATCGGTTCGGAGTGTGAAGCAGCCCGGATGAGGATCAGCACCTCTAAATCTATGTATACAGTAGCTTCTTTTCTACCTTTCATTGTGGAACTTTAAGCAAATGGCACAAGTTTGTATGAAGACTTAAGGAAATGTGATAAGAAAGAAACATTCTCTTCTCCTCGTGTCCTGCCTGGTCCTTCCTGTCCTCCTCCTCCTCTCTCTCTCTCTCTCTCTCTCTCTCACTCTTCATCCTCCCATCACTCAGCCGCCGCCGCTGTCGAGCGGCGCTCTGAAGGTCAGCCGTGTAGTCAGGCAGTAACGCTTTCATATTCATAAAATGGAAATCTGACATTTGGGAAATGAACTCTTCATTTCAGTGATGTGTTTAAAGATAGACAGAAATGCAGCGACTCTCTCTCTCGGCTCACAGCTCTGAGTGGCTGTAAGAGAGGAGAGCATCACTATACACATGGTGCTGTCATCTACAGACCTTCAGCATCATGCAGAGGTAAACATCTGTTCTGTTCTCTGGTCTGAAATGAACGGCAAACATATTGCATTACAAGACTGAAATATTAAAATAATTTTAATTTGTATTTATCATTGTTGTAGGTCTATGGTACGACGCAGTATTGAGGAAAAATAATAAATCTGAGATCTGAGAAAGCTATGATGAATCAATATTAATACTTTTTTCTCAGGGAAAAAAATAAAGTTATGACTTTATTCTCGTAATGTTAAGACTTTTTTACTCGTAAAGTTCTGACTATATTCTCGTATTATTACAACTTCTTTCTCGTAAAGTTATGACTTTATTCTTATAATATTACGACGTTTTTCTCGTAAAGTTATGACTATTCTCGCAATATTACGACTTTTTTTCTCGTAAAGTTATGTCTTTATTATTGTGATATTCCGACTTTTTTTCTCTTAAAGTTATGACTTTAATCTCGTAATATTACGACTTTCTTTCTCGTGAAGTTATGGCATTATTCACGTAATATTGCGACTTTTTTTCTCGTAAAGTTATGACTTTATTCTCGTAACATTAGGACTTTTTTCTCGTAATATCACAACTTTATTCTCGTAATATCACGACTTTATTTTGTAAATCTCAGAGGTACAGACGATTGACAACAATATAGGGAGTTAAAAATGGATTTAGAGACTAATGTGTGAGGGTCAGTTGCCATTCAGCAGGCTGGTTGGGTTCATTATCTCTGAGCAGAGGCAGCTGTGGAGCCTAATTGTCTCTGATGAGGATCAGCTGGTTGAAGCCTATATCTACCCCTGGTTTCAGTGCTCAGGTGTTGACTCATTGTCTCTTTGTCAGAGGTAGTGAGAGTGCTGTTCTGTTCTTGCTCTATCTGTATAGGGGGTGTTTGAATCTGCAGAAGTACCACATTAACCTAGTCTTTTCAAGTTTCATTGTGTATAGGGAGCCTTCCTTTTAGGCCTGTTTTTATTTGGTGTTTCCCCTCTCCCTTTGAATCGCTTGCGATTTTAGTGGTTATCCTTCAGGATTAAATTAAAAATTCCCCTGGTCCGCAATTGCGTCCCTCCCCCCCGTTTTCCCTGACACTAATGCACCAAAACTACTAAGATAAAAGTTAATTGAATAAGAAAGCAATAAGACATGGGTATTTGAGATAATAAAAGAGAAATAAAATAAATACAAATAATAATAAAAATAAATAAATACAAATTATGAAACTACCTTTATACCTTTAAAGAAATGTCTGTAGAAAGGAAAAAAATGTATGAGCAATTTTGCAATGAATTTCCCTGTTAGTGGGAGTCTAGACTGACAACTCCAGGAGGTCGATGTTTTTTCTCTCCACTGTGACTAAGGAGGAATTATTTCACCACAGGATGCATCTGCTCTGCATGATGGGAAATGATGAGTAACTATGAATTAGCCCTGATTCCTCAGAGACATTATAACCATCACAGAGGCGGCTGCAGTTCCTCTCCCTGCCACGTGGAGTCCTACTGTTGATGCTCAGATGGTGGATATTATGAATGCTTGGTGATCATTAAGCTCTCTGAGAGCCAGCAAGGTGGTTTTTCTTCCCTCATGAGGAAACCGCTGACGTGGCGTTCCCCAACTAGTACTATGTGTTTTTCCAACAGAGGTGTGACTGTACTCCATCTGTATCTCCTTAAATCTAATCACTATTTAACTCGGTATTTGACTCGGATTATGGTGAGCTTTAATCTCTGAAACCCAAAGGTAGGACTGCCGTTAATGTGCTGAACTATCACGGAGCCTTATTGTGTGTTTACAGTGGAACAGTGAGTCATGTTTGGTCTGGAGTCTCGCTGTGAGTGGTGACAGTCAGGACTGTGGAGCTGCACGCCTCCTAATAGTCCGCTAATGAATCCCTTATGAGGGGCTTTCTGGGTGGATTTGCTGGAGTGATGGCAGAGGCTGCAGGAGTGCACGGGGATATAACTTCCCAGAAGGCCTCTGTGACTGGAAATGCTCAGTATCCCGTATCAGACACTAAAAAAACTGCAACGTGTACACTGAATTAACCATCTTACTATGTCGTGAATTTAGTGCGTCATGCAAACTGGCCTGCTACATTTCCCCAGAGGACGATCCCAAACAGGATGTGGAGGAAGATAATCCATCACGGAGAACGTCATGCCAGCTCTAAACTGGAGATAATCAGGAGAACTTCTCAAAACTTAAGCGAGGAAATATTTCTACTAGGGATGCACCGATGACACTTTTTTTCAGACCGAGTACAAGTACTTACATTTGGGAACTCGAGTACCGATACGAGTACTTCTCTGTGCCAAAAGACCCTCGTTAACAGCCAGCTAGAGGGTGTTATATTAAATAAAATATATAGAAAGAAGGTTCAAAGAAGAGCTACCAGTATGGTAGAGAGACGTCACACAAGGAGACGACCTCCTCTCGTATACAGGAGACACAGAGGGGATGTGATGGAGTTCTATAAGCTCGTTCACAGAGTAGATGATATCACAGCCGAGCATAGCTGGGATTTAAGAGGGAAAGTGCATCTTTAAGTGTTTCTCTGAGAAGAGGAAAACAAGCTTTTCACACTCTGTTCTGTAAAAACATGACGGAGCTTCCAGAGGAGGTAGATACAGATTGGATCACTTTTGTTCAACTAAGGATAATTTGGTGTAATTATAAAGCTGACATCCACCTGCAGAGATCACGTCAACCAGTCAACAAGCAAAAGCTTCATTTCAGCTGAGTGCTGAGTGATTGGAGGGTTATTCAGTGTGTTGATTTTCACTGAAACCCTTTATACCCATTTCTTTTAGTCTATTTCATTTGGGGAAACTTTAAAGGAGGGTAAAAGGAAAATTAAAAACAATATTTCAGTTTCCTTTATTGTTTATTGTAGAGACATTTGTTCATTATTATTATTATTATTAAGGAGGCATTTTATTTTATATTATTATGTGGATGGTATAGTTTTACTCTCCTGGACCACAGCTCGTGCGCGGACAGGTTATAACACCAACTTTAGAGAGGCTATACGAGCAGACGTGACAATGATTCTGATGCTTCAGCCGACGGCGAATGGATTCATTAGTCGGTGGCTGAATGTCGTCCAGCGGTGAAATTGAAATCAAGTGGGAAAAAAAAAAGCTTCAGATGAATGAATAATGAACACTTTAAACCCCCGTAGAAATCAGAGCTGTCTGGCACCAGCTCTGATCCCACAAGAGAGAGATTTCTACCACGGATAGATTAATATTTGAGGCCTCATACTCAAACGTATGTACACCCTGAATATTCCCCTTCAGTTTGCCTTTTTTTGATTTATTCTTTTATTAGCATGTAAAGCACCTTGAAGTGCTTTTATATGAAATCAAATATGAAGTTTTTTTGTTTTTTTTATGGCTGCATTATTCCACCAAATAGAACCAGACTGTAGATCATCTACATGATTTTATACCAGTTGAGTTCTATGAGTACAACGTTTGCATATCTTTGTTAGTGAATGACTAAGGTCTGGAGAGGCACACTAATGGAGGTCCTTTAGATGAGTGAGCAGCTCATGTGATGTATCTGAGGTAATATATACACTGTAAATCATCGGTCTTGTGGAGTCTTCTTAGTGTCTTATTGTCCCTGTGAAGCTCCACCCAACCTAACAACAGGGTGCGCTTGTTTACGTGCCCTGTGATATCGCTCTAATAACAAGTCAGCACTCAGGTCACGTCAGCACGCAGCGGTCAACTGGGGGATTCCTGTCATCAGCAGAGGTTGTGAACGCACCACCACACCCTGCTGGGTGACAAACACCCACCCGCCTAGGCTCCTCAGGCTCACCTGAGTAGGACCAGAACTCTGCAGGCACCACTGGGAGGTTATTAACGCCATGTGCAAAAAAAAATAGTTCAGACAGAAAAAAATAATTCAGAAATTGATCTCTGAATTCTGAGGAAGATGAGTTCAGAAGACCCATAATAAAAAAAAAAAATCATGGTCTTCATCTGCAAGAATTGTGGAACTTTAGTCTCAGATGTTTCTCATAGTTCTGACTTTATTCCCATAACTCTCACTTGTTTTCTCCGAATATCTGAATTCATATTTATTAAATTTCCTTATGCTTTTTTCAGTGACAATTTCATGCTTCAATACATTCATTTCCGTATCACTGACGCTGGGGAGTGATGAGGTGAACTAGATTGGAAATTGATAGTTACAGTCTTAAATATAATTTTCAATACTACATAATTGGCGTTGTCGGCAGGATCGGTAGTAGAGAGAGAAAGAGAGAAAGCGCTCGCTACCGGTATCCCTAAATAATCTTCCCTCACTCCCAAAGGTCCTAAAGGCACCCCTGTTACACTTGGACCACTTTTCCTGCTTCGATACATTAATTCCCCCCCAACGCTATCACTGACGCTGTGACCTGTGTTGAGGTTTTAAAACGTGAATCAGGAAGAAATGTAAATTGAACATAATTCATAAAGAGAAACATGGTCATTGCGGTTCTACAGGTGCTTCAGTGTTGCCGAGTGTTGCTGAGAGGAGGTTCTACCTTCATCTGGTTTAATTAGAGGGGACCAGGTGTTGGAACAAAGTGCGGTTTGATTTGAGAGGCGGTTGATTGTAGCTGCTGGACGGTCACTGAGCTCTCCACTGGTAGTCTTCATCACCGTCCTTCATCAGAGCTTCATTAATTATCTGGAATAACTAAAGCGTGTATTTGTTTCATGCTTTGAGCACCGCAAACAGAACAGATTGCTGCTTCATCCTCTCGTCCTCAGTTGCCTTTTGAATATGAAATGTAAGAGACAAAATAATGAAGATCACAGTAGCAATCCCGTATAGATCTGGGGATATATGAAATTACAAGGCTTTGCATATAATTTATTGCTCACTTATACTTCCTTATGTTTCTTACCATGCAGAATCATGGGGGGTCGACCTTTAAAACGACTCTAGATTCAATCGTACAGAAACGAGCCGGTTCCCATGCTATGAAATCTAATGATTTGGTGTATTATAAAATAATGCAAATAATGTTCAGAGCCAAATCAAAGTCACTCCCAAAGTTTTTTTCACTACGGGAGAGCAAATATGATCTGAAAAGTATTTGTAAATATACTGTACAAAAAGATAAAAACAGATATTAAAAGGAGATGTTTTTCTTTTGTTGGGGTCAAATTATGGAACAATGCTAATATAAATTTAAGGTTGGTTTTCAAAAGAAATGTTTTTCAAAGTTATTTTTGAGGGTTACAAGTGTGAATGATTTATTTTTTTATTTCTGGAGGGTAGCTTAATTTGATAAGAGCCAGACCACGGAGCAGTCAGCGTCCTGTGAGGAGCTACAGCAGCTGCTAGGGGGTGTAACCTTCCATCGATCTGGATCAAATTCAAATATGCTTCATTGGCATGAATGTTCAGGTTCCATTATTGCCAAAGCTAAGTAATGAATAATTACATTTCACAAGATATCAAATGCATTTTAAATATACATTATTTTACAGAAGTAGTCAATCAGAAACATGTTCGGAGCTTGCAGCACCTCTTATTGTATGGCAACAGTCAACATAATTTATCAATTCAATGATCAACAATACAATATCATCCAAAACATCCTTTTTTTTGGTTCCCCAGAGGTCTACTTTCTGTCACAAGCTTTTCAGTTTCCCTGGAACGGCGTTTCCGTGGCGAGGCGGGCAATTTGCATGTTTCGCCATTACAGAGGAAGCGGTTGTAACTGGACTTTACGTCGTCCAATCCAAGAGTCCAGGCCTGAAGACATCCACACAGCCATATTGTGTTATTGTCATAGAGTCACCTACTGACAACAGGAAGCCGAGGGCCCGCTCGTCGCTGCTTGTGGCTTTAATTCACTTTCTACTTCTCGCCACGTTTGTAACATTGGCTGCTGTGAAGCATCAGACCGGGATGTTCTCCGTAATTCACACTTAGAGGACAATGATGAGCTCATGGGATTCATCACAGCGTCCATCACCTTCTGCTGTTTCCCCGACAATAAACCCTGGGTCACCGGAGACATCGGGGTCCTCTGTTTTGCAAGACGGGGCTCCCATAGATAGAACTTTACGGTTTTGGTTCTTCCGTGTAGTTTGTGTTGGAGTCTTAGTCTGAAACAGCGTAGCTACACGCGATCGCAGCACGGGACACCGACCCGCAACCGACTGTTTGTAACACGTAAACAGTCCCTTTTAATATGTAATTTCTCATTGTTGCGAGCGCCACAAACCATTCCCCTCCATCGTACCGGAGAGGATGCTGAACTTTCAGAGATTTTGAAAACCATCTGCGTGATGGATACCACTGTGGGAAGCTGCGAAAATATGTTTTTGTTATTTGGGTGAACCAACCCCTTTAATGTCAAAAAGTATTGCTTGTAAATCAAATATCTGAAAGCCACCAGTTTATCACATCATGGTGACTCAACACCACCAGAAACACATTTGGCATCACATCTGAGCTGCTGCAAAGTGAGCGCAGAAACTTTTTTTTTTTTTTCATTTCCACTCCATATTTCTTATTTTTGCCAGCTTGTGTTTGCTTGTCTCTTCGCGTGCACGTCACGGTGGAACTCCTCTCTCGGTAAACGGACACACATGCCCCGGTGCTCCCCATCCGTCAGCTCAACAGCTGGATGTGATTGAACCTTCCTCCGCTCCCGTCCTTAAGTCCTCCGGAGACGGCGACACGCACACACACACACAGTCTAGTCTCGCTGTCTCTCTCGTCTAACCAACCCGCTGGAGAAGGCACCAGTAGGAGCTCAATCATCCAGGCTTCCCCTCAAATAGCGCCCATGTGTTTCCAATGTACGCTTGACATTTCTCTCCCAGCTCCCTAGAAATCATTTCATTGATGGATTTTCATATTAGCTTTCCCCTCTTGCTGCTACTTAGCTGTTCGGCCATGCTTGTTTGCACATTAAGCCCACTTAGCCTCGCGACCTTTTGACACAGAGTAAGTGTTGCGGCGTTTCCCTGGCGCTCGGCGGACGCTCCGCTGTCGAAGCACAATGTGGGATTCGCCGCTATTTGGAGACGTCTTCTTGGCACCGGAGGAAGGAAACATTAAACACAGGCTGATGGCTGTAAGACAAGAGAGAGATTCATCATCCCGGCTGGCCAGGACCACATCCAAAACGCTGCTGCCTCGCTCAGTTGGCCCCGCCGCAACTCAATGAATCATCCTAATTCCTGATGGATAATGTGTCTTCTTTACAAAGCTGCGTATCTGTGGCCGTGTTAGATAGTGTGCACGGCGACCAGCTGGCCTAATTCAGCAGAAGAACAGCCGCCACACTGCCCGGGAGTGTTTTCATATTTGCTCCGTGAAAGCTCCAGGAAGGAAAGAAACTCACGCCAGTCGCCCATCTACCCCTCTATGAATCACGGATAACTCACTGAGAGTGTCCAGACACATCGCTAACGTGTAAGCATGGAAATCTGGTTACCTCAGACTCCGCTGTTGAAATGCACAGTGATCCTGTTTTAATCATCTGCCCCTCAACACCCACTTATTACTGCTCCCTCTGTGTGTACTTGTACATCTAGAGTATGCTTCACAGGCCTGTTTTGAGGGTTGTTTCCTTTGGACGGAGCCAGGCTAGCTGTTTCCCCCTTGTTTTCCAGTCTTTATGCTAAGCTAAGCTAACCGAATGCACGCGGTGGCTTCGTATTCATCGTGGTGTCATCGAACTCTCCGTCAGAAAGCCTATTTTTCAAAAAGCCAAACTTTTCCTTGAAGTACATTTAGCTGATAATACTTATGTACTGTATTACACTACGACAAGTACCTCAGTAGGCCCCTACTGGCCCACAACTATGGTGCTCAAAGCGGCTGATAATGCCTATTTAATGGCCTGATAACAGTCCAAATTAGGTGACACTTTACACTTTGGTACAACGTGTTTTGTTTGCACATTACCGGACTATTACGTGGTTGTTTGTAGCTCATAGAAAAGTGCAGTGCCTAGTTTTAATTATTTTTTTTTTGACAAGTTAAAGCTTCAGTAGGCAGTATATTTTTGGAATCATTGGGCAAAATCCCATAGTAACCTTTCAGCATATTGTAATTCAAGTGTTCTGAGAGAGACTTCTGCACCTCCTCATGGCTCTGTTTTCAGGCTTTAGAAAATCTAGCCCATGACGGGAGACTTTGACCAATGCATAATAATAGGTTAAAGGTCCCATATCGTGCTCATTTTCAGGTTCATACTTGTATTTTGTGTTTCTACTAAAACATGTTTACATGCTGTAATGTTGAAAAAAAAACAACGTTATTTTCCTCGTACTGTCTGCCTGACTATACATGTAATTACCCTCTCTCTGAAACGCTCCGTTTTAGTGCGTTTCAACGCAATTGCAATGGAATTGCGTTGCTAGGCAACAGTTTGGGTCCATGTTTACTTCCTGTCAGCTGATGTTATCCACATACACTGCAACAGGAAATAAACCGGGACACATTTGGAATGTTTACATTTAAAACCGTGTAATGGTCTAAATATTGTACATTTGTGACATCACAAATGGACAAAAATCCTGATATACTAGGATGGGTTAAATGCTGAAGCTAAATTTCACCGGCTGCTGTGCTACGTACAATGTGTGCCAATAAAATTGGATTTCCATTACTGATAATGGTGTGTAGTCTGTTGAAGGTCAGAGGTCACCAAAAACACATCCTCTGGTAATGATGAGTATATCTGATGAGTATATCGAGGACATTTTGCTGACTCTTCTGCCCACACAGCCACTTTGCCTGCACACTAAGAAGAACCAGACAACCACTGGTACCATTACCGCCCTCTGAGTCATGGTGTTATCACAGTGCAGTGTGTATCACTATATGCAACCAACAGTATGACTGGTGCAGTTTGAATGAGGTGTTATAGAAGTAAAGAGTTAAGAGTAAATAATACGAGCCATTGGTATACTCCTGTACTACAACATACACCGATCAGCCATTACATTACGACCACCTGCCTAATATTCAGTAGGTCCCCCTTTTTGCCACCAAAACAGCCCTGACCCGTCGAGGCATGGACTCCACTAGACCTCTGAAGGTACGCTGTGGTACGCTGTCAGTAGCAGATCCTTTAAAGGTCCCATAGCGTGCTCTTTTTCAGGTTCATATTATATATTTTGTGTTTCTCCTAAAACATGTTTACATGCTGTAATGTTCAAAAAACACATTATTTTCCTCGTACTGTCTGCCTGAATTTACATGTAATTACCCTCTCTCTGAAACTCTCCGTTTTAGTGCGTTTCAACGGAATTGCAATGGAATTGCAATGGAATTGCGTTGCTAGGCAACAGTTTGGGTCCATGTTTACTTCCTGTCAGCTGATGTTATCCACATACACTGCAACAGGAAATAAACCGGGACACATTTGGAATGTTTACGTTTAAAACCGTGTAATGGTCTAAATATTGTACATTTGTGACATCACAAATGGACAAAAAATCCTAACGGCTTGTTTCAAATGCACAATTACTGAATACAGGCTGTGAGTATTTCTCCGTATATTGAGCGTTTTTATAGTTTAACAGTATTATATAGTATATAAAGCACTTAAACCTACTTTATAATGTAAAAGGCCTGAAAATCTCACTTTTTATAATATGGGACCTTTAATTCTACTACAGGAGAGACTTGATGCTCTCTGTGTGTATATCGGTATCGGACAAAATGAGTTGGAAAATATCGACATATTGGATATCGGTGATGGTGCATCCCTAATAAAGACCGATTGTGATACTGTATATCTGTATGTGTGTGAAGCAGGTGTTACTGAGTTGTGGGACCATATTTCTCCTCTTCCTGAGCCGTTCTGTCTCCATGTGTCTATTTGGCGATGGTCCCTGCGATCCCCCCTCTCCATATGCTCATCCAGCCTTCGTCCACGTGTTTCTGTTCCAGAGATGCATCCGCCTAAACTCCCAGCAGCACTCGGAGGCCTGCTGTCCCATCTGCCTCCTGCTGAGCATCCCATAGTTTTACGATACACTACCCCGTATCCGTTTTTGTTTGCAATTATATAAGTGTGTGTCCTCTGTAATCTTTTATGTTTCACCTGGGAGGAGGAGGAGGAGGAGGAGGGGTAGCCTTGTGTTTGGCTCCGTCTGTCTCAGTTTACCGAGCGTGAGATGATCACGGAGTGAAGAGTTGATTCATCTCTACAGTGAGCTTCCCCATTGTGTGTTCAATGTTGCAGTAGGAGGCCAAGCTCAGTGTCTATCAGGTAAAACCTGATTGTTTCTTAAACCTCTAGAGGACGTGGACCGTATGACTATAGTCAATCAGGAGCAAAGGCAGGAGTAGAGAGACGTTGGGACTGATTGGACGTGGCTAAATGTGTCAAATGCAATGTAATGATGTGGACTGGTCTAGAATGATGGACTAATGGTGGACTGACAAAGCATGTGACGTGTTTCCTTTAACTTTATGACACAGGGAGAGCGCTGTAGCTGCTCACAGGCTGTAATATGATGCTATTACATCCACTAAAAGGGCTTGTTATTGCCATGACCGGTTCTGATTGATATTAGAAGTGTCTGACATTATGGAAAGAGTCTCGCTCAAGGGGAAATCTCTGTGAGGTGACGTGTTGCCAGAAGACAGCGGTGGAATAGAGGAACACATCCATGGTGGAAAAACCGCAGTGTTTGTTGTGTTGGAGGATCAGAAAGCTCTTAGAATCTATTTAACCTAACCTTTCTATGGTATTTATTTAATTACTAATTATTATGTTCCATGTGCTGTTTTATTTATTTTTTTACTTTTAATTAATTCATTAATTCATTAATTTAAGGTTTCTATCTCACTACCATGAATTATATTATTGTAGCGATTATTACCTTTCATTTTAACTAATTAATTAAATTATTTTTAAAGTTATTTTTATTTAATTTTTTCTGTAACTTTACGGATTTATTTATTATGAATTTTCCAGCTGATCCAATATTTGTTTTTATCTTATTAAGTAGGAGAATTTTCTCAATATTTCACCAAATTTGGAGATACATTGATTAACATTAATGGATTTTTCGGTCACTTGGGAACTGCAGAGTTGGTGGGAATTCTCCGTCGGTTCTTCACTATCTCACATTACACATAATCGGTGTTGATCTAAAAATGTTGCGAGGGTACAGCTTCAGAGTAAAGTAGAAAATGCCGTCATAATCATTGAGTTGCATCATATAAGAGACCCAACATAGACTATATGATCCAATCTTTGACCGACAGCAGTGGCTCAGTGCGATAGGCAAACCCAGCCCAGCATGAATACAACTATCATTTCATTACCCGGCGGAAAGAGGGGGGGGGGCGTGATAACACAAACAGGCTGCTATCATCACATGGATTGTCAGTGACAGTCTCACAGTTGGCCGCTGCAGTTAGTAGGAGTGGATTCCCATATCTGTCTCTCTTCATTGACCTGTAGGAGAAACACTTTTGTTCATGGTCAGGTCATGCGAGGTCATGAGACATTACAGTAGAGTCTGATTTCTGATCCACGTCCAGGGTGAACGTCTATACATCCTGTCTTTGATATAATAAATGGGTGTTTCCAGCAGCTGTAACCAGTTAAGTATGATTTCATCCTCTCTTCTCTCTCTCTTGACTCTCTGCAGAGAGGTCCCTAACAGCATCTCTTTCCTTTCTTTTTCGTCCACTGTGGGATCTCATTGGCAGTCCTCTTGCTTTCTTTATAACGTCCACATTTGTTTTTTTTGCCGCTTCCATCTTGTGCTAATGAGGGCCCTGCCGCTCACCCCCTCGTCGGATGAGGAACCTGGGGATCGGAGTTGTGTTGACAGATGTTTTCCATCAGCTCCTGGTAGTTTTTACTGCGTAGGTGTGACTCACCTCACCTCGGTGCTGTTGGTCCGTTAGCAGAGAGAGAGGTGCTACTCTCACTGATGCACACAGATATTACAAAATGGGCTATAGGACAGCATTATACGAGCCTGGAGCAACCTCTGACTTATCAACCTCTATCAGCAACACATGAACACGACACCTGATCTTCTGCAGAGCACTTCCTGTTTGAGCAGCCACGGCTCTGGCTTTGTGGAAAGAGGAAGGGAATTTAGATCAATGGTTTCACTTTAGGAATGCACCGATACCAGTATCTGGTATACCAGTATCTGGTATCGGGTATCGGGTCCGATACTGTGCTCATGTACTCGTACTCGCAAAACGGCGCCGATACCACTTTACGGCAGCGTGACGTAGACCTCTCGTCACCATCTTTCGGGTCATTTCGCACCCGAATGACGCGCTCGAGCTGGCTGTCAACGACGGTCTTTTGGCACAGAGAAGTACTCGTATCGGTACTCGTATCGGCGAGTACCTAAATGTAAGTACTCGGTCTGAAAAAAAGTGGTATCGGTGCATCCCTACTTCGCTTTATTCACTAAAACTGACACCAGTTCATCCTGAGAGTCCAACCATCACTTCCATTAGAACAGGTTTCTGGCTGATATCCAATTCTTATTGAAGCACCAATATTGTCAAAATGACACACGATTGCATCAGCGCTGCTTCCTGTTCACACAGCGAACCCTCAACCCTTCACTCTAGTTATAATTGAACTAAACACCAGCAGCTTTAAAACAGTCAGCAGCTCTGCAACGTCTGTTATTTTTTGCAAAACTCCGAGCCGCTCCGGATCGTTGAGCGTTAACTCTCTGGAGACGGATCTCGCCGCTGATGGAGACAAATGGGCCTGGCTGAATATCCCCCCGTCCCCCAGCTGAGGAAACAGAGCAGCTGGCTCGTGCCCAGGGAGGGAGCGGACGCTGCCGAGAGGGAGACACTCGATGGAAGAGGAGATTTGCCGAATGAGCAGACGTGCTTTAGATTTGAAACGATGCTCCCTGGCACTGATAGCTCCCGTGGGAAGCACTGGGAGCATGCTTTATCTCCGTGATCTGGCTCCACGTGCACCTCAAGGACCGATGACTGAGGTCAACTTCTCGATGACATGATGAGAAAATCACACTGTGAACTACGGTTGTCAAGCTAACAGCTAAACAATACAGAGTGCTCAATAACAGGTGGTCACCAAGCAGCCGCGCTCTCTCATGAAACTCTAGCGTGCACATCATCATTCCCCCGCATAGCTTTCTCATGATTCAGCTGCCAGACTCATCTTTGTGTTTGTGGAAATGCCAGACAAGGGAGTCATCTACAGCTGATCAAGTTGAGACCTCCCAGTATGACTTCAGCTGATGTATGCTGTATGTCTAGATAGAACCAGGATCTCACATCGTTCAAGGTATCAACTGAAAAGAAGATTCATATCACAAAGGAAGAGAATATCAGGCTGTGCAGGCTTATGAAATGAATTAAAATAAGTGAAATCCAGCTGTAGATTAAAGAGTCCTTCAGAGTTCATAAATATAGGTCAGATTAGTTTTACATGTGCTTTGTGTTTTACCCTTTCATCATTTATTCGTTTAGTCTCCTACGGTACGTCTACCGGAGAAAATGGAGCTTTGTGATCAGAACTAATCGCACAGCCTGGAGCGCTCGAAAAAGTTCTAATGATTGCATCAGTCATTATCAGTAAAAGAGCAAATTCAAGTTTTATATGTAGCCTACCATTTTGTTTCCAAATGTGAAATACAAACATAATATTTCATTAACTTTAATGGAATTATCATGAAAAGCACTAAAGCAGACCGTCCTCCCCCCAAAAAAGCTTATATTATTATTATTTAATTTTATTACACGGCTGCTATGTATAACAGACCGTTGCTAACTATAAAAGACCATTGCTATGTATAACAGACCTTTGCTATGTATAGCAGACCGTTGCTACGTATAACAGACCGTTGCTATGTATAGCGGACTGTTGCTAACAGACCGTTGCTATGTATAACAGACCGTTGCTAAGTATAACAGGCCATTGCTAAGTGTAACAGACCGTTGCTATGTATAACAGACCGTTGCTATGTATAACAGACCATTTCTATGTATAACAGACCGTTGCTAAGTATAACACACCGTTGCTAAGTATAACAGACCGTCGCTATGTATAACAGACCGTTGCTAAGTATAACAGACCGTTGCTATGTATAGCAGACCGTTGCTACGTATAACAGACCGTCGCTATGTATAACAGACCGTTGCTAAGTATAACAGACCGTTGCTATGTATAGCAGACCGTTGCTACGTATAACAGACCGTTGCTATGTATAGCGGACTGTTGCTAACAGACCGTTGCTATGTATAACAGACCGTTGCTAAGTATAACAGGCCATTGTTACGTATAACAGACCGTTGCTATGTATAGCAGACTGTTGCTAACAGACCGTTGCTATGTATAACAGACCGTTGCTAAGTATAACAGGCCATTGCTAAGTATAACAGACCGTTGCTATGTATAACAGACCATTGCTATGTATAACAGACCGTTGCTAAGTATAACAGACCGTTGCTAAGTATAACAGGCCATTGCTAAGTATAACAGACCGTTGCTATGTATAGCAGACCTTTGCTATGTATAGCAGACCGTTGCTACGTATAACAGACCGTTGCTATGTATAGCGGACTGTTGCTAACAGACCGTTGCTATGTATAACAGACCGTTGCTAAGTATAACAGGCCATTGCTAAGTGTAACAGACCGTTGCTATGTATAACAGACCGTTGCTATGTATAACAGACCATTTCTATGTATAACAGACCGTTGCTAAGTATAACACACCGTTGCTAAGTATAACAGACCGTCGCTATGTATAACAGACCGTTGCTAAGTATAACAGACCGTTGCTATGTATAGCAGACCGTTGCTACGTATAACAGACCGTCGCTATGTATAACAGACCGTTGCTAAGTATAACAGACCGTTGCTATGTATAGCAGACCGTTGCTACGTATAACAGACCGTTGCTATGTATAGCGGACTGTTGCTAACAGACCGTTGCTATGTATAACAGACCGTTGCTAAGTATAACAGGCCATTGTTACATATAACAGACCTTTGTTATGTATAGCAGACCGTTGCTAAGTATAACAGCCTGTTGCTATGTATAACAGACCGTTGCTACGT
This sequence comes from Sebastes umbrosus, assembly GCF_015220745.1. Lineage (NCBI taxonomy): Eukaryota > Metazoa > Chordata > Actinopteri > Perciformes > Sebastidae > Sebastes > Sebastes umbrosus. Next base: position 12,500,475 of record NC_051292.1, on the reverse strand, counting down.
ATAACAGACCGTTGCTATGGGCGCAGGTCAGATGTCGGACTCTGGAGGACCGTTTTTGTGTCAAAATATTGATTTCTTCAGTAAGTAGCCGTGTAATAAGCGGGATAATGTACAGCTAGCGGGCGCTTACAGACGGTGCAGCATCGCCCTGTCGGGGATTCTTTCACAACAAAGACCGGCTTGCTGTACATTATCCCTTACACAAGGCATATTTATGTTTATTGTTAGGCGGCGACCTCTTGTGTCCGTAGTAATTATGACGGGAGCAAAGGAGGAAGTCAGGTGACGTGGTATAAAAAGCGACAAAATACATGCGCCTGTCGCCGGTCTCCAGCAGGTCATATATGTGGTTTTAGGAATCATTGGATCGGTAGGACAGGACAGGAACTCCTCTGAATTTCCCCCCCTGGTCCACGTGTGTGTGTTATTTGACATGTCAGCATCCTTGAACATGACTGTTGGCATATATGTGTGTTTAATGGGTATGAACCCTTTCACATTGCTGTAATTAGTGTGCATGTTGTGTATGTACACCTGGCAGCCGGTGTGCAGGGCCTCCGACGTGACCTGCTGCTCCTCCGTCTCAGGCGGCGCTGCATGTGCTTTACGATGGCGGCCACCAGACCCCTTTCCTTTTTATTTTTCTGCCCACCAGCCAGTCGACACAAGGCATCTGTAGGTCTGAGCACAGCTGCAGCACAGCAGGCAGGAGGGTGGGGTGGGGGCTGCTGATTCTCTCAAGTGAGGCTGCAAGCCAGCAGAATACAAAACGGTGAGAAAGGCTCGCCTTGAATGGAGGAAGTGACCTAGAAACCTGTGACTGAGCACACAGAGACACGAGGAGGGAGAACAGCAGCTTCCTCGGGGGCTACCGATGGACGTTTACTGAACGTATGTGGCCACGTTAAAGAACCATTCTGCTTTATTACAAGTGTGACGTGATGCATGAGCAGAAACCAGTCAGTCTGATGCCTGTACTGTAGTTCTGCTTGTTTAGGGGTCAGATAGGTCTCCATCTTGTTAGTTCTGTCAAATCTACATTTTTCCCTCATCATAACTTGGTTAGGTCTAATTGCTGGAGTGTGTTGCAGCCGAGGTGGTCGTGGTGTGATGATGTTAGCGGTCGGGTTCCTCCGGGTTCGTCTCCTGGCAGCAGAGCGCTTCGGAGGAAACGGAGAGTGTTTAAATCTGATTCCAGAAATGTGTGCTATTTATCTCTCTCTCTCTCTCTGCTGGTTCTCCTGAGCTGCTGGGGAAGCTGTCTGGCTTCATCAATAAATGATCGCTCTTGGAATTATTTCGTTTTTTCGTGCATTTCTCCTGTGTCGGCCCTCAATCACATGCTGGCTCCCCAAAACGGGCACTCAGTCATAAGAACTCTGAGAACCCCCGGACCAACACGTTTGCTGGTTTCATGGGATTTTGTTGACAATAAGAGAAATACAGAATGACGCCAACCTTATAAAATCATGCAAGAATACATATTTCTTGGTCAGCAGTAAGCTCGCAAACCCATGGATTCTTTCTGTTAAAGTGATGCTTTTGTTCTTTCTGGAAAATAAACACGTGTTATGGTTCTGACATATTAATGCAGTGTATATTTGGTCCATTTGGGACGTGAGTGCTTGTGTTTGGTCCTGTGTGGTTGTGAGGGAGTGTGCCTGCTAGGTGTGTGTGAAGAACAGATGTTCGTCCTGGTCCTGGAGGGTCTGGCTGACTACATCACAGAGTATGGAAACTTCAGTGATTTCTAGCTGGAGCTAAGATCAAGAGCATGTTGAGTGTGAGAGGCAGAGCAGGGAATGAGATTATACCTTCAGACTATTCTCCAACCAGAGGACAGGTCTGCTTCTCCTCCGTCTGAAGGGGAACATTACATAGATCGGTACAGTACATTTGAATTTTTGTAGCTCTCTTGGAGACAGAAATGACCTCACTGATATCAGAAGCAAAATGAAACAAACCCAAGTAAAAACTACTACTACTGTTTCTACCGCACGGTTCCATCGACTCGATCAACTCACCTTTTGGTACCAGGTCCTTTTCTCTACTTCATTTTCCACTGCAGATAGTTCCCCCTAAGAGTAGACTGCATTCTCAGCTGATCACCGAAGTGTACTGCATACTGTTTGGTATAGTGTTCAGCCTAGTCTGGGCCTAGTGTGCGGCCTAGTGTGCGGCTTACTGTGCGGCCTAGTGTATGCCGTGGTGTGCGTAGTGATGTGTGTAGTGATGTGCGGCGTAGTGTAGTGTACGTCATAGTGTACGCCGTATTGTACGCCGTATTGTACGCCGTAGTGTTCGGCCTAGTGTGCGGCCTATTCTGCGGCCTAGTGTATGCTGTAGTGTGCGTAGTGATGTGCGTAGTGATGTGCGGCGTAGTGATGTGCGGCGTAGTGTGTGGCGTAGTGTGTGGAGTAGTGTGCGGCCTAGTGTATGCCGTAGTGTGCGTAGTGATGTGCGTAGTGATGTGCGGCGTAGTGTGCGGCGTAGTGTGTGGAGTAGTGTGTGGCGTAGTGTATGTAGTGTATGCCATAGCTTACTGACTACGCCGTAGCCTACTGTTTGGCGTAGTGTGCAGCGGAGTGTGCAGCGGAGTGTGCGGCGTAGCGTATGTAGTGTATGCCATAGCCTACTGACTACGCCGTAGCCTACTGTTTGGCGTAGTGTGCGGCGTAGTGTGCGGCGTAGTGTGCGGCGTAGTGTGCGCCATAGTGTGCGCCATAGTGTGCGCCATAGTGTACGCCGTAGCCTACTGTTTGGCGTAGTGTACGGTGTAGTGTGCAGCGTAGTGCGCGGCGTAGTGCGCGCCGTAGTGCACGCCATACTGTACATAGTGTAAAAATGGTGGGTTTGTTTAGGACGTCCCGTGTCTCGCTTGGAATCTCGACCCGAGGCAGTACCAAACAAAAGTACCAGATACCAGCTACTGGTTGCAATCCACGACTTTTGTTACGGGAATAAGAGCGAGTCGAGTTCAGCCGTATCGTACCGTACCCTGCAGCGGGAAAGTGGCATGAGACTAAATCTGAAGCCGGTGCTAGAGTCCTAATCTGTGGCTCCTCTGATGGAACCCCAGAGTTAAAACTAGTTCAAATTCCTGTAGAACACCACTAGTGTAACATGTTACACACCTCTTACTGTGGATAACATGTTCAACCGGCTCAGTGGTTCTAATAAGTCTGGCTGCTGGAACTGAACTCCCGTCTTTGGTAGAAAGAGATCTCACTGCTGGATCCTGAGTGACATCCATCAGCCTCCTCCCGCTGTCATCTGCTGTGGGTCAGGCTCTTACATGAGGTCATAACCATCCCAGCGAGGAGTACACGGGGGGAGGAAATCGGCCGAGGTTGTGTTGTAAAGGCTCACACATGTTAACGTTCCAGAATGTGTCCAGGGGTGACAGAGTCATGGAGGATTTTCCATCCGGCAATGAGTTACTTTTTCCTCTCCTCTCCTCTCGGACTGTAAAGCTGCCTGTACTCCATAATGACTTAAAGTTCACCGAAGCTCTTATATCTGAACCTTTTCCCCCAATTTCTGCCTCGGTGCTCGGAGGCTGAAACGGCGTGGGCGTGAGAATAAATCTTGAGGGATCCTGCTTCACCTTGCGCTGCCTCTCTCTCTCTCTCTCTCTGAAAACAAGTCTGGAGGGGGAGAGGGATGGAGCGTTAATCCCTTTACCTTCTGCTGCCTCGTCAGCCTCCCAACGCCGCAGCCCGGCATGCATCTGCAGATGTTGGGAGGATTTCACCTTCTTACTTTGCAGGCTTCCCTTGGTGTTTACGTAACGTCCAAAACTGTATCCAAGCGCTCTCTGGCGCGGCCCTCTGTGGGCTTTTTTTTCTCCAAGCAGATTGTCATTAGATGGCAGAAAGTCACCCCGAGCACATACGAAAGCCATATGTCTGACGGAGAGAGATTTATAGTGTGTGCAGAGGCAGCAATACTCTCGCTGAATCTCTTCACTCCTCCCTCTTTTATTGCCTTTTTCATTCAGTCGGCCTCAGACACGTTTATACACTCTCTGAAACTCTGCTTATTTTCAGGTGTGTCACGGTAGCTGGTGGCGTACAGAGGACCTACTCATCCACAGGACTTTATGGCACAGAGACTGGACTGATGGGGAAGGCCCATACAGACGATCCGCACAACCTCATGTCCCGCACTTTATGTTCTTATGCCACTATTATCTTTAGCAAAATACCATCCAGATTACAGAATCCTCCGTTATAATATAGACTTGTTATCTGCAGATTATCTGCACATGGCCACGAAAGGTAAATGTACGGTCAAAGAGGTTGTTTAAAGAAAGTTAGGCTAAACTAAAACTTATAAATTGCAGCATGTTATGAAGTGAAATTATCAGTATACTAGAAGTGCACTCGGAGAGCGCAGACCTCCGCCAAGGCAGGTTCAGCTTGCGCCATCATCCATATGTGTTTTTGTTTATGTTGAGATCAGCTGTACGTCGCGGAAAAGCATAGCTGGGCATCTTAAAATGACTTCAGTAGAAGTGGTCAGAAACAAAATAGAACTCACCTAAAGCGTCGTCGTCACTCTGTACAACAGGACCACATCATCTGCAAAAGGCAGCGATTAGATCCTCAGCACACCAAACCGCAAAGAAACGATTGAAACCTTCTAAAGAACAAACAATTAAAGATTAGCTCTGGTCTTGTTAAAGATCCCAGCAGAACCACCAAATTCCTAATTTCAGAGTTGAGTTTTAAAACATTTTATATTAGACCACTATTGGCTTCTATAACAGAATCAGGACGTGTTATTTTTAAACTCATTGAAAAGCATTGTTTATTCTAATGTGTGATATTTATTCAAAACAGATTGAATTGTTAAACTAAACTCATTACTTGCGAATAAGGTTCAGTCATAAAAAGTTCTTTCTTTTCTTCCATTACAGTGACCGCTCTTCCTCTGATGAAATGGATTCACTGGTGACAGAATCTTCCAACGTCAGCGTTTTTCTCTGGGGTTTTAATAGATCGGGTCTCAGGCCGTGTGTTCTTTTAGCTATCGAAGCAAATTCCTGTGGTCCGTGAGCCTCTCGTCACCGACCAAACCTCACGGAAGGAATCCCTCGTTGTAAAGATGAAACACGGAGAACTCGGCAACGCTAACCGTGTTCCAATCGCGTCATGTAATGACTCGCCAACAAAGGCTATTAAGTTTAATGGAAGTTGTGTCTCACTGCACTGAGGAAGTATCAAGCCAGAATTATGTTTTGGATTTGTTTATGGTGAAAATCAAGTCCATTATGACTGCAAAGCTGTAATTTACCCCGACAGGTTCAGTCTTTGTACAGATGTCATAACAGTGTTCCACGGCGGGGATGATGCAGGGTGACAGAAACACTCAATACGTCCATCATCTGCGCACGGTCTGCTCTGTGACTGACAGCGTGTCAGCAGAAGGGATTCCTCATCATAATCATGGAGACATTCGGATATAATTAATTGTCCATTTGCTGCTCTCACTCGGTGATTGTTGTAACACAGCTGTCATTCAATGTCTCGGTTCATGAAAGCTTCTTGACAGAGTTTGGTCCCTCTTTGTTGGTGTGCTCTGGTATAACAATAAAACACAGTCACCGTGACTATACTAGCAGCAACATAACCAGCTGAGAACTGATGTAGCGGTGCCTCCAGATGGGGTCGTGTTTATCGTGTTCACCAGAAGAGTCCATATCGACGCCCTCCTCTTGTCGTATTCACAACCTCGTAAATGGAAAGTTTCTGAAAGCTCAGAGTTCACGTGTTTGTTGACGTTGTCAGAAATGGCGGAGGCCTTGGCAGTTCGGTGCGTGATAAGTTAATATATTGTAATTTCAGATGTATATTGTTTTTCCTCTTCATTTTATAACATTATTTATTTATACATGTCGTTTATAATATGACGGTAACGTTAATATTGCCGTTGCTTAGCAGCGGTGTTCTTCACGACTTCACCACTTGAACGTCACGCATATTGTGTACACGACTTCCCACGTTGTAAACACGAGCTCACGCGTTTCATTTGAAGGCACCGATATGTCCGTCAGTCCTTCACGCTGAACGTTGTATTATAAAACTGCCCGGATATTTGCTCAAATGTAGGCACAGCAGACTTCCTGTGCTGACAGCAAATCAGGAGTCAGAGCTTCCTGGTTGCTGATATTTAAAAAATGTAAATCAGAAAATGTCTGATCAAAGAATAAGTAAAGAAGAACATATCTATTTTATCAAATTTTACCATTTAGGTTCTTCTCTTCTCTGGAGGCTCTTAGAGTGGGTTAGGTCTGTGTGGCCTGCCTTCGCTGGTTCCTTTATTTCCTTTATGTTCTAGTCAGCTGCTCGGCAGCGCTGTTTTAGTCTTTTCAACATGTATTGAGTGTAGGGAGCCTTCCTTTTAGGCCTCTTTTCATCTGCTCCCTTTGTGGTTATCCTTCGGGATTAACTTTTAGATTCCCCCGGTCCACAATTCTCCCCGTTTCCTTGACACCTGGGTCTGCCGTGTCACTTAAAACGTTGCCGCCACAAGGGATTGTGGGACGGCATTATCTCCTTTCCTTTGGTTAAAGGATGGGCCAGTGTTCCCTATGCTAAAGGAGATAAGGAAGGAAGCATTGAAGCACCTTTCCTTAGCATTTAGAGAAATCGACCAGCTCTTATCGGGCTGACACTTACTGTAGATATTCCAGGTCATTTCACTCAGTTAGGAACATTCCTTATAAAAAAAACACCATTCAGAAAGCAGAAAGTTTGTATTATAATTGAAGAACAAGCCTCCGTCACACAGTGAGTGATGTGTTTGAGGGTTTCCAGTGTGTTAAACGTAACAGAAGAGAGAAACTTCATCAGCAGCACCATGGGAGTGATTGACAGTAAATACCACAGTGCAGGATGAGACATGCTGGCGTCCCCTGGCTGCTTCTAATGTTGCCTTACTGGCTCACTGGAAGCCACACATATTGAATGTTGGAAGCCTCACCAACAGAGAGAGCAATCCATCACGTTAGTCTTCATCTTCTGATTTAACAGCCTCCCGCTGTTTCTCAGGCAGTAACCGAGAGGAGTTCCAGGAACTAGAGCTGCTGGAAAATGTCGACTAATGTAGTTTGTATTGGAACTGATGGCTGTAAACCGCTCCATGGTTAGTTTATTGGATCCTAATTTGGAATTTTTTTGCATCTAGCAGCACAGTTGTGCTCGGAATCCAATAAGGACGTCACACCTTCTGCAGCGTGCTTCAACTTTCTCTTTCTCACCACTCAGCCCCGTGATGAGGATCGGTCCGCTGGAACTAAACTGTAAAATGCTGAAGTAGACGGAGTCCACCAGTTCTGATCACCTATGTCAGGGGTCAGCAACCTGCGTCTCTGTAGCCCCTCTCCAGTGGCTCACTGTGGATTTTTAAAAATGGAAATGAATAACTGTTTTTTGTTTACATTTTCGTTTTTATTTATCATTGTTGTAGGTCTATGGTACGACGGTACGACGGAGTATTTGGGCCACATTGAGGAAAAAAAAAGATCTGAGATCTGAGAAAGTTATGACTTTATTCTCGTAATATTACAACTTTTTTTCTCATAAAGTTATGACTCTATTCTCGTAATATTCCGACTTTTTTTCTCGTAAAGCATGACTTTATTCTCGTAATATTACGCCTTTTTTTCTCGTAAAGTTATGACTTTATTCTCGCAATATTACGACTTTTTTCTCACAAAGTTATGAATTTATTCTCGTAACATTACGACTTTTTTTCTCGTCAAGTTCTGACTTTATTCTCATAATATTACAACTTTTTTTCTCATAAAGTTATGACTTTATTCTGTAAACCTCAGATTTTTTTCCCTTAATGTGGCCCTAATATTCCTTAGTACATTTGCACTTGGGCCCTCACTGCATTAGACTTACAGTATATACTATATACTTAGACTATAAGAGACTTAGACTATTTTTTTTCTTTTGATAGTAAAGGTTGCTGACCTATCACTTATGATAACATCATACTAAGGAAGGTAATGACTAAGATCTGAGAACGCAGTGAATAGGTCCAACATGGCAGTCAGAGAAACCCCTCACATAACCAAACTTATAAGGTTAAAGTATAACTTGTAATGTCTGCTGTAAATGTTCAGACATTCAGTGGTTTACAGATCCACTTCTCACTTACATTTGACCTACTGCACTTATTGTGCATATTCATTTGTGTCATGTGGGATTATTAGCGACATTTCAGGTGTTTGACCTCCAAATAAAGTGGTTTCAATCATGTGGGGTAAACTGTTGGTTTGTTTCCAACCTGTTGGACCCAGGGTGAAACACATTGTTATCATATCATCAGGTGGTCGGACAAGCCAAAAATAAAACTCAAGTTGTATAAAAACATAGTTTCCAGGCTGTTCTAACAGATGATTTATGAACCCAATTTGCAGGAAAATGAGGGGAAAAGTGTGTTAATGCACACAGAACACACTGAAGTTGGAATGCAGTCAGACAGCCTTTCACACCGGGCTTCACGTTAACTACAATGTAAACCCATCCATGGCAACAGTAAACGCTCAGGGAAAGTGCTGTGGTGATGTAGTTTAAAGAGGGGGGGGGCGTTAAGTTTCACTTTACAATCAGCTGTTGGTTCGTGTCCTGTGTTCACAATGTCAAGTCACATTTTCACTGTACAAACGTAGTAGTTTTAAGCCCAACCGTGTTGTTTTTTCCTAAACCTAACTATAGTGCTTGTGTTGCCTGTGATCAGGTGTCATTGTATCAGATCACATGTTGATACCAGGTGGTAACGGAGTCATGATTGAATCAATAAGAGAGAGAATTAGAGCTTAAAGGTCCCATATTGTAAAAAGTGAGATTTTCCTGTCTTTTATATTATAAAGCAGGTTTAAGTGCTTTATAAATACTGTTAAACGATCAAAACGCTCAATATTCGGAGAAATAAACACAGCCCGTATTCAGAAATTGCTCGTTTGAAACAAGCCGTTAGGATTTCTGTCCATTTGTGATGTCACAAATCTACAATATTTGGACCATTACACGGTTTTAAACATTCTAAATATGTCCCAGTGTATCTCCTGTTGCAGTGTTTGTAAATAACATCAGCTGACAGGAAGTAAACATGGACCCAAACTGTTGCCTAGCAACGCAATTCCGTTGAAATGCACTAAAACGGAGCGTTTCAGACAGAGGCAGGTATATTCAGGTAGACAGTATGAGGAAAATAAAGTTTTTTTTTAACGTTACCGCATGTAAACATGTTCTAGTAGAAACACAAAATGCAAGTATGATTCTGAAAATGAGCACGATATGGGACCTTTAATATTTCTGTGCAGATTGTTTCAGGAGCTCTGTAAAGTATTCCTTCTTCAGATAAAGTGATCCACGGTGCTCAGATGATGCATAGAGGCTGTCCTCGGTGCTGCCTGCAGGCCACATAGCTCCAGTGACCTTACTTCCATGTGGTTTTGGTGCAGGCGTGCTAGAAGGCCCCGCACTGACATGGTGACGGATGGAGGCTCCAGTAAGCGGGAACGGGAGGCCCCTCCGCTAACCGTCCCTCTCCGTCACCTTTGACCAACGCTTTCCTCCAACTTAAACACCGTCACAAAGCCGGGACTCAGCAGCCCGGAGAGGAGGGGAAGGCTCAGGTAAGCCAAAGCTAACAGCACAGGTAGGGTTTCAAGAAGGACGAGCAGAAACATCAACACAAATGAGTCCAAAGTTCCAGCACATGATATCATGGCAGGATGTTCCATTAAATCATCTGTGGGATCAGATAGAGGACAGATAGTCAGCCTCAGTATCCGACCTCCTTCCCTTCTGGCCGTCCTGTGGTTCTAATGTGTCTAACCCGTTGTTGTTATGCCCTGTGTGTTTGTCTGTGCATGCTTTTTTCCAGTGAGTGTGTGTCTAGACTGCATGCTGTGCATCTGTGAGTCAATGTTGATGAAAGGGCTTTGAAGTTTACCTTTAGCACTCCCCCCCCCTTTTTCTTTACAGTCAGAGACGGAGAGCATGCAAACAGCAGTTCAACACTGTCTAGGCTAACAGTTTATGGGTGAACTATGTGGCACGGTGCTAGTGAAGATAAGATACATCTTTAAAGGTCCCATATCGGGCTCATTTTCAGGTTTATACTTGTATTTTGTGTTTCCACTAGAACATGTTTACACGCTGTAATGTTGGAAAAAAAAACGTTATTTCCCTCATACTGTCTGCCTGTATATATCTGTATTCACCCTGTGTCTGAAACCCTCCGTTTTAGCGCGTTTCAACGGAATGCAACGGAATGCAACGGAATTGCGTTGCCAGGCAACAGCTTGGGTCCATGTTTACGTCCTGTCAGTTGATGTCATTCACATCCACTGCAACAGGAAATAAACTGGGACACATTTAGAATGTTTAAAACCGTGTAATGGTCTAAATATTGTATATTTGTGACATCACAAATGGACAGAAATCCTAACGGCTTGTTTCAAACGCGCAATTTCTGAATACGGGCTGTGTGTGTTTCTATTGAGCGTTTTGATAGTTTGACAGTATTTATATATCACTTAAACCTGCTTTATAATATAAAAGACATGAAAATCTCCTTTAATCACCGTAATCTCGTAATATTACGAGAATAAAGTCATAACTTTACAAGAAAAAAGTCGTAATATTAAGAGAATATAGTCATAACTTTACAAGAAAAAAAAGTTGTAATATTACGAGAATAAAGTTATAACTTTACGAGAAATAAAGTCGTTATATTACGAGAATAAAGTCATAGCTTAACAAGAAAAAAGTCGGGGTTTTTTCTCTTAAACCTATGACTATATTTTCATAATATTATGACTTTATTCTCTAAATCTCAGATTTATTTATTTTTCCTCAATGTGGCCCTAATACTCCGTCATATCATAGACCTACAACAATGATAAATAAAAATGAAACTGTAAACAAAAAACAGTTATTCATTTCCATTTTTAAAGATCCACAGGGAGCCTCTGGAGAGGGGCTACAGAGAGCTGCAGGTTGCTGACCCCTGGTTTATATGAATCATCTAATATATCAACACTAACCAAGCGTTGTCAGCAGCACCAGAGTGTGTGTGTGGCTGTATTAAAGTATCATATAACTACTGAAAGTCTCTCCAACCTCTCCAGTCCTCTCTCTACATCTCGAGGCTCCTCCTGTTGCGCAGAAGCTGCTTCACTCATTCCTGACTGGAGGTCCACGGAGCGCACTGGCTTCAGGAGTTACACCCAAACTTCACTTTTAAAGTCTGTGATCACGGTGTTTTCACAGTTTGCAACACAAACTTTGTTCCGTTTTTTTTTTTATTCTAGTTTTAATTCAGCTGCGCCAAAGTTTCTGGACGTTGAAATGGAATATGAGGAGTTCCCCAGAGAGAGGCTATCCACACTTTGAGGTGAGAGCATTTATGTTTCTTTTATTTACAAGGATTTCAGCTGAAGTTATGAAATATTTAGAGAGCACTTTGGCGCTGCAGCGCGCTGTGCGTAATGTGCCACAGCTCATCCATGGAGACAGTGATGGAGACAGAGAGTCACCCACCAAACTGGAGCCAAACTCGGATCAGCGCTCCAGCAAAAGCTTCACCTCTGACGGACTGTTTTTTATTCCAGTTCCACTTTTATTTACACAAGAATGGGAATAAAATACTTTATACATTAGTATACATTCTCCATCGCATGTTGCCTTGAAAGGTGTTTCTTAAAGGTCCCATATTGTAAAAAGTGAGACTTTAATGTCTTTTATATTATAAAGCAGGTTTAAGTGCTTTATAAATACTGTTAAACTATCAAAACGCTCAATATATTGAGAAACACACACAGCCCGTATTCAGAAATTGTGCCGTTTGGATTTCTGTCCATTTGTGATGTCACAAATATACAATATATACAGACCATTACACAGTTTTCAACGTAAACATTCTAAATGTGTCCCAGTTTATTTCCTGCTGCAGTGTATGTGAATGACATCAGCTGACAGGAAGTAAACATGGACCCAAACTGTTGCCTAGCAACGCAATTCCGTTGAAATGCACTAAAACGGAGCGTTTCAGACAGAGCATGAATACGGGTATATTCAGGCAGATAGAATGAGGAAAATAAAGTTGTTTTTTTAACATTACAGCATTTAAACATGTTCTAGAAGAAACACAAAATACAAGTATGAACCTGAAAATGAGCACGATATGGGACCTTTAAAACGGGATCTGTTATAATAACATAACATAATAATAATATTACTGTTATTGTAGCTATTACCCAGGCAGCTGCAGTGACTACTCCTCCCTTGGATGAAGATGGACCCCCCCGCCGTGTGCGTCCTCCAGACCCTGCTGGTGTTGATGGTCTTGCCCCCTGTAGTCCCGATTCCCTCCTGCCCCCGGCCCTGCTCCTGCCCCCAGCCCGCCGAGCTCCACTGCACCTTCCGCTCCCTCCTCACCATCCCAGCTGCCGTGTCTAAACACGTGGAGCGCATGAATCTGGGGTCAGTCCATCCTCAGCATTAAGACTTGGCATGTTAGTTTGGATTAATGCAGTATATAAAATATTCTGGTGCTGTTGTTTCAGGTTCAACAGCATTAATACGATTACAGACCGATCGCTGGCTGGTCTGAGGAAGCTGGAGCTGCTGATGGTCCACGGGAACGACATCCACAGTCTGCCCCAGGGAGTGTTCAGGGATCTTACTTCACTACAGGTACACCGGCAAGACACTGAACCCCAATGAGAAACTTTCTTAAAGGCCCCATTCTTGTTAATTTTTTACCAGATAATGGTAATTACAGCTCAGATGGACCATAATATCTTTACTAAATGTCCCTTCAGAGTCTCCAAATGGCCTTGTTTTTGGATGTCCACCTACTAAACCGTAGGAAACGACGTAGAATGCTAAACTAGTGCTGTCATCACCACATTTGAAACAGGGTGTGTCCAGCTTTGTGACTATGGTTCCGTCGTGTTTCTACATGAAAATCTGACTTTCACTTTTGTTATACCAATTTCATATATAGAGTAAAATCCGGCTGCATCATTACATGAAATAGTTGTTTAAGATGTCTGTCCTGTTCAGCATAACGTACCTCATCTTAGGAACATCTTATCTTGGTGGCGTGGCAGGTTAAAGAGCTTCATAATGTCATAATTACTGCTGATGACTCGCTGGTTTAGATGCTGAAGATGAGCTACAACAAGCTGAAGGAGATCGACAGAGACACCCTTCAGGGGCTGTGGGCCTTGGCCAGGTTACACCTGGACCACAACCGACTGGAGTTCATCCACCCTGACGCCTTCCAGGGCCTCACCTCCCTGCGCATGCTGCAGCTGGAAGGCAACCGGCTTCAGCAGCTGCACCCGGCCTCCTTCGCCACCTTCACTCTGATGGGCCACTTCCACGTCTCCACTCTGAGGCACCTCTATCTGTCGGACAACGGGCTGACGTCGCTGCCCTCGGGGCTGGTGGCCGCCATGCCTCAGCTGGAGAACCTGTACCTCCACGGGAACCCGTGGACATGCGACTGCAACATGAAGTGGCTCCGTGACTGGGATAAAACCTCTCCAGGTTAGACCTTTCTTTAGTCTAGTAACCTGATCTGTCTATCTTGCTTCAAGGTCTTATTTGACAGCTCGGTTGTTTTTGTCTCCAGGTGTCTTGAAGTGTAAAAAGGACAGAGCTCTTCCCGGAGGACAGCTGTGTCCCATGTGCTCCTCCCCCAGGCACCTCCGGAAGGCGGAGCTCCAGGCTGCGGAGAACCTGGTCTGCAGCAGCCCCGTCATCAGCTCTCCTCACAGGACACCCCCACCCGATGACGTCCAGAGTGAGGTCATGACCGCGGAGGACTTCGGCGAACCGTTTGGAAACATCTCCCTGGGCCTGTCGGACGAGCATGGGAATCAGGTGGATCTGGAGTGTGGTATTGGCGAGCCAAGAGAGCTTACCAAGATCAACTGGGAGCAGGTCGACCAGCTCCAGCTGGCCTCCAACATCACTTTGTCGGTGGATCTTGAATGCCCTGTTGATAGAGAAAAGTATGAGCAACTGTGGAGGCTAATCGCGTACTACAGCAGTGTGCCAGCCCACTTACAAAGGGGGACTATGCTCAGAAAAGAGCCTCATCCAACCTACGTGTACAGACAGGACTCAGAGAAGGATGCCCAGTACTTCACAGGTGTTAAAGTTAATATCATGGCCCAGCCGGAATGGCTGATGCAGACATCTGCAGACCTTCAGCTGAACAGACTTAAGTCATCAGCAAAGATGGTAAAACTGACCCTGAGCACGGACTTCTCAGAGACGGTGGAGACGGAGCTTGTGCGGAGACAGAGGAGGACGTGGGTCATGATCGAGTCGACAAACGCAACGCGTAAAGCGCTGAGCGCTATCCTGGGAAGTCCGAGTGAAATGCACTGTAACGTGCTCAGTTCCGGCCAACCGGTCATCCACTGGATGCTGCCAGACGGCTCTAAGGTGGAGGCACCGCACAGCAGTCTAGACAATAGGGTGTCTGTGTCGAGCGACGGGCGGCTGGTCATTAAAGCTGTCAGCCACACAGACACTGGAATTTACTACTGCATTGCTAAGGTTCACGGAGACCTTGCTGTCATGCCATTCCATCTGACGGTGCAGGAATCCTCTAGCCCTCCCCCAGGGGAGGACGCCTCAATCGCACCGATCGAGGGATTTGCAGGCAGCGCCATTTCTCTGCCCTGCACGGCGTCCGGTTCTCCTGATGCTGAAATCAACTGGATTCTACCAAACAGCAACATCGTTAGTTTCCAAGCCAACTCCTCTAGAGCGTTGGTCTATTCCAACGGCACGCTATATATCCCACAACCTCAGTTACCGGACAGTGGTCATTATAAATGCATCGCCATTAATCAGCACGGCGTGGATACGCTGGCCACGAAAGTCAATTTCGCACGGCGCAAAGGGCTCATAAGGCCTTTGAGGAAGTTTCCAGCAAGACCTCAGTCGGCGTCCGGGGTGAACACTCAGATTAAAGTCCCCACAGAGGATACGGAGGAGGCATCAGGGGGCGGTGAGGTGACTCAGGTGGAGGCTCCGATGAGAAGAAGAGTTCCAGGAGGCGTGGCCCCCGGAAGGAGGGGCGTCCATCCGTCAAGGGGTGGTTGGCGGAGGCCGCCGGTGCTTCGAAAACCGACGGGATCACGCGTTGAAGACAGGAAGAACACAGTGGAGGGCAGAAGGAAGATTAATGTGTCAAAGGGTAAAATAGACCCAGAGAAATGGGCGGATATTTTGGCTAAGATTAGGGATCGAAATGCTCAGACTGCTGCGACACCGCTCCCAGTCCAGCACACAACGGAGAGGATACTGACAGAGCAGACGACACAGTCACAAGAGACTATAGAGGGATCATCAGACGGCACGACTTACTTCACAACTCCACACACGCAATATACACAAATGAATGAACACAATACACAAGGCACTGATGTGACATCTGATAGCTACACCCCACATACTACACACGATATGACATCAAACAGCATACATGTTGCAGCAGAGCCTACATACAATGTACAGCGCACAACCCAGGATATGGACTTGGATATACACACAACTTCAAACAGTGTATTTTTCCTCCCACAGCAGCAGACCACATCTGTTCCTCTACACGCTGTCACTTTCTGGCAGGCCAACACAAACACCGCAAGCAGCAGCACTACATTTTCTCTACGAGAGAACCACAGCACAAATACAGATGTTGACGGAGTCAAAACAGCTGATGTATCCAAGGCATCGGAGAGGAGCGAGGATACGGACAGACCGAATGTTGCTGCCAGCTCTAATAATGACAGAGAACTCTCTTCGAGGGGAAGTCAAATTATCCCTTCGGTCGACCCAAATGAATCGGAGACGAGCCAAGAGGAAAATGGAAAATATCTCAGAGCGACTGCCTCGACTTTGCAGTCGCAGCCAGAAGACACAACACTTGATTTGCGATCTCAAGCAATGCTCACAACAGTATCTTCGACAACTACAAGACGGAGGGGGTCTGGAGGACGATCGCCGTCACGGCAACCCAACTCCAGGAGGAGGAACGGGGGTCGTCGGAGAAAGACGAACAAAAGGAAACAAAAGCAGTTTATGACCACAACACCTGCAGGTGCTCCCCTAGCAACAGTCAGGACCACCGCCTCCACACAGCTAAAAATAGAACCATTAGAAGTTACAACAGCCAAATTCAATACCACTGTTCCATTCAGCGGCAGCCAAGCGGCGTCATCAGGCAGACTGAGTCATGAAGAAAGCACAGTCTCGGGGCATGACGACGAGGCCGCCACCAAACTCTCCTCACTACCAACTTCTCCCTCGCAAACAAACCGCAGCCATCCACCGCTGGCCAAACCACTGTTCGAAAGCACATCACCATCATTTCCAACAGCCTCTCCAGAAGTGGGTCACGGAAAGACAAGTTCTCAAACAGCCTTGAGAATCTCCGAGAGTGCGTCTGCTCCAGAGCGCCCGGATGTGCTCACATCAATCACTCAGCAGGGGTTTACGGGCAGCCCTCTTCCACCTGTTCAACCCTCAGAGGAGACGCAACAGGCAAGCGTTACGGGAGACCTTGGACCGACACCACGCTCTGACAATCCCTCTGGGGGTTTTCACACCGTAACACAAGAGCAAACAGATGTCAGGCAGAATCAGTCAAACCATCAATACACACCCACGGAAAAAGGCGATGAGATGGTTTTGAAAGAGACTGACTTGTCACCGCTGCCATCCCCGCTCGCCTCAGCTGCTTCCTTGATCGAGCATGAAATCAAAACGACCTCTGGATACGCTTCAATTGGCTTAATTACGACACTGAGCATGCTTTTTGAGGGCAGTTCGGACACAGAACTGGTCACCGCAACAGTACCTGAAAGACCCTATCATAGTTCAGAGGTAGATCAGCATCTTAAAGAAACTGCAAACACAGGAAATTATGCTCCTTTTATCACCATAACAACACCCCCCTCTGCTACTTCATCGGGGCCCGATACTGCGATCCCATCTACAGCGGCCCCACATGTCACACTACCCAAAATGTCTTCCACAGAGGCTGACACGGGCCCTTCAATGAGGGCCACCACTCCGGAGGCTCCCGGGATCAACGGCGTACCAGACAGCTACAGTCAAGGCCAACAAATCCAACCCATCATCATAACACCAGAGCCTAGGTCAACACCAGACTTCCATCCTGCAACCCAGTCAACTGACCAAAAACTGTTCATTAGTACAAATCCAACTTCCCCAGCCCTCAAATTGAGCAGCGGGCAGACGATCAAGCCGACGGCCACCCCTGCCCCGACAATCCAAACCACTCCATCCAGAGAGGGACTTCCAACAAGCACCCAGGATGTGTCCAGACAGCACCAGCTACCTGGACAGGGATCTATTCCAAGAGGGAAGCCAAGGATAACTAAGAGCAACGTCCAGACTGTCACAGTGGAAGCTGAAACAGATGCTCAGCTTCCCTGTGGGGCCGAGGGGGAGCCAAAGCCCTTCCTGTCGTGGACTAAAGTTGCCAGCGGTATGTATGACTCAACCTCATGACAACGCATGTCAAGCTTGTCACTTCTTTCTTTAAAAACACTACAAAAAATGGATATAATTATTAGTGTATTCACATACGGAAGAGCAAAAAAATTGTGTCCAATAAGCACAGTTTTATTCAATTATTAATATAAATCATCAGCATTTTTAGTAGTAGTAGTACCGTAATTTGTTATACAACACAAAAATGATAATTCATAACAAACTCCAGTGTTATTTTTTTTAAAACTGTACAAGTAGGAGAACATTACGCCCATAACACGGCAACTTCAACCATCATACCAAATTTGAAGTTCCTAAGTTAAATAGTTTTTCAAGTTCTGCTCCGTAAACGAGATTGAAGTAAAAAAAATCTGGTTTTGGGCAAAATTTTAAAAACTTGGGCACCCCGACTACGTTATAATTATTGTATTTTTGCACATATACTACACCCATTTCACCTACACTATATTGTTTATTGTCTTTTCTACATTTAATACTGCTTTACACACATTTGAAATCTCTCTCTTTCCATTCATGCAGGGGCGAGTATTGCTCAGAACACCAGGGTCCAGAGGTTTGAGGTCCATCCCAATGGTACATTAATCATCAGGAACACACAGCCCATGGACGGGGGCCAGTACCTTTGCACAGTCCAGAACCAGTATGGCACAGACAAGATGGCGGCCAACCTCGTGGTCCTGTCTCAGCGTCCGCGAGTCCTCCAACCTCGGCACAGAGACATCGCCGTGCACCTCGGAGGCAAAGTCAGTTTGGAGTGTAACGTGGAGGGGCACCCTACGCCTCGAGTCACATGGGTGCTCCCTAACCATGTCCACGTGGCTGCCGCCCCACTTGGCGTTGCCACTCAGCAGCATGTGGCCGTCTCCAGTAACGGAACCCTCCGGATCAGCCAGGCCACGTACACAGACGGAGGGATTTATAAGTGCATCGGCAGCAGCACGGCCGGAGCCGACGCAGTCACAGTCCGCCTGTATGTCTCGGCGTTGCCGCCTGTGATTCAGCAGACGCAGCATGAGAACGCCACCCTCCCAGAGGGCGGCTCCGCCTACATCCACTGCACCGCCACAGGTGCCCCTCAGCCAGTCATCCGCTGGATCACGCCCGATGGCGTACAGCTCACCGCTTCTCAGTTTGTCACCGGACGCAACCTCAGCGTCTTCCCCAACGGGACCCTGCACATACGGGGACTGGGTCTGGGGAACGCTGGGAGATATGAGTGCTCAGCAAGTAACGCAGTGGCGTCCAGCACGAGAACAGTGATCTTGAGCGTAAGGAGGAATCCGTCCTCCGCCAAGGCCAGCATCACGTTGTCGTCCCCCCAGAGAACAGATGTGATCTACGGCGGGAGGCTGCTGCTCAACTGTGTGGCAACAGGAGGGCGGGTCATCTGGAGGACACCCTCTAAGAAGCTGGTGGATGCTCAGTACAGGTAACAAATGCATTAATCAATTAAATGTTGTAATAAATGCATTCATTTAATGTCCTCTGAATGCTATGGTTTCTATTATCTTTGCAGTTTTGACCCCAGGATCAAGGTGTTCCCCAATGGCACCATAACCGTTCATTCCGTGACCGACAAGGACAGCGGCGACTACCTGTGCGTGGCGCGCAACAAGATGGGCGATGACTACGTCGTGCTGCGGGTCGACGTGCTGACCAGGCCGGCCAAGATCGAGCAGAAGCAGCAGAGGTCCAGTCAGGAGGTGGTGTACGGCGGGGACCTGAAGGTGGACTGCGTGGCCTCTGGTCTCCCCAACCCCGAGATCAGCTGGGCGCTGCCGGATGGCACCATGGTCAACCCGGTCAAACAAAGGGATAGCGTCAACGGGGGGCGCAGTCGCAGGTATGAGCTGCTTAAAAATACCTCCACTGGTTCATTCAGAGGTGCTGAATCAAGTTGTAGTTTTGGGGCCATTGGAATGAATGAAAAAGGATGTATGAGAAGTTCTGAATTAGCTGTAAATATGGTTATTACATCCACATCAATTAATCAATTAAGACGTGTAAATATTAATTAGAAATGTCCATATAAATTATTGGAATATATTCTGTGCCACAGTGGCAGCTCAACACCTTAAGATTGATGACCACAGACTTCAAGAACCAATTTTAGCTGCTACAATACAAAAACCCCTTTGTATTTCAACAGCATTTATTGTTTCCTGCCATGACACATGGAGCATGCTGTAAATACCACTTGTCAGTCTATTAAGGTTGGGCAACCAAACGTATTTTTTCCTGACACATAGCTGCCTGAACACAGGGGAAAAAAAGGCTCACACAGCATCAAATACCTTTGTTGTCATCTGCTTCAAAAGCCTTGAAGATGAATACAGAATCTACATTACTGGTATGCAAAGAGCTTCCCTACCAGAGTTCATTCATGTGGATGTACAGTTCCATATAAAGGAAGCATTTTGTATTATTTGTCCTGAGTATATCCTCAATATCCATTGCATATACTCATATTACATTTCCATGAATGCACATAACTCTTAACTGATACTTCACTCTCTCAACTGTACGAAGGTATGTGGTGTTTGACAACGGAACGCTGTACTTCAACCACGTCGGCATGCCAGAAGAAGGCGATTACACCTGCTACGCCGAGAACCAACTTGGCAAAGACGAGATGAAGGTTCGAGTCAAGGTCAAGGCTGCAACTTCCCCGCCACGAATCCAGGATAAAGACCAAAAGATGGTCAGGGTTTTCTACGGCGAGACCGTCACGCTGAGATGTAACGCCAAAGGGGAGCCGACGCCAGTCATCACGTGGATATCCCCGACGAACAGAGTGATCTCGCCCGCATTGGACAAATACCAGATCCTGGATGACGGGACATTGGTGGTTCAGAAGGTCCAGCGTTTCGATGGAGGTAACTACACCTGCATGTCCAGAAACAACGCAGGACAAGACCATAAAGCCATGAGGCTGGAGGTCCTCGTAACATCTCCGGTGATTAACGGCTTAACGGGAACCGCCAACGCCATCAAGGTGACCGCAGTCCCGGATCAGCGGAGGCTGGTGGACTGTGTGGCGAAGGGAACCCCCACCCCTCGCATCATGTGGGTTCTCCCAGGAAACGTGATTCTTCCCGCACCGTACTACAGCAACAGAATGACAGTTCACAAAAACGGTACCTTGGAAATCCGGTCGGCCAAGAGGACGGACTCCGGGCGGCTGGCTTGTATCGCTCGCAATGAGGGAGGGGAGGTTAGGCTGGAGGTCAACTTGGATGTGAGGGAGGTTGTCGAGAGGCTACAAATTAGCGGTCCCAAAACAGATAGCCTGTCGCTGACTGTGGGGAACGCCATGACTTTGAATTGCTCCTTTGAGGGCTCCACAGTACCTCACGTCACTTGGATCTTACCCAACGGCACACCTTTGCATAGCGGTGCTCGGTTCTCCAAGTTTTACCACCAGCCCGGCGGCTCTTTGGTCATCAGCAACCCCTCTGTTGCCGAAGCCGGTATGTACCGCTGTCTGGGGCGTAATTCTCGAGGGCTCGTGGAGAGTATAGTCACATTGTCGCCGGGGAGAAAGCCAGAGATCAACAACAGATTCAACTCTCCAGTCAGCGTCGTGAATGGGGAAAGACTTTTGCTCCATTGTCTAACCAGTGGCGAACCTCTCAGACTGACATGGACACTACCCAGTGGGGTTGTCCTCAACAGGCCACAGAGAGCTGGACGATACGCTGTACTGCCGAATGGGACGCTTGCCATCCAACAAGTATCAGTCTATGATCGCGGCTCCTACGTTTGCCGAGCTGCAAACGAGTACGGCAGCTCTCAGCTTCCCGTGTCAGTAATTGTGATTGCGTACCCGCCTCGAATTACCAACGGCCCTCCCTCTATGACTTACGCCAAACATGGGGTTGCCGTTCAGTTGAACTGCGTAGCAACTGGGATCCCAAGAGTGGAGGTAGCGTGGGAAACTCCTGATAAAACCCGCTTAGCTGTCAGTGCACAGCCACGCCTTTTTGGAAACAAGTACCTCCATCCACAAGGTTCCCTCATCATTCAGAACCCGACACAAAGAGACGCCGGCGTCTATCGATGCACGGCGAGGAACGCCATCGGCGTAGACTCTAAAGCGACCGTTCTCAATGTGTTCTGAGGAATTTCACTGTTCATAATGGTCCATTGCCATACTGTATGCCCAAGCAACTGCCTAGTTAATAGCAACTAATGTTTTTAATGATCCAAATGTTGTAAAAACTGCTGTCACAATGATGAAATAATGAGTTTATTAAAACCTGCAGTGGAGTTTTGAGTGTGTGCTGTATAGAGGCAAAACGTTGATGGTATTTTGTGCACCATAGTTTACCATTTCTATCATTTTGGGCCTCCCAATATAAGAATTTAAATACTTTTAATAGCAATGTTTGCTAAAGAAATGCTAATCATGTGGGAAAGCAGACTACAATAATGCCTTGGTTTAACATAATCATCTGTTCCAGCTTGCCTATGTCGTTGTATTGCATCATTTTTATAGTTATTGCTCATGGACAGATGCTGTCATTATTTTTTGGATACCAGTTGTTGTGTTTATCTTTAGACTAATGACTTGTATAGTCCCTTTTGACAGTGCAGCATATCACCCTTTACAGAATGATTTACCAGTAATAATAAATAACTGTAAAATGATTTGCACCTCATCCTATAAGGTAATGGCATTGATGAGTAGTAGTAGTTACCTGATTGGCTCTACACAGGCCAAACACCATTATAAAGCCGTATTTAATTGAAATATATGGAGATAATCTAAACTTCTGTATATTTCAAATTACTCAGGGAGATGGGGCACACAGGTGACCAACAGGTGTCTCTATATTCCTACCATACTAGGAACAAAAAACACCAACCAGTCAGGTAAAGACTACTACTGCTCTTCTGTCCTGATATGTGATATGAGATGTCCTCTTTGTCTACCACAGGGGTCGGCAACCTGTACTATCAAAAGAGACATTTTAGGCAAAAAAATCTGTCTGGAGCCGCAAAACATTTGAGCATTGTGATGAAGGTAACACAGCTTATAGTCTAAGTATATAGTACATACTGTAAGTCTAATGCAGTGAGGGCCAAAGAGTAAATGTACTACAGAGTATTAGGGCCACATTTAGGGAAAAAACATCTGAGATTTCCAGGTCATAAATTTAGGAGAAAAAAAGTAGTAACATTACGAGAATAAAGTCATAACTTTAGGAGAAAAAAGTCGTAATATTACGACAATAAAGTCATAACTTTACGAGAAAAAAAGTCGTAATATTACGAGAATAAAGACATAACTTTACAAGAAAAAAGTCGTAATTTACGAGAATAAAGACAAACCTTTAAGAGAAAAAACGTTGTAATATTACGAGAATAAAGACATAACTTTACGAGAAAAAAAGTCGTAATATTACAAGAATAAAGACATAACTTTATGAGAAAAAAAGTTGCAACAGCCTGCAAAATGCCATCAGACAGTGCCTCTATAAGCTCCACTCTAGGTGTTTCACTATGTCTCTCCATAGCATCCTTAGCTGTACATGGACATAGTTGCTTCTGACAATGACAGATGTCAAGCTGTAAAGAATTGCATAACTTCTCATTTAATAACTAGGAAATATTGTTTAACTTAATTGCAGAATTAATTGAAAATATGTGTAATGTTGCTATAAAGACTTTTTTAAGGCAGATAACTTTTATATTTGACTCCAAATTTGAGTCAGTTGGTATCTTGTGCCTTAAATCAACGTCCATCTTAAGTGTGTGTTTCCATAAATGCACATATTTCAATAACAGCGGGCATCATATTTGAATCTGCCTCTGAAAAATGCTGATGCCGGTTATATGTCCTCATTTGTAAATTATTTGTCTTTGACAGACTGTGATGCAGAGCAATTTTCCCATATTTTAATAAAACATTTCCACCTGTTTCTACTAAGCTCAGAGTCAAAAACTTTTTTTTATTGCTGAGGTAGCGAAAGCAAAGATTTGAAAAATGATGACACAAGAATGTTTGCCACTGTACAATAAATGACATTCATAACTGAGAATAATGCTTTTGAATCAACTTAGAGATAGGAACATCCCCAACAAAAGCTTCAGGAAACATACAGATATTTGTGATTCAATACAAAATGATACAGAAGTTTTTTGTTCAGCTGTCTTTAAAAAAGCAAAGCACACATACAAATCTGTAAATACTCAATTCAGTATTTTGGATGAAGGAAGTAGGTCACCATTATCATCGAAGACTAGAAAACTTGCAATCATCGCTCTGGGAATACAGCTGCAGTCTCGTCTTCCAGGAAGAAGAAACATCTGGAGCCATGAGGAAATCCCCCATTAGTTCAGCAGCTTCGGCCTGAAAGGGTCACACTTCAAATGTCCAGCGGTGGAAGAAATAAATCAACTTTATTCTCGTTACTGTAACAAAGTTGTTGTTTTTTGTGTAATATTTTTACATATTAGTATTTTTTTTCTTTTGCTAAAGCACTTTATGTCTTAATTATTGTTCTATCTGTTACAGAGTAAAAATCACATAAAAGAAAGTCCTGATAAACTGTCTAAACTGACTTTCATGTACTGAAAACACAATGTCACCTGCCACTCAGCAGGCTGGTTGGGTTCATTATCTCTGAGCAGAGGCAGCTGTGGAGCCTAATTGTCCCTGATGAGGATCAGCTGGTTGAAGCCTATATCTACCCCTGGTGTCAGTGTTCAGATGCTGAATCATTGTCTCTTTGTCAGAGGTAGTGAGAGTGCTGTCCTGTTGTTGCTCTATCTGTATAGGGGCTGTGTGAATCTGCAGAAGTACCACGTGAACCTATCTGTGGGATTCTCTCACCATTTAGATTCTTCTCTTCTCTGGAGTCTCTTAGAGTGGGTTAGGTCTGTGTGGCCTGCCTTCGCTGGTTCTTTTGTTTCATTTATGTTCAAGTCAGCTGCTCGGCATTGGTGTTTTAGTTTAAGTCTTTTAAAGTTATATTGAGTGTATAGGGAGCCTTCCTTTTAGGCCTGTTTTCATTTGCTGTTTCCCCTCTCCCTTTGAATCGCTTGCGATTTTAGTGGTTATCCTTCGGGATTAATTTAAAGATTCCCCTGGTCCGCAATTGCATCCCTCTCCCAGTTATTCTGACAATTACGAGAATAAAGTCGTAATATTACGAGATTAAAGTCATAACTTTATGAGAAAAAAACAATAAAAAAATTACTACTTTATAAAATTATGACTTTATTCTCATAATACTACGACTTTTTTTCTGGTAAACTTATGACTTTATTTTCATAATATTAAGATTTTTTTCTCGTAAACCTATGACTTTATTCTCAAACTCTCAGATTTATTTTTTCTCCTCAATGTGGCCCTAATAGTCCTTTGTACCATCGTACCACAGACCTACAACAATGATAATTAAAAATGGTAATGTAAACAAAAAACAACATTCATTTCCATTTTTAAAAGTCTACAGGGAGCCACTGGAGAGGGGCTTTAGAGCCCCATGTGGCTCCGGAGTCGCAGGTTGCTGAACCCTGCTCTAGTGCATTTAGAGTGTTTATTGTTGTAGTACTGACCTGTAGCTTTAAATTAAAGTTGTGCTTCCTTTTATAGAAAGTAAATTTAAGTTTGCCCGTCTCTCTCTATCCTGGGTACATTTTATTGTTACTCCCTCCATCCCCTGGACGATAAACGGGGAAACGTAACAATTGGGGGCTCGTCCGGGATTTGAACCCAGGACCTCTCAGAGAGGCTGAGTGGACTGGTTCTAGTGGGGACAGAGAGGCTGAGTGGAATGGTTATAGTGGGACAGAGAGGCTGAGTAGACTGGTTATAATGGGACAGAGAGGCTGAGTGGACTGGTTATAGTGGGACAGAGAGGTTATATTATGCCTTTAGAATGAACGTATATGAACGTTACTTCTACTTGAGTAGAGTATTCTGCTAGTCTTACGTATCCGTGGGCGTCTTTGTTAAGCCTGGCAGTAATCCCACCAGTCAGGGCTCTGGGGTTAACCAGCGCTACACTCTGCTGCCTCATCTAACCTTAGTTTTTCTCCTCCTTGCTGATGATATCAACATTTTCCACTCTGGGAGCTGATTAGGCTGCAGTGATGCATGTTTTTCCTCCTGCGGCTGAAGCAGCCCTGACAGCTAAACCAGATTGCTCACAGCGCTCCACGTCGCCGCGATCTCTGTCTTGCTTGTGACCCAGAACCTGCTTGAATACAGTTTGGGAAAGCCTCACATCTTGTGCCCACCTGTTTCCCCCTCGATGCGTGACTGTAGTTTGCTCTCATTACTGAAACAGACAGTCATCAGCATTAAGTAATGCCACGCTTTCGGATGTTTACGCCGGTCATGCACTTTCCTGTGCTTATCTGCTCTGACTTAAGATGGTCTATTAAGGAAATTGACATCATAGGAAATTGAAAAAGAAGTGACTTTTTAAGGGATTAGTGTTAATCAAGGCATATCTTCTGCTGAGAAGCTTCAGCGAGGGAACCTACTCTGATCACATGGCGCTGTGGCTGATTGACAAATCAAAGACAGTGCGAGGGAGCTCTGGCTGTGGAGAATTTGTGTCCTACAGCAACACCATCAATACATCTGAACATCAAGGCACTTCATGTCTGAGCAACAGAGAAAGTGAATTTGAAGGAGAGTTGAAAGGAGTGCTCCATCAGGAGGCGTTGGCCTCTTTCTTCAGTGCATGCTGCAGACTCCTCGGTAATGAAAGCAGCACTGAGCTAACACCTTTTTTCCTCTGTGGCTGCTGCGATGTCGACAACATTTTCATCAGGCTCAGATTTAAACACTTAAAGTGTGCATATGTGATATATTGCTGCCTTTGTGAATGCTTGCGTTCATATAAATTATACGATCATCAGTCTCAGTTGCTAAATTGAAAAGAGGTGACACAGCGTATTGAGGCCTTTATGGTATTTTGTGGTAAAGCCTGACTGCTGAGAGTTCAGTCTACTAACGTTCTGCAAATCACATAAGAAGTATCTTCACACCACCAAATACAATGATGTTATCAGCTAGAGATGCACCTATACCCGATACCAGTATCTGGTATTGGGTCCGATACTGTGCTCATGAACTCGTACTCACAAAACGGCTCCGATACAACGGCACCGATACCAATTAACAGAAGCGTGACGTTAACCTCTATGCAGGACACCCCAGCCTGCCATGTGTCGCTCACACCCTCCAGCTGGCTGTTAACGAGGGTCTTTTGGCACAGAGAAGTACTCGTATCAGTACTCGGTATCGGTGAGTAACCAAATGTAAGTACTTGTACTCGGTCTGAAAAATAGTGGTATCAGTGCATCCCTATTATCAGCCGACTGAATGGGCGTTATCAGCGGTTATCACTACCATTCTAATGCTTCACACGGGCCAAACTGCACCTGCTACCACGTTGTGAAAGTGAAAGGTAAACTTAACGTTGTGAATTGAAACAAAACAACTTTGGGTTTAGGCAGCAAAACGACTTGGTTAGGTTCAGGATTAGATCATGGTTTGGGTCAGAATAAGTAGCCTACGTTTGGTACGTAACTTACATAGGTGGCATTAGTTAAAGAAAGGGTCGACGATGTTGGAAAGCTAGCATAATTTGAAAGTAGCAGCGCTTGCGGAGCTCCGTCTAAGGGTAGAGTACGAGCAGGGGAGGCAGGGAGGCATCTGATTGGTTCTTTCCAAGCGGACCTCGACGCAGTGATTGGTAGACGTTTTTGCAGGATCACAGCAGCTACAGATGATGGCTCTTTTCCGGTCCTTTTTCAGAGCTCATCAGTAATGGAGCGCTATCGGGGTCTAAAGACCATTTCAACCAATATATCAAATAGTGTAGCCCGGAGAACATCGTCAACCCTGCCTTTAAGTACGCCAGTTATGTGAATACAGCATCACAGTCGGGTGCGGACCAAAACAACCGGACCGAGGCCTTGTTGAAGAAGCAGTCTTGGTCCTCGATCCAACCCAACTGGAGGAAGCATTGCACCTTTTTTTTTTTTTTTATTAAACCAGCTCCCGTATCCAGCTGTGCTTTGAACGGTGCGTCATGGTTTCGTGCTTTTTAAGAACCGTGGTCACATATGTAAAAAGATAATGTTTATTAGAGGCTTAAAGCAACCCACAACAGTTTGTTTCTTCGATGTTAATGTCAACGAACTGCATTTGACCCGCTGCTTTGCTTGAACCGTATAACAGATCCAAAGATTCTCTCAGGTTCCAGCAGCTGTGCAGAAAGCTTTGGACCTTTTGGATCATCTCCCGCTCTGGGAATTAGTGTGTAAGTCTACAGCAGATGTGAACATGTCTGCAGGCCAACATGCGGCTGAATGTTGTTTAATTTATTCGGCCTGGATAGATAGAGAGGATTCACTGTATCGGTATGTAATTTACAAGTTCTGGATGTCAGCAGCAGCAACACAAACTGAAATCCTCTTTTACGAGCTCTCTGAAAAATGTATCTTAACAAGTCATGAGGTCAGGAAGTTGACCTTGAATGTTCCAGATGATGCATCTGTCCATTAAATAGAGTGCTTACTTTCTAATTGTGGGGAACTGGTTTTTGGTTTGTGGCCCAGTTTCAATCAGCAGCCTGCCACTGCAACGACAAACTCCACCCAGCTGCTGCGCCCCACCAGACCAGAAACCCTCCACAGCTGACTGTCATTTACTCTCGCAAATCCCCAATTAGCCTGATCGCAAAAAAAAAATTGTGGTTCATTAGAATCTGAAGTTGAACCGCTGATCAAATTAGCCGAGCGGCTTTGAGCATGAATCAAAATAGTCGTGCGACGGCTCCCGCACAAGATGAGCGGAGGAGGCGGTTCAAAGCTGTTAACCCCAAAAAACATATGGAGGTGCTTAGGATTCTCCGACAGCTCACATTTCGTTCTCGTCCCCACTGCGTATATCTGAAGGCAGCTTATATAACAGCTCACTTGCATAGACGTGCAGCCTACACCTGCACACACACATTTTCCTCTTTTCTCTCTCAGCCTCATTCACAATCATCTCCGAATCACAAGCACTCCATCAAGCAGAAAGCTGTGTACTCATCAAGCCACAGAGGAGTTCCAGATGGGGACATTATCAAGGCTATTTGTTCATCTAAACTCACTAGAAGAGGTGGGAGAGGGGGAAGTACTTTAGATGAAAATACAGAATAAACAAGCGAAGGGGAAGAGATGGGGAATAGAAGCCAGGAGCTCCACCAATCCAGACCGAACGGTGCTCTGAGCTCCTGGTCATGGTTTCATCCTACCTTGAGATTTGCGTTGATGTACCCCCACAAAGGTGGCATTTCTTGGAAGCACATGTGGGTGTCAGCCCCACACTGTCAAAACAAACAGACTGGGTCAGTACGGTGAAATTCTTTATGGGGTCAGTGTGGTGTCAGTGCTGGTTACGTAAGGGAGGCTGAGGCTCTCGCTGAGTTTTAAAGATTACATTCAAACAAACAGCAGATTTTCTTTGTGGTGAAGTTCCCCTCAGGATGATCCTCTGACTTCTAGCACCATCATCAGGTCAATTTGTCCAATACTTTGGTTTATGACCAAATACCTGCAGAACTAATGACATCCATCAGCCTCAGCTGGACTCAGCTAACTAGTAAATGTTAGCATGCTAACACGTTAAAATGACATAGTAAATATGATACCTGCTAAACATCAGCATGTTAACATTGTCAGTGCGAGCATTTAGCTCAAATCACCACTGCACCAGCTGATTGAATGTGAGATTCATCAATCAGCGGTTGTCATAGATATGGGTTAGAAGGTGCCTGCTACACCTACCAGTAGGTTCAGAAGGCCGTATGGTCATTTATTCACATGGTTGATCACCGATACGAACACAAGAAGACGACGCCGATGTCGGGAGGAGGTTAGGGTGGATGGATAAGTCAAATAACCTCGGAGACTGCTGTTCTTGTCCCATGTGAGAAGTCAACGTTGACTTATTTCAGCATACTTTCGTTACCTAACAACCATTATTTTAACCCAAACCATGATCTTTCCCTAAACCTAACCAAGTAGTTTTGTTACCTAAACCTAAAGTTTGTTTTTATCAATTCACAACGTGAAGTTTCACAACGTGGTAGGTGCAGTTTGGCCCGTCAGAAGTATTAGAATAGTAGCGATGACCGTTGATATCGCCCATTCAATCGTCTGATAACATTCAAAGTGGGTGACCACTGAGCCAACGTACAGCCTCGCAGAGCCTCTAGCATGGCAGCAGAGACTTCATGCCGCAGTCTCGTCGATTCATGTGCATCAGTTTACCAGAAACCTGGTTTAAAACTGCTAATTCAACATGCAAGTTCAACAGTGTTCTCCCATCATGCAACACTGTGGGGACATCCACTAAATGCAAGTTCGAACCATTTCATTCTTCTTCTTTTGGGGACGAAACTATTTCACCTCTAAATAAAACATTTGGTGTCTGGTGTTTTTTATCTCCGTTAGAATAGTTCTTATTGAAGGAGAGAATAAAATCATCATTATAACAGCTGATTTAAAGGTCCCATATTGTAAAAAGTGAGATTTTCAGGCCTTTTACATTATAAAGCAGGTTTAAGTGCTACGTATATAAACACTGTTAAACTATCCAAACGCTCAATATGAGAATATAAGACCTACAACAATGATAAATGAAAATGTAAACAAAAGGAGAGGGGCTGAAGAGCCGCAGGTCGCTGACCCCTGGTCTATATCAATGTTGACACAATTACCACTGGGGGGCTGACATGACGGACTTATCCCAGTTAACAGGTTATGCTAAATCACACACAACACAATGCAGGAGTAGACCCCAGTCTGCCAGCTCATCATTACAGGAACTGATTAATCCACATCCAACCTGAGAAAAACAGCCCCCTCACACACAGACATTGCCGTTCCTTCTGTTGTTGGTTAACCTGGCTTAGAAGCCGCCTTTACCAGCGTTCTGCAGGGACTGATGCTCTTTCTGATTCCTTTTGCCTTTTCAGAGCTTAATGAATGAGGCGGTCAAGGGAAACCAGCAGCTTATCCCAGATCGGTGCTCGCACTTTAATCTTGATGAATCGGAGTCAAGAGGGAGCCACTCATCCGAGAGCAGCGATGTGCCAGGTTGCCTTTCAAAGCAATCATCATAAGGCCTTTTTTCACTGGAGGCACGGCACAGCACAGCACAGTACAGCGCCGGCCCGGCCCGGCCTCACCTCCTGCCATTCACTCTGTATTCAGCACACTATCTTTCCTTCACTGTGCCACAACATTATGAGAGGAATGCCTATGAAATGACATGCACCATGTGCCCGGTGGATAAGGATCACACAGCATACTGTTGACTGCAGTCAGACATCTATTAATCTGCCTCCCTGCTTCTCTGATTGGCTGCTATGATGGAGAGAGTTCTCATAGAAGAGCCACAGTGCCCCCTGGTGGAAGACTCAACATCTGTATCTGTGGGATCTATGTGAACTCAAATGACACCAGGAAATAATGTATTTAGTTCCACCAAAAAAAAAAAAACAGTTGAAAAAGAAAAAGAAATTGAAAATATCACATGCTTTATTGCCAACATGGATCCATTTTTACAGAGTGGAACATTCACAACTTGGAGAGTCATTAACTTCAAGTTTTGCTTTTGTAATGAAGCATATTAAAAAGTTATATTTGGTAATGCTTTATTTTAGGAATCCCATAATTTCGGTTTGAGGGTTTATTGGAAATAATGACGTAATAATCATGAGTTTCTAAGCATATTTTCAGAAGAAGTTTCTTATAAGAACTGTTCTTTAACTTATCTTATTAAAGGGTATTTTTCAACCTGGACCATATTAACAATCTGAGCCTGTCAGTGGCAAAAACCAGCTGTTATAGTGAGTGGACGTAACGTTACACCGATGCTCACTTAGGGTTAGGGTTAGGGTTACCGGTTTTGTCCCCATTATTTTGTCCAAGGAAATTTCTCTTTCTCCATACCAGAACTTCCTGTTTTATTAAGTGCGTCGCGCACTTTTATGCACTCCTGGCGAAGTGTTATTGCCTTAATGCAGCACTGTGCAGCCGACCTCAGAAACCCCATCTCCCGGAGCCGTTTGCTAAAGAGTGAGTCGATTTTGGTATTCTTGTGTGTTGTCGAAAGTTGCGAGCTTATACAATCATCTGACCAAATCTCTATGAGGCACTGCACCTCCCCACAAGTCCACGATTATTCATCTTGCTGCATGTTGGAGAAACGAAAGGCTTACAATCCTACCCATAATGCATAAGGTTTAGTCCAAAAAGGCGCAATGCTTTCTCCATTTGGGCTGGATCGTGTTCTCACCACAAACAAATCGTACCGCAGTTCGTTTGGAAGCGAACCGAGACCACCCCTTCAAGGAGGTCTCGGTTCGCTTGTTTTAGTGCTGCACCCGAGTGCGATTGCTGTGTTCACACCTATCCAGACGAACCGCGCCGAGAGGGTAAACGCTCCATGGTTCGAGTAAACCGAACTAAACAAGGCAGGTGTGAATACGCCCTTAGACACAAACACATGGGAAACAGGTTGAAAAATAAGAAAAGTTACCCTTTAATGATGGAAAAAGTGTCAGATTCATTAAAGTAAATATTCACTTGTTCTCCATATGTGTTAGTTTGTCACTGACTAAAAGACTCTCGCGATTAATCGAGCTCTGTCTCCACTTTCCCCGTTATTACCAATAACCATGAGCCTTCCTTAGTACTGTCACATGTCAGTTTCTCTCCAGGAAACAACCAGGAAACCATGGGACCTGTAAAATAAAGCCTTACTGAATGTTTCAATATCTTCTTCTTCCATGTCAGTGGTATCGTTCAGTATTTATTACTGCAGAGCACAAGCATTAGACATTACACTGTTTAAATATGAACTACTGCACAGGGAAGAACAAGAAGCAATGCAATCTCTTTTTTTTTTTGGTAGTGATATATTAGAGCTGAAAAAAAAACTAGAACTGAAATTAATTTATGTTGATTTGTATTTTATTTTATTAGTTTTTTCAGTTTAGTTTTAGTCTTAAAGGATATTGTTTTTATTTAGTTTCAGTTTGTGATACTGTAGGTTTATGCAACAGATAATCTAAATCCTGATATTGCATCAGAGGCTATAAATTAGGTATTATAGAATGCATCGGAGCGTAAACAACAAAAGTGGATAAGAAATTCTGACACGGAGCCAAAGTAGACACGACAACTATTTACCTGGAGTACTTTAAAAATGTATGTTTAACACCATACAAATGTGCTTCATACAGTACTATATAGTTTAAACAATTCTTCAATATAAACTTCAAAGATAAAACGATATTATCAACAGATCCCTATAGAGTGCCATAGTTGTTTCTCAGTTAATCCAGAAAGCGGTCCAGCATCTTCTGGATGTTATGGAAGGCGTCTCTGCCCAGGTAGTCGGCCTGCCCGGCCTCCCACAGCCTGCGCTGCTCCAGCCGCTCCGCCTCTGTCTCTGCCTCCGCCTCCGCCTCGTGCTCTGCCTCCGTCTCTGCCTCCGCCTCTGCCTCCGTCTCTGTGTCTGCAGCCCTCTGCCGTGAGAATAACAAATGAGTCTTCAAAGGAAAACAGCAGGCTGACTCTCAGCTCCTAGTTTTCATCTCTACACACAGACAGAATGTGCAGTTGAGCATTCAAACCAGTAGATTGTCATTATTCTTTCATGCTCGTCTTATGAACACGTTCAACCGACCTGTGTCTTATATTACCTGCAATATCATCTCTCTCAGCTCTGATCCGTGGAGAGTTTCAAGATCAAACCAATTCATAATAAATGAATGCTTTATTAATGGTATAAATCATGCTTAATATGAGTTAATAGGACGCATTAATAAGAGAGCAGCTTTTGGATTATATTACAAATATTAAAAATAATGACATAATTGCAGACTTTTGATTGATTGACTTATAAATAGTTCTTAATCAGACAGAGATGCCTTCTTCCCTGAGACACACTCTTTTATTGTTTCAAAAACCTACGTACTGATCCATGTCCATCATCTTCAGTTACACAGCAGCACCGTGCTTCTTTATCTCTCATACACAGCACTGTCCTCATACGCGCTCTTACTTTGAAAATCACAACTTCCGGTTGCAGAATATGGAAAAAAATAAAACGTTTTTTTTTCATTTCTGTGATTTTATTTTTTGTTTTTAGAAATAGAAAATTAAAAACAACCCGTTTTTTAAAGTTTAGTTGATCCCTTTTTTGACCACGATAAAGAAAAACGTCTTGTATTTCAATATTATGTTTTCTATTTTAAAACAAAAATCAAATAACCACAAATTTTTTTTGTTTTTTCATATCCGTTTGTGAAAGGAAAATCGAATGACCAAAAGATACACTGACCCTTTTCACATGTTTTCAGTCATTATTTTCCAACATTTATAATGTGTTTAGAATTTCCTTTACACGGCCTTTAACTAATGTGGGAGTGAGGTTGGCGTAGAGGTCAGAAAGGAAACGGTTACGTACAGGATGTGGATGAAAGTCTGAGGAGCGAGCGCTGCCCTCCGACCCCTCTGATTCACAAGCTGGGTCCTGGATCTCCGTCCTCTCAGACGCTCTGGACTCTTCCTCCAATGTGTTATCTGCGTGGGAACACTACACACACCATAGTCATGTCAGCCGCTGCAGTACATGCCGCACACTGATGTTGTTAAAAGCGTGAAATACAGCCACAGAGTGGAGGCTTGATAACGCAGTTGATGTATGTTCCTGGCTGCTGTCATACTGGAGGCAGTGTGTCTGTACAAGCTTGTTCAATGCATCAAGTTGAAAGGAATTAAATGACAGAAAGGCAATGAGGAGCTCAGAGGGCCGCACAGATAATAGACTCTGTGTTCTGTTGTTCCGCCGCAGTCAAGCACAAACACTCATACATTAACAGGAACGAACGAGAGGCACTCGAGCTGCCTAATAAGCCTCCATAATAATCACCGTGATATATTATAAACACGAGTGGCTATGCTAATAAGGTCATTCATTCAGCTAATTAACGGATTGATATTTCTAATGACTCCTTTCTTCGCAGAAGATGTGTGACTTTACATGAACTCTGTGTTTAAAAAGAGGGGGATTTTTTTTTTCTTTCTTTTTGGAGCTAGCAGTTTCCCCCTGCTTCCAGTCTTTGTGCTAAGATAGGCTATTATGCCTAGCTCTGTACTGGATGCACACTTTCCAGTATGTTCTGATATGATACGTATCACGATACAATATCGTGATATCGTAAGCAAGGGGATTTTTTAAATCTAATTTTAGAATCCTAAAGAATTCATAAAATCTTTGCCCTTGGCCCCGCGGGTCTCTTAGGGTTAAAGCAGCATTAGTTGATTTTTTTGGTCACTTTGGGACAAAAAGCTGTAAACACAACTATAGTGTTAGCAAACGGTTTCCTATCTACACATCATACACAGCAACATTCATCTGGAGTCATGTTAGTCCAATAGTTACTCTCCTTTTTGCTCTGTTTTGGTCTCCACCCCCAAATATCTGTCTCTTTAGCTGCTAAATGCTCCACTATATGTTCACCAGCTGTCTGCTGCTGGGCAGGTAGTGAACTGTGGGTTTTATCAGAGCTTTGTCACTGAAAACAGCTTCATAAAGGAGTTTGTGGGCCATAAAACCAAAACGAGATGAAAGGTGGGGGTGATAATTCACTGTGAGTTTGTCACAACAAGTTAAAATTGCGATTTGACTCAGAGTTAATGCACAAGTATTGATCAGTGCAGCTTTACGGATTATAACTTTGGAGATCAAAAACTGCTTTTACTTTATAAAATGTGTAGCAAGATGCTTCAAAATCTGATGTCCTCTATGGGGGGTTTCCATTATGATGAGGTACAATATAGCCACAACAACATAATATCCAACAGTGACACAAAAGAAGAGCTAGAGTAAAGCTTACTGTCTCTGGTTGAGGCGGTGAATGAAGCCTCTCAGAAGGGGGGGCGGGCAGTGAGTCGGAACCGTCCAGGTTTTCTCTAAATGGCATCTCGGCTTCTCGTTCTTGGATCTGCAGAAACAAGGGGAGGATGTTGAGTGTTTGGAGGGAGGGAGGGCTGGGCAGCCATGTGTGGCGTTTGGCTGTCGGTCTGCATGTTTAAGTTTACAGCCAAACTCTGCAGCTAGCTCCTGTGACTCCAAAACCTCCGACTAAAGAGGGGGAAGTCATCAGTGAAAATGTTCTGCTCGAGTGTTTTGGAGTGGAACCCTGCAGAGCATCCGCCAGACATGGCACACGGTCGGCTTCCTGCACAACAACATGGAGTGGCACTGCTGAACACATAATCAGCAATATATAATATTAATAAATAACTCACTCTGGTGATATTCTATATTTTCTCCCATGTGCATTTTCTTCCTCTGTGCCATAGAGCTCCATTTTTGTCCAAAAAACTGGGGAGACGTGTTCCTTTCATCACCATGAACACACACACTGTAGTTGATTTTGCTGCCACCAATACTCACTAGAGCACCAAATGTGGATTTTGTTAGTCCCCAACAAACTGTTTCCTGTTTGTGTTTGATAACTCAACCACGTAGTTTTAAGTCAAATTAAAAAAACTGAGTAAACCTACGTTGGGCTCTATGTAAGAATCAGAAATTGCTTGTTGACAGCGACACCTGTGGCCGTTAAGTCAACGAAAGCAAGCGTCCTGTCGCTCGCGCTCGCTCTACATAGACATTAGCAAATTAACAAAGAGACTCCATTCTCTGAAGTATCCTATATTTAAACCAGATCATTCTCTCCTATCGGGCCGAGCGTGCAGCCGGTTCAGAGATATCTCAGAGATGTTGGGTACCTGTTGTGGTTTCCCTGGTGCAGGCGATGTTGTGCAACTGAGGTATTCCTTCCACCACAGAGACACAAACCGTTGCATGGTGTGCGAGCGGCTGTCGTCCCTCTGGCTGCTGCAGCTCCAGGGTTTCACCGCTCCTAAGAAATGGACGATCTTCGCGCCGTGGCCAAACCTGCAGGAACACAACTGTAAGTCCAGGACGTGTGTGCTGAGCAGTGCGTCAACCCAAACAGCCCAGTGGTTCTAACAAAGGAAAGGTTGTAAAGAAAAACGCCGCAAGGTGCACACTTTAGGACAAGCTTCCTTTAACTTTACAGGCCTGTTTTAATGCTTATTACAGCGTACTGTTCAGTTCACCTCCTGGGCACTCCTGGGCTAATGCAAACACATTAGGATACCTCTAATCCACACATAGAGAGTGTGTAAAGAGAGTGGAGCTGTGTTGTGAGACGCAGTAGGACACACTCACTTTTGGAAAGCAGGGAGGTAGCTGTAGAAGGAGCTGGCACTGAGGTTGTAGACAAACGGCAGGTGTTTACGGATGTCTTCCACCGGCCAGCTACTGAAGAAGGAGTTCAACAGGCCCTGGTCTCCTCCTGAGAATGGAAATGAGGAAAACATATGAATAAATGCCATGTCTACATGTAAATAATAGATGAGTTGATCTAAAGTTGAATGTGGGTTCAGAGTAGATGCCTTTAACACACAATGGAAGTCTGGATATTCCCACTGAGAGGATTGACGTGACCCTTCTGAAACTCCAACACATTCTCTGGCATCATATTTTAGTTTTGTATGAATGCACTCAGTCGAGTCTTCAGTATTCAGAGACATGTAGTCATGGGTTACCATCGAAGCTGCCGTGCTGCAGGGCGTGATCCAGGAGGGCACTGTGGGTGTGGACGGACGGTCTGAACACGAACACGCCGGAGTTGAAGCAGTCCGGCCAGCCGGGATCGGGAGCCGCCGACAGCTCATCTCTCTCAAACAGCTCGTCCACGTTACACAGAACCTGAGAGGAACAGGTCGGACAGCGTGTGTTAGAGCAGTTGAATGCATTCTGAAGGCTGATTCACTGCGAAGAGACACCGATACTGATAATTACATGGTTTCATACTAAAAACCCTATATTCATCACCCATGCTTTGAGGCCTACGTGTTTGTCATGCATATTCTCCAGCGTCGGCGTTAGGGACGGACCTTGGGGGTCCAGGTCTGTCCAAAAAGGTCACTGTGCCCCTCAGCTGAATTCTCTCCTGACAAAAAAACTAAACTGACATACGTTTACAGCTTTAAAGGGGACATATCATGCTCATCATCAGGTTCATACTTGTATTTGGGGTTTCTCCTAGAACATGTTTACATGCTTTAATGTTCAAATAACACATTATTTTTCTCATATTGTCTGTCTGAATATACCTGTATTCACCCTCTGTCAGAAACGCTCTGTTTTAGCGCATTTCAACGGAATTGCGTTGCTAGGCAACAGTTTGGGTCCATGTTTACTTCCTGTCAGCTGATGTCATTCACATACACTGCAACAGGAAATAAACTGGGACCCATTTAGAATGTTTATGCTTAAAACTGTGAAATGGTCTAAATATTGTAGATTTGTGACATCACAAATGGACAGAAATCCTGACCGCTTGTTTTAAAGTTACAGTTTCTGAATACGGGCTGTATGTATTTATCTGTGGATTGAGCGTTTTGATACTTTCACAGTATTTATATAGAACTTAAACCTGCTTTATAAAATAAAAGACAAAATGGGACCTTTTAAAGATGTTGTTTATCCTTTAATTAGTTGTGTAACTGGTGAAAGCGGCCCAGTGTTACAGGGTTAATAATGCAAAACATTTAACAGATTGTGTATCTGAGATTATAACCTCTAGTGTTGTGGAAGCCTGAGCCTCTCTTTCATAGTTTATTTCTTTCATGAAACATGATAATGTTAATTATACACTTAATAAAGGCTACATGAGGTGAAATAAATGCCCGTTCGTTCCTAATGATATGGCGCCGACCCTGATAGTCTCACATAACTAACCTTGGTCAGGTGACCCGTCATTATTTACTTGTTACTGTAAAACAATAACAATAAAAGCATGAATTGAGGATCAGGGGTAAAGTGACATTTGGTTGATGCACACGTAGATGTCGGTACGTCAGCTCATGTGTTACCTTGAGGCCTGACCTTGTGCTCCCGCTAACTTGACAACATGTTTACACTGAGTCAACAGAGGAAGAGCCCCAGGATGTCCGTTAACATGCTACTATTGATTTCAACGACAACATGGAGAACACTGCCCAGCAGTTCACAACATGACCCCTTAAAGAGAATAGAGGCATGTGTTGACTGACTAGATAGGGATGTACAGTAGGGTCAACGATGTTCATAGTATCCCTTTATTTAGACAGAGCCATGTGTGTTTGCTTCCAGACACTAGTCCTTTGAAGAGGGATCAAAGCTGTGGGTACCCGCTGACATGCATTTCCATAAAAGTCGGACATTGCGAGCAACAGTTAGAGGGTATTTTCTGCATGGAGCGCGTGGCGCTGCCAATGACTTGTTGAGAACATGTGGGGCATCCTTAAAAGGCACTTCTATGAGGGTGGGTGGCCGTATACAACCATTTCTTGTTGCCAGTAGATGGCGTTACCGCCATAACTCAATAATGGCACGTATATCTCTTCAGGCCTGGACTCTTATCCAGCTTGTGAAATATCGGGCAGATCGGACTATGTAAAGTCAAGTAACAACAGCCTCCTGTGTCATGTTGAAGCATCGAAATTCGCCGCGCCACCACAACAACGCCGTTTCGCGAAAACACAAAAGCTTCACAATTTAGCATGGTGAAGGTGTTGAGATTCTGCTGCCCGACTTTGAGATGGATTTCTTGAATCCTCTAGGAGGAGTATCGTAAAGTTGCATACCTGGAAAAGGGACAAAATGGCGTCTTCTCACATGACCTATGACATCCCCGTTCGAGCGATCAAAAATTCCTTCGCAATTTAGCGTCACATTAGTTTGAGGGTTATACCACCCAAATTTGTCGCAAATCCGATAAACACTCTAGGAGGAGTATGTAAAAGTATGCATAAAATACATGAAAAACGCACAAAATTCTAAATGTCTGACTTCCTGATGGGCGGAGCTAATGAAACCAAATGAGGAATATGTCTGAAATAATGTGCGGGACGTGCCTACCAATTTTCATGAATATAGGATCAACTTTGTTAAAAATCTATGGCCTTCCACGCATTAGGAGCCATTGAGGCTCGATGGCAACGCCCGATCCCAATCACTACAGAACTTTGCAATTTTCGCCAGTTCTGACACCGTTGGGTCCCTGGCACTTTCATGCTCGGGCCCTAATAACCTCTCTGAAGGTGAGCAGTGTGGGTATTATTGTGGCTCTTTAGACTGTTATTCTCCTACTGGAGTGAGACATTCATAAACATTAGCAGTTCCCTTTAAAATAAATTATCTTCTATAACAGGTTTATAACGCGTAACTAATGTCTTTATTAATGGTCAATAAATCATTATTTATTATGGTAATGGCGGAGCGAGGGGTGGCCAGTGGAATGGACCCTGAAGATGTCATTACACGGTTCGGCCACTATGTGAAATTGGCTTCCAGCTGTGGATGAGTTCTGCCCACGTGGAATAAAACTCACTAGAGTTTACTATATTTACCAGAGAGAGACGGGGGGATTATGTCAATAGTTAACTGTTTGATGAATGGATCTATTTTAGTGTAAGACGGGTGAGAGCATGCCAGGCATGTTGACGTCATCTGGATATCTGCACTGAACCGCTGCAGCGCAAATGTCGGTAACAAATACATTGCATTTCCCATAGCTCCTTCACAATAAAAGTCAAGTGTTTTGCACCATGAAATGTTTGGTTTGCATTAAGACTTAAAGGTCCCATATTATGCTCATTTTCAAGTTCATACTTGTATTTTGTGTTTCTACTAGAACATGTTTACATGCTGTAATGTTAAAAAAAAACTTTATTTTCCTCGCACTGTCTGCCTGAATATACCTGTATTTACCCTCTGTCTGAAACGCTCCGTTTTAGCGGATTTTGACGGAATTGCAACAGAATTTCGTTGCTAGGAAACAGCTTGGGTCCATGTCTACTTCCTGTCAGCTGATGACATTCACATACACTGCAACCAGGAATAAACTGGGACACGTTTAGAATGTTTACCTTTAAATCTGTGTAAAGGGTCTAAATATTGTATATTTGTGACATCACAAATGGACAGAAATCCTGACAGCTTGTTTCAAATGCAGAGTTTCTGAATACGGGCTGTGTGTATTTCCCTGTGGATTGAGCGTTTCGATACTTTCACAGTATTTATATAGGACTTAAGGCTGCTTTATAATAAATAAACATTAAAATCTCCCTTTTTTATAATATGGGACTGCTAAAATGAGTGAGATGGAAGTAAGACGATCCAGGTAGAAGCTGCTGAAAGCTGCTAATCAGGACAGTGAAGGGCTCAAAGTGACACGTAGACTCGTGTGCACCAGGATTGTCTCTCACTAAAAACCTTCAGAATAATCTGAAACAATCACAGAGAAAGTTTGAGCGGGACTCACGAGTGTGTCGGCGTCCAGGAAGACACATTTACTGTAGCGGGTCAGAGACCAGCAGTGGATCTTGGTGAAGGTGATGCCGAGCTCAGGACGTCCCAGCGAGGCCAGGTGTACACGGTCCTCGCTGTCCATCGGGTCCACTGTGATGACCTCATCGAACACGTCCTCAAGGGCAAGCCTGGTGACATGTAGAAAGATTTCAATAGTTATATATACAGTGTATACTGTATATATACATTATGAGAGAAAAGGGATGTATCACCCACCGTGACTGTTCTGAGACGTTTGATGTTACCATGACGACGATGCTGCGTGTCGTCCCGTGACGCCGTAAACATCTGGCCACCACTGTAGCTCCCTTACAGTATGAGTCTGTGGTTGCCAAGGTGACGAAGGCCTCACCAGCTAGAGAACGGGCAGATGACAGATGCACTGAGATCAGCTGGGACTGTCATTACATATAGAATATAGAACTGATGTGGACCGGGCTGCACCAGCTATACATCCATGACTGACTGACCTTAAACGGAGATTTGTCAAGTATTTAATCCTCTTATCAACATGGGAGTGGAGAAATATGCTGCTTTATGTAAATGTATGTATATATTTATTATTGGAAATCAATTAACAACACAAAACTATGACAGATATTGTCCAGAAACCCTCACAGGTACGAACCTAAAATGACTTAATGAGTTCCCACTGGAACTCTATATATTATTTTCACACTAAAGGCCACTATGGTTCCTCTGATTGATGCATTTATCCATTTATTTTACCAGTAAAACCAGTTTCTTGAGGAATATTAAGTGTGTAGTCATTGTAACCTGTAGTAACCTGTAGTCTGCAGCCATCTCTTTGCTGTGTGGAGGAGCACACAGTTTATTATATTGTCTATGTCTAGTATTATTATTATTATATGAAGTCAAACTACAGTGTGCTCGATATCAACTCTGAGAGGGAGACCAGAGAGAATCACAATTCTGGTCCAGCTTGTCTTTTATTTCCCCTTTTATTCCTCAATAGAACTCAACAAGTACAATTTGACCTGATACATGTAGATCATTTATATGAAGAGACGTCACCTACCTGACATTTTGGATGTCTTAAATCTTCTGCAGATCCAGGACCTGTATCCACAGAGGAGACGAGGACTGTGCCGGACTGGTCTGTCCCATACAGGCTGCTGGGAGCCAGTCTGTTGCTACTGGGACCTTAAATATCAGCTCATCTGTTTGTTCAACTGGTCGTTCAACTAGTAGTCAGTGAGCTTTGCCAAGTGTTGTGCAACGGTGTTGACCTCCCGACCCTGCCCCTTTGGTCCAGTCACTAATCGTCATCCCACTGAGCGGTTCCTGTTACACATTAAAGGAAACAAGCAGATAAACACACAGATGGTAACGTATCTTACCGTATCGTAGGATACAGTCGTGATTTAAATAGTGGCCTATGAATTAAACTCTGAGTAACTGAGTAAAGTTTAATTTATGCTTGACGCATCCGTGAGTATCCGCACAGCCAAAGTGACGTCACACCATCAGACACGTCCCCTTCGCAGCGGCTCTGTGGGGCAGGTTGTCACCGGCCTGTCACCGTGCACATCCAAGGCCTATTGGAAGCTATGAGGTGTGACACATGCACAGCGTAACTGGAGCTGCGTGTTGCTATTGGCTCAATTTTTGGCTAAAAAAAAAAAATATTCTGAAATGATAAAAATCACAAATTTGCGAGAAAAAAAAATCTCCACAAAAAAAATTAATTGAATATTCTCTGAGACTATAAAGTCATACATTTGCAAGAAAAAAACTCAGAAATTCACAAAAAAAATGATATTCTGAGTTTATAAAATCATAAATTTGCAAGAAAAAAAACTCACAAATTCACAAAAAAAGAATATTTTGAGATTATATAATCTAAAATTTTCGAGAAAAAAACTCACAAATTCACAAAAATAATAAATTGAATATTCTCTGAGATTATAAAGTCATACATTTGCAAAAAATCTGAAATTCACAAAAAAAAGAATATTCTGAGATTATAAAGTCACAAATATGCAAGAAAAAAACTCAGAAATTCACAGAAAGAAAGAATATTCTGATATTAGAAAATTTGAAATTTGCAAGAAAAAAACTC
Source organism: Sebastes umbrosus (assembly GCF_015220745.1). NCBI lineage: Eukaryota > Metazoa > Chordata > Actinopteri > Perciformes > Sebastidae > Sebastes > Sebastes umbrosus. The sequence continues at coordinate 12,457,316 of NC_051292.1, read as the reverse complement.
TTCACAAAAAATTAATAAATTGAATATTCTCTAAAATTATAAAGTCATAAATTTGCAAGAAAAAAACTCAGAGATTCACAAAAGAAAGAATATTCTGAGATTATTAAGTCATAAATTTGCAAGAATAAAACTCAGAAACTGTGCAAAGGCCGTAGTTCCACCAGCCGCCGCTGCCGCCATGCCTACAGTAGTGTCCTCATGGGGATGATGGGCTCTGAACTTATTTCATGAACATACTGCTGACATCAGTGTGTTGCTATTGGCTCAATTTGGAGTGAAGACCAAATTTTACTCGTGTAAAATGCATGTGTTGCATGTGTTGTACCTATGCACCGATACCAATACTGGATTGAATATCGGGCTGATACTGAGGAGACGCCCTAACGGAGTATAAAAGGTCCAAAAGTATCCTCGTCACGATTCCTTGTCAGCTCATGTCTGTGCAGAAAGCACAAACTGGGGCTTAAAGGAGGAGGTCAGGTGATGCAGAGTGTCTGCGTAGGGACGAGGTCGGGGTGGATGGACGGGTCAAACAAACACAGGACTTTGACCCAGGGGACCAAAAAGGTAGCGTTAGACTTTTTTGAACTTCTGTTACGTAACATTACGTTATCTAGGTTAACCTACGTTGCATACGTAACATAGCCTACAAACGTACTTATTTTAACTCAAACCATCTTTTCCTAAACCTAACCAGGTAGTTTTGTTGCCTAAACACCAAGTTGTTTCCTGTGAAAAGACACGTGTGTGCACGTAGAGAGCAAAAACTCCTCAGCTTAAATTAATTATAAAGACAATGACAAAACGCAGACCAACTGTACAACACCACTTTATTGAAAACACACACTTTAAATCCACACACAACAGTAACATTCGTCTAATCGTCAGATGTAATAACATACCTGTGCTTGTAAAACTGAGACAAAAATTAAACACTTCAAAAGAGAGATCATGATATTTGATACTGAAAAGCTCAAAGCACGCTGCAGCATCAAGAACTAAAGCTAAAGTCAGCAGGCAATTATACACATCATTATCATCAAGTATTTACAGCTCACAAAGGTGCAACTCTTATCTGAGCATCATAACAATAAATCCCCCCGGATTTTATGATATGTGCGCCTCAAATAAAGCGATGACACCTGGGCAAGTCTGAGGGAATCAACATGGACCGCAGTGCATCAGCATTGTTCCATGCTGCTGCTGCTGCTGCTGCTGCTGCTGCTGCTGCTGCTGCTGCTGCTGCTGCTGCTGCTGCTGCTGCTAAGGCAAGCACTAAGCTGACTAATACTACTGATAAAATACACAGACTCTCCAAGAAAACTCTCCATGTTGTCGTCTCATTTCTGTCATTGAGTCCTAAAAAAACTGTATTTTCTTAAAACAAGTGTTAGAATTACGACGGAATACTAGGGCCACATTGAGAGGGGAAATAAATCGGAGATTTCGAGAATAAAGTGATATATTTACGAGAAAAAAAGTCGCAATATTACGAGAATAAAGTCTTAACTTAAGGATAAAAAAAATTGTAATATTACAAGAATAAAGTCATAAATTTATGAGAAAAAAGTAATTTCCTCCTGCACTAAAGAGTCAGTTTCCCTCGTAATATAATGACTTTATTGTCGAAATATTACGACTTTTTTTCCTCGTAAACCTGATTTTATTCTCATAATATTACATATTTTTTTCTCGTAAACTTCTGACTTTATTCTCGTAATAGTATGACTTTATTCTCGTAATATTATGACTTTATTCTCGAAATCTCAGTTTTTTTTTCCTCCTAAATCTCGTCGTAGAAAATATCTCAACTTGTTCCAACTAAAATCATCTTGTTTCAAGAAGACGGCTTGTTTTAAAGCTGCATTCATTCTTTTAGATCCCTAAGGGGATAGGGGGACATTGTTTGTGTCACCTGATGAATTAATGAATTAATAAAGTTTCTTCTTCCTCTAGTTTCTAAATGCTCCTGTGTGTTCACCAGCTAGTTGCTTACTTTGACACAAACAGTTGGCTGTAAAAGGAAAACAATGAGCTAAAAGAGGCGAATTGTCTCCCACATTATACGTCGTCATTTCATTCATTTATAATATAATAGATTTCAATCGGTGCAGCTTTAACAAAATAACACTTTAAGGAATCAAATTCAGACTGAATTCATTTTTGCAGTGCACAAACTTGGGATCAATCTGGAACACGACGACAGACAAAGAGCTGATGCTTCTATACTGTATACATTACATGTTACATTTACATACAGTATGTGATAGGAAAGATGTCGCTCACAACGCCACGCCACCAAACTGCATGTTTCTCCTTTGGGTTCCATAACCTCCGTTAGCTCACATCACAATCAGCGTTTTATATTCAAAAAGCTCCTTCTGCTGGACTTCCATCCAGCTACATGATGATTATGTTAATACAACGTCCTCATGTTGTGCTGTACATACTGTAGGACAACCAGGGGTGCAAACTGGTGATGGCCCAAAACAAAGGCCACATTGAGGAAAAAAAATAATTCTGAGATTACGAGAATAAGTTTCATAAATTTAAGAGAAAAAATGGTAATATTACGAGAATAAAGTCATAACTTCAGGAGAAAAAAGTGCTAATATTACAAGAATAAAGTCATAAATTTACGAGAAAAAAAGTCGTAATATTACGAGAATAAATTCAAAAATTTACGAAAGAGTCAGTTTCCCTCGACTTTTTTTCTCGTAAAGTTATGACTTTATTCTCGTAATATTACTACTTTTTTTATCCTAAAGTTATGACTTTATTCTCGTAATATTACGACATTTTTTGCTCGTAATATTATGACTTTATTCTGGAAATCTCAGATTTTTTTAACACTCCGCCGTAAATTGATGACACAACAGAAAATGTGTTACTATGCCAACTCGCGGATGATTTGGATGAGACGTATACGTAAGTTTGCACCCCTGATAACTGTAATTTATTTATTTCACCCCTTATATGAGTATATTGTACCAGGTTTTAGTCATTTGTGCGCTGTCCATGAACATGTACGTCATGTCACACAAACCACTGAACAGAACAGAGACTGATTAAACAGCAAAGTAGAAGCGACCGGCCTTTTTTTTATGTCATAGTAGGAGAAGCACAGGTGTGTTTAATCCCATTAAACTTGAACTGAGCCATCCTTAATGTGAGATTACAGGCTTACATCTGTGCTGCTCCTACTACGACGGGTCTAAATGTCTGCTGGGAGAAAGGTCTTGATGGGGTTAATTAGTGAATGGAAGTTGTGATGAAAAGTACAGGTGAGTCCACCTGTGCTCAGTGGTTGTACTGTATGGCCTTCAGTATGAGTTCAGGCTGGCCTCGCTACTTCTCCTTAATTAAATACCTCCTTTAACGTGAGAATGTTAGGTAGGTGGTTAAACGGAAAGAAATTAACTAACTAACTAACTAACTAAAACCTTATTAGAGTCTTACAGTGCAGTGATCCACACCCATGGAACAACTATAGTAACAAATACGTGTTTAGTTTGACATAGTATAAGAGTTAAAAAAGCTAGGATGGGTTCAAAGTCAAGGAAAGATAAATGATACACAGCTAACGGTGTTTTCGGTTTATAGTTTTCCAAGTTGGATAATAGATTTGAATAGAGAGACCAAAAAGCTGAATGGAGTAGGGATGTGTAGAGGAGGAGACATTGACGTAGTCCTGGGTGCAGAAGGTGTCTAGGATGTCTTGAGCAGGTTGCTGAAAACTGTCATGAGAAAGAACAGAAACATGAATGTTAATAGAGCTGCTGTAGATGTCCACTAGATGTCAGCATGCACACACATCATCAGTTCTAAGGCAGCTGTTGCCATGGACACGTTGAATGAGATCTCCTCATACAGTAGATAGACACTGTGTTAAGCTCCTGGGGACACAGGAATGACTTTGGTGTCTACATTCAGACATATTAGGGCCATTGTAGGTAAAAAATAAAATAAAAAAATGACTGAGGAAAAATTCAGAGATTAAAGTTGAAAATTTATGAGAAAAAATTAGAATATTCTGAGATTATAAAGTCACAAATTTGCAAGTAAAAACTCTTTCCAAAACAAAATAAATTGAATATTCTCTGATATTATAAAGGCATAAATTTGCACGAAAAAAATCCTCAGAAATTCACAAAAAAAAGAATACGAGAAAAAAAGTCGTAGTATTACGAGAATAAAGTCAGAAGTTTACGAGAAAAAAAGTTGCAGTATTATGAGAATAAAGTCATAATATTAGTATATATATATGTATGTATAGTAGTATAGTAGTAATTTTACATGTTATTTTATTTTTTTCTTGTAAAGTTATGACTTTATACTGGTAATATTACGACTTCTTTTCTCGTAAAGTTATGACTTTATTCTCTTTATATTCCGACTTTTTTTCTCGTAAAGTTATGTCTTTATTCTCGAAATCTACGATTTTTTTTTCCCTCAATGAGGCCCCTACCTCAGCGCAAATGTTTGCGGCTCCAGACAGATTTTTTTTTTGCCTAAAATGGCTCTTTTGATAGTAAAGGTTGCCGACCCCTGTACTAGGTTAAAGGAACACCTTCTATAAATGGGTGGAGTAACATGATGGACTCCTACCTTGAAGATCATTCTGCTGGCCATGCTGGACTTTACCCCTCTCTGGATCTTGACCTGCACACACAACATCCCATCAGTGTGACAGCACATGGTATCATAATAACAGTCTCATACTTCATTTTATTGATTGTGTTGGATAAAGAACAACGTAGTGACCTCCTTGCATCTTGAAGCAGAGCTTCTTCTTCTGGTAGGCAAAGTAACTGGACGCTGCTCCCAGCAGAGCGACTCCTATGGCGCTGACGATTCCTGCCATCTTCCCAGCTCCAGCTTCTGCAAGACAACACACACACACACACACACTGTTACAGCAAACGGCGCTTTCTTTCATACAGGCAACTCAAAGTTTGTGCATGTTTACAGTTCAGTTACAACTATCATGTTAATTGCTACTGAGATATTAAAGAATCCACACATAAAAAAAATAAAATCATGTATGCTTTTTCAGGATATATCACTGACAAAACTGTAAGAAACTCTTTTTTAAGAGAACAAAAAAAAGAATATTCTGAGATTTTAAAATCACAAATTTGCGAGAACAAAACTCTTCACACAAAAAAATAAATTGAATATTCTCTGAGATTATAAAGTCATAAATTTGAAAGAAAAAACTCAGAAATTCACAAAAAAAGAAAGAATATTCTGAGATTATAAAGTCACAAATTTGCAAGAAAACAAAATCTGAAATTCACAAAAAAATGATATTCTGATATTATAAATCATAAATTTGCGAGAAAAAAACTCCTCACATAAAAAAATAAATTGAATATTCTCTGAGATTATAAACTCACAAATTCACAAAAAAACTTGAATATTCTCCGAGATTATAAAATCATAAATTTGCAAGAAAAAAAACTCTTCACAAATCCTACCTGCAACACAATATCCTCCATTACATATATATGTAAAGTGTAAATATAGCAGCGTTAATTTTATGCGTTAATTGCTACTGAAATATTAAAGAATCCACACATAAAATAAAAAAATATAATAAAATCCTGTTTTTCAGGATATATCACTGACAAACTGTAAGAAACTGTTCAATGCAGATGTTGCTATCCTTAATTAATCATACGATCACTTGGTAGTGATGATAGTGATCTGTGTAGCGTGCCTCAGTCGGGCCGTGGTTCCCTAAACTGTGACCCGTCGTGACCTCGGTCCTCCACAAGGTGGCGCTCAATGACTGATGATGACAGACTCAACCGTCTTGTACTGGTGTAAAGTTCCCAGAACACACCGTTCACAGAGAGACTGGAGTTAAGACTGGAGGATACACCCGAGCTCCAGGGCAGGGTGTGGCACACACACACACACTGCTCCTCTGCAGACTGCCACAGTGAGTCTTATGATGGTGCAGAGTGTTAAAACAGGGCGTTGTCTGGGCAAAGAATCTAGAGAATGGAAAGCGGATGCCGCCTACAGCCCTGAAGCATGATGACTTACTGCTGGAACATGCTGAGCATGTGGACAGACACACATGTAGGACACCTGAAGGGGAATGCTGATCCAGGGCTGGGTTACCCCCCCAACCCTAACCCTAATCCTAAACCCTAATCCTTCATATACTGTATATTGGTCGATTTTCAACTATTTAATTCTAACGTTTTACTTCTCCTATTATTATTTTTTACTACTTATTTGCACCAATAATATTTTATATTAATATTTTATGGGAGTCTTAGTTTTTATAAAAATGTCCTCTGTGATTGGGGATATTAGAAAACATTTTATAATATTTTTATGATGACATTTTAAAGTATTTTTGGGTCATTTGAAGTCACCTGATGGCAGCAGAACAAAGGTCTTAGTGATACTGAATATAACTGGATTAATGCATGACATAAAACATCCTCTATTAATGCCGTTATTGATCATTATAATATACTATCTAAGGTCAGCGAGGGACCTGAGCAGCCCTCCATGGAACACAAATCAAACACCTTGTGAACTGTTTGTTTTATTCATTATTAATTATACATCTCATATTAAGTTTACATTGCAATCCCTGCAGCAATGTTACCATGAAAGGAAGAAAAAGACCCACCCAAAAAAAAAAAAATATGCTGACCCGTCACCAGAGAATTACTCAGAGCTCAGAGGTGAACACCCATCATCCGATCAAACATGTAAAAAAGAGAAGTTTCTCCAAAGACGACGAGAAGAGAAGACGTGTTGGAGCGGTCACAGAGAGCTCTCAATGCTGTGCTATGTAATGTGGAGAATGTGTTGTGGAGGAACCAGGTGTGTCCTGACAGCCACAAAACACTCATTAACTTCACTTCCACGGATGCAAGTTTTACTGGTATTATTATATATATCTTAAAGTAGAGCTTCAAGTGAACTCCTCCAGAGAGAGTCATCTCTGACTCATCATTTCCTGTCATATGAGCTGATTTCAAGCTAAATAAAAACACCAGGACAACGAGCAAAACAAGCAACATGAACTAATATATTCTGTTTTCAGAAAAAGTACCTGATCCACTTACACACACACAGTAGAAGAAGGTAACATGAGTTCACACTCCACTGCAACGTTAACAACATTAGGAATGAGTCATGGGGAGGGACAGAAAAGTGAATTCATGTAACCGCCAAGATGCAGAGTGTCTGGTAAGTCTGGAATAACAGGGTCAAGGTCAACACCCCTTTACGTCCTGCAGCGCTGCAGGAGTTAACCTCGAGCTTTCGGTGGTTCAACACCCTGATTCTCCAGATTCTTGAGCGCCGAGCTGCAGCTGCGAGTATGACGGAGTCTCAAAAAGCATCCAAGTGATCATCTTCTCTTCATCTTAACAATGTGATTCCCCGACTTCTCAAACACCCGTCTATATTCTTTATTCAAGGCCGTCAGACGTTGAGCCAAACGTTTTGTAAACCACGAGGCGACCTCACACCTGAGAGCCAATCAGAACTTAAAGGGGAACATTCTCCACCTTTATGTGGATGTCCAGTCAGTGTTAATAGTTCATCAGTGCTGCTATGTTGACCCAGAAATCAGACTTCTCCTAATGCAAAATCTGTCCTGCATCCAGCTTGTAGTTTTTGAGCAGCAGTTGCTCTAGATGCCGCTCAAAATGAGAACTACCTGTTCTCTTCGCTTGTATTGCAAACAGAGAGAAAATGGATTTTATAGATGAGGAGATATTTGACAGTGTTTTTGGCCGTATTAATTGGAGCCGGAGTATACGGCCGGAGACATGCAGCGGAGGGACGCCAAAGCTGCGGCTGCATTAGCCAAGGAGAGGTTAGGTCAGGGGTCAGTAAGCTTCACTATCAAAAGAGCCATTTTAAGCAATAATATCATAATATTACGAGAGTAGACTCATAACATTACGAGAAAAAAAGTCGTAATATTACGAGAATAAAGTCATAATTGAACGAGAAAGAAAGTTGTAATATTACGAGAATAAAGTCATAACTTAACAAAGAAAAAAGTCGTAATATTACGAAAATAAAGTCATAATTGAATGAGAAAGAAAGTCGTAATATTACGAGAATAAAGTCATAACTTTTCAAGGAAAAAAATATGTAATATTATAGTATAACACATGCGCAGTAAAATCTGGTCTGCACTTATACCCCAGACCTCAAGACCCATGTCCGCCCGTGACCCAGCCTCCTTCCATAGGCCTTGGTACATGTAGGCACTGCCGGCACGGCTCCGCAGCAGGAGAACTTTCTGGATCAATACATTAGCACTGAGGAATCTATTGCTTCAACTACATCAACACTGACTGCACATCCACGCGTGGGTGGAGAACGTTCCGACGCCTCACGGCATCGCTCGCAGCAGATCCATGGCCCGCTCTAACAGAGGCGCTAACATTTGCTTTAAGTTGGACATCCACATATAGAATTCCTCTGGCATGTTAGCATTTAGCATCTTCAGGATCTGGCCCCACGGAAGGTCTGGATCTGCAACGACACACAATCGTAGCAGGGTTTAGCCAGAGAAACCAGACCGGGGTGCCAGTATATACCAGTAGGACACTAAAGACAACTGTCAATTCAGCCTCAGACACACCAGTTTAGTGTGGTGAAATGAAACGAAATGATCAAATATCTGAAGTGATCAGCTGACATTGCCTATAAATAGAGTCTGACGGATGTACTGCAAGATAATGAGCTGCCGCCACCCTCAAAGCCACACACACATATACGACGGTGGTGGCACGTACAACGAATAGAACACCAACACAACAACTGTTGCATCAGCACAAGCAGTGATGCCAACTTCCTCTAAGGCGGTAAACAGGAAATACCCAACAAGAAGTGGTGGTGCAGGGAGACATACTGACAGACAGAGAGGACATAGATCCAGAGGACAGAGTCCAGAGGACAGAACAAGATCAGAGATGGATTTACCTTGAGGCTGGTCAGCACCATCTGTGAGAGGAGGACACAATGCAAATCAGTCTACAATCTTTATAATGTTTTGAAATGATAAAAGATAACAGGAGATTTATATTGTACAGACTGAATTTAGTTCCATCCTGTTGGCCTAGATCGGGGGTCTCCAACCTTTACTATCGAAAGAGCCATTTTTGGCCAATAAATAAATAAAACAATCTGTCTGGAGCTGCAAAACATTTGAGCATTGTGATGAAAGTGACACAGTTTATAGTCTAAGTATATAGTATATACTGTCAGTATTAGGGGCCACATTGAGGGAAAAAACATCTGAGATTTACAGAAAAAAGTCCTAATATTAAGAGAATAAAGTCATAACTTTACGTGAAAAAGTCATAACTTTACGAGAAAAAAAGCCTTAATATTACTAAAATAAAGTCATAACTTTACGAGAAAAAAGTTATAGCTTTACGAGAAAAAAGCCTTAATATTACGAGAATAAAGTCATAATTTTTTACGAGAAAAAAGTTGTAATATTACGAGAATAAAGTCATAACTTTACGAGAAAAAAGTCGTAATATTACGAGAATAAAGTCATAACTTTACGAGAAAAAAAGTCGTAATATTTAGAGAATAAAGTCATAACTTTACATGAAAAAAGTCATGACTTTACAAGAAAAAAAGCCTTAATATTATGAAAATAAAGTCATAACTTTACGAGAAAAAAGTTATAGCTTTACGAGAAAAAAAGCTTTAATATTACGAGAATAAAGTCATAAGTTTACCATAAAAAAGTAGTAATATTACGAGAATAAAGTCATAACTTTACCATAAAAAAGTAGTAATATTACGAGAATAAAGTCATAACTTTACGAGAAAAAAGTCGTAATATTACGAGAATAAAGTCATAACTTTACGAGAAAAAAAGTCGTAATATTACGAAAATAAAGTCATAACTTTACGAGAAAAAAGTCGTAATATTACGAGAATAAAGTCATAACTTTACGAGAAAAAAGAAAGTACTGTAACACGTTATTCTAATAATATTATGACCTTATTTTCAAAATCTCAGATTTATTTATTTTTCCTCAATGTGGCCCTAATACTCCGTCGTACCATACACCTACAACAATGATAAATAAAAATGAAAAAGTAAACAAAAAACAGTTATTCATTTCCATTTTTAAAAATCCACATGGAGCCACTGGAGAGGAGCTGAAGAGACGCAGGTTCCTCTGAGAGCTCCTGATAGCACCGAATTCTGACATCGCCAATAACAGACATAATCACTGTCTCTATTTTTGTTCCTTTAATAACCTTTTTTGTGCTCTTGCTGGTCTGCTAGCATCGCCTGATATTAGGATGTGATGTATCCAAACATAAATCCTCTCATTCACAGCTGATTTCTGAATGAAGGTGGACGGGATGTCTGTGAATTTGATTGGATAGAAATTTAATGTGACTTTGTGGTATCAAATTTATCTACATATTCTTTTTGAATCTTTAGCGAACCACTCAGAAACGGGTAGCGAGCTATACTTGTTGGAGACCCCCGGCCTAGAGGTTTATGTGTGTGTTAGGTTGACTACTACTATAACTAATAGCAAACTTTTGAAAAATAAAATATTAGAATAAAAACGTACCTTGAGGGTTGTAGCCGGGGTCTGGTCCACCTGGGTTCACAAGACAGAAGGAGAAGAGTCCAGTTAGACGTGAGGCAGTAGTAAGGCAGTAATACTGTTGATCTGTAGAGGCTCTGCAGTAAGCTGCAGATGTGAAAACCAACCATGTGGCTCTAATTACACTGGAAGGCCTGTGGCTTTCATTCCTTTTTCTTTCTCTGGTAGAAGAACAACTAATCACTTCCATGTTCTGACTCAAGAGACACAAAGAACAACAGGCAGCGTCCTGATTCCTTTACATGTACAATGGAAATTGTTTTCAGTCGTCATCTGAGCGAGGACATTTTGGAATTTTTGGAAAAAAAAATGATCAACGCTAGTCCTCTTTCTCCATGAACAAGCTCACATACCCCCCGCTCACTGCTTGACCCCTACTAAAGTAGGGCCAATGGTTTCACCCATTTTGGAACTAATGGAACGAGTTCTACTGCGGAAACTAGGGATGCTCATTTTGCCGCCGCACACGTAGTCTGCGTAACTTTAGCGAGTTTCCGACAGACCATGTGTGTGTTGGCGGTGAGTGTGAGGTTGTTGGTGGCGTTATAGCAGTGAACGTAGGCGTAGCAGTGTGTGTACAGTTTATTTGTCGGAGAATAAATGCTACAAAACTACAACTCCTCTGCTCAAGCGAGCTGGAGAGACTGGAGCCGACTTCCTGTATCCTGCAACTCCAGCTCCGCCACTTAAGGTACCTCAAGAGACGAGTCGCTCCTCTGAGCCGCTCAGCTTTTTAATCAATTATTAATGTGTCTTTTAACCGTTTTAACCAATAGCGTTAATCGGTTATCGACGTTAATCGACCACTTTGTCGCGGGGGTATAAAAACCATGACAACCCATAGAAAACACAAGCACTGATCCAAGAATGTGAGCTGAAGTCCAGTTAAAAACACAGGTCATCCTCTGGTTGCAGCTTGCTCCAGTGTTGCTTTTTCTCTGTTTGCATCACGGAAACTGAATATTTTGGGGGTTTTGGACAAAACAAGACACTCGAAGACCTCATTTCAGACATTTTATAAACTAAAAGATGAATACGTTAACTGGAAAAATGAGAATAATAATCATTTAAGTGACATTTTCTCTATAAATGTGTCTTTTTTTTCTTATTGCTGGAACCTGCAACAGTGTGAGCTGTGTTGTGCTGCAATACATCAACAACAGTACACTGGGATGTAATGCTGGGATGTGGGGGGTGCTGTAATAAATCAGACCGTGTACATTTAACCATGAAGGCCTGCAGTGTGAACACAGGCGGATGTATTTAGGCACAACAAGTGAAACAGGGATAAATAGGGCAGCAGCAGCAGAGGGATTCAAACCCCAAATCTAAATGGAGAAATGCAGCGGGTGGTGCTGGTGTCTTACCTCTTCCTCCGTGGCCTGTGTCAGGGTCGAGTTTCCCACCTACTAAGTCGAGGTCACTAAAATCTCCTCCACCTTTAACACAATGTAGAAAAACTCTCACATACTATAACTATAAATCACATTTATTTTTACAAGTAAATGAGTAACCACTTTCACAAGGAAGGCTGACATCTGTAGCTGATAAAGCTTAACAACAAGACAAGAAGTCCTTTAACATCCATTTAAAGGAAGTTGTTTGTGGACTCACCTCCTCCTCCTCCTCCTCCTCCTCCTCCTCCTGGGTTGACAGCGGGTTTGTCAGGTTTGGGATCAGGGCCTGTGGGTACAAACACATTATCCACATCAATAATGAAGAAAGGAAGCAGATGCATTATTATTATATCATATTATTGGACACTTGATCAGCCTCACCGACCGCTGATATGATGGCCACAATACGGTTCAGTTCAAGTTAAACAATTGGACTGAATTAGTCTTGTCTATAAGAAGAAATCTAATGTAAGGAAATATGTCCATTCATATTTTTACTGTCCTCAGTCTTGTCCCGGGTGTTACTGGAGAGCTTTAGCACTCTGCCATCGGTCTACATTATTTTTCTCTCACAGCACATATGCAGCTATAGTGGGGCAGCTAAACTGAAATATTTGTAACAACTGTGCATTTTGCGATAAAAGCAACAAATTTGGCACAGATGTAGGTTTATATGTTATGAAAAGATATAGATATCGGGGCGCCGCCAATTTGGCCCCTGAAAGCTTTTAACCTGAGAAAAAAAACGAATAAAAGGAGCATTCAGGGTCAAACTTCTCCCCCTTGCCTTCATGATAGAAATACAACTAATACACCGTTAGAAAGGCAAGATATTCAGCTTTACATCGGTGTGTTTATCTTCACATTAGCAGTAAAATTGACAGAGATATCGCTGGATAAATGTCTGGGTCACCAGTAACCTCTAATCACAGTTAAAGTGATTCGGTAGAACTTTGGGTTGTATTGCTAACTAGCAACTAGCTTGAAAAATGGCCGCCACGGCCCCCAGGGGCCAAATTGGCGGCGCCCCGATATCTATACCTTTTCATAACATATAAACCTACATCTGTGCCAAATTTGTTTGCCAAATACACAATTGTTACGTGATTGTCGCGTGATGCCATTGGACCCAAAAATACTTTTTCCCCATAGACTTACATTGGGAAAGAGACGTCTGTAACTCAGCGGATCATTTTATTTTTAGGTGAATCAACTTCTCAGTACGAACACTCTAATAGCCCTTAAAGTTATAAAAACCCATCAATAGCTGAATCCAGAGTTATTTCCCTTCCTCCGTTGATGTGAGTGACACCCAGACCGAGGCTGGAGCGCAAGCCGCGACGACAGCGTGACGTTGGGACCCCCGCGACCGAGTCATGTGACCGAGCGGACGCTACCGCGCATGTTCCGCGTGCCCAAGATCCAGGTACTTTTCCAGACGGAAGTCGAGCCATTTAGGCTTCCTTCTCCACTGAGACACTTTCATAGGAATGACGGGGCCCCGCCTCCAATGCTGGATCCAGTTCTCTTAATACATCCATGATCTCTACTGGTGAGAACCTAATAAGAACCATTTGTAATTTCACATCAGAAAGACTTTACCTGGACCGAGAGCATCCCCCAAATCAAATCCGTCACCACCTACAATGCACAAACACACACACTTTAGACACTCATCAAATAATACTTAAAAGTTATCATATTGATGTATTTGTAGGCAAAACTTGTTTACATGTTACTATATCAATATCAATGTGATTTGAATCAAGATCAACAAACTGCGATGCACTGTGTGTTCTGACACCTTTCTATCGGAACCAGCATTAACTTTTTCAGCAGTTTGAGCTCCAGTAGCTCTTCTATTGGATCAGACAACACGGGCCAGCCTTCACTCCCCACGTGCATCAATGAGCCTCGGGTCTGACCCTGTCGCCGGTATATCGGTACTACTTTTATACTTATAACAACTGAAAACCTTTGAAAACTCAAAAACATGTTCAGATATTGTGCTACAATATACATATATAGTGTGTATTGTGACTTCTGCAGAGAGCATACTTTGTTGGACAGGATAGTACTGTTATAACCAAGAGCATCTAGGTCCACAGGGGACATGTTAGAGACTCTGACCCCCTACAGGCTTGGGGAGCGTATTGTCTAATAATAGATGTTGGTATTGTGTGACAGGTGGAAGGATACTAACCATCAGTTTTAGGCTTCTCTGGGACCTTCGGTACCTCTTTGGGCTTTGCAGGTGTGGTCGGATCTAAGGAACAAAGATAATTGAGCAGCGTTACTACCTGGCAGTTAACATTTCTATCCAGTGTTCCTCTAAAAATGTCCCATTAAGACAGGGGTCAGCAACCTTTACTATCAAAAGAGCCATTTTAGGCAAAAAAATAAAAATAAAAATCTGTCTGGAGACGTTCCTGATGCCAAACTGCAAAGCATTTTAGCTTTTGTTGAACGTACTTGCCGTGGCGACACATCATTCGCCATGAAAACATGAAGTTGTTTTTCAAGGGCTAGAAATACTTGTAAACAAACGAAACTTGGCACACTCATTAAAAGTGCTAAAATGTGCTAACACATATGGTTTTTGTGCTTGGGTGTGGCAAGGGAGCTCGATAGCACCCCCTACAAAATTTCAACAAAGCAGCCCTCGCAGTACATTTCACCTAGATGTACAAAATTTCTTAAAGAGTCTCTTGGGGCCATGCTCTAAACCCAACAGGAAGTCGGCTATTTTTAATTTTGTGCGATTTTCTTTGTGTATTTTTGGCCATTTCCAGGCTCTGTATTTTAACAAACTCCTCCTACAGATTTAACCCGATCAACTTCAGTGTTGGTCAGTGCAATATAAAGACCTTTGTGATGAAAAGTTGTTAAAATCGTGAGGTTTTATGAAACGACGTTGACGTGGTGATTCGTCAATGATTCGCCATTGAAAGACAAACTGTTGTAACTCGACTGTTCTTGGTCCAATCTGCCCCAAACTTGACCTACTTCAAAAGAGTTCAGGCCTGAGGACATCTACATGGCAATATTGACTCATAGTCATAGCGCCAACTTCTGGCAACAGCAAGTCAGCGTTATGTGACAAACATCATCCGATTCACATGAAATTTACATTGTGTGATCTACACTTGATAATGAGCAACATAATGCATTTTTAGCGTGTGTTCTCTAGCGCCACATAGTGGACACAGGAAGTGGTGAAAAAATTGTCATTTCCTGTGCCACTTAATCCACGCAGGAAATAACATCTAACTTGTGCGTGCAGTGTCCGATGGTCACTGAAATGCACGGGTGTGTCGACTGGCGTCCCGCCAGTACTTTCGACATGCGGGAAGGTGCGAGGGCCCGATCTTCGCTGCTTGCAGCTTTAAATAAACTACATTATTGGATAATTGATCAGTCTCACCCACTGCCGATATGACAGCCATAATACGGTTTAGTTCAAGTAACACAACTGGATTGAATTATTTGTTGTCTATAAGAAGAAATCTAATGTAATGAGATATATCCATTCATATTTTACTGCTGTTGTGTCTTTTCAGCTGCTGAGCTCACTGGACAAGCATCCAACATTGGATTCAAGTAGAAAGCATTTGATTTATGCTGTAATGTAATGAATGTATGTCTCAGATAATGAGATGGCTGCTGGAGAGTAAACTTCTGAAAATCTAATCAAGACAGGACAGTTTAACGTTACTGCTGCTTGACACGCCCTCCAAACAGGTCACAGTTCAGTTAGGGGTTAGGCACAAACGGGAGCACTTTGGGGTTCAGCGTCTTGCCCAAGGACACTACTACATGTGGACCGGAGGAGCCGGGGATCACACCGCCGACCCGCTCTACCTCTGAGCCACAGCCACTCATTACGTTAGGAGGCGTGTCGTGTAGCCTGTAATTTGCCTTGTAATTTCATATCAGAAAGACCTTACCTGGACCGAAAGCATCGAGCAAATCAAGTCCGCCGTCACCACCTACAATGCACAAACACACACACTTTAAACACTGATCAAATACTTAAAAGTTATCACATTGATGTATTAGTAGGCAAAACCTGTTTACATGTAACTATATTAATATCAATGTTATTTTAATCAAGACAACCTGTGAGGGTCACCTGTCTTAAGGGTCACCTTTTCAACATATACTGAGTGTAGGGAGCCTTCCTTTTAGGCCCCTTTTTCATATGCTGTTTAACATTCACATATTTTTGGTTATCATTCAAGATTAACTTTTAGATTCCCCAGGTCCGCTATTGCGTTCCTCCCTTGATGCCCCCATGTTAGAAAGAGACAGCAGAGGAGCCCTCTTGGATGCCTCTACGGTAGATAAAACATGATGAAGTTGCCTCTAGGGTGCAGTGTGCTAATGGTTGGCCTTAAAATGGAGAAACCATTCCGATCACCGTTAAGCCTGGAACATCCATATTAAAATATGTGAACGTTCCATCCTGTATTGGCCTATAATGAAACCCCTCACTGCCACGGCTGAAACTACAGCTCGCTGGATTTATGTTTCAGCTGACATAAAAGAATTCCTTTTGTTCATGATTAGTTTGTTTAGACGGTATTTGACTCATCTTCATAGCTGAGACGTTTATGATGTAATCCAACAGGTTTAACCTGATCATCTAAACCGCTTGTTTAAAACTGTCAAAATGCCCTCCAAGTCATGTTTCAGCAATTCTATTAATAAAGACAACAACCATACATGGGGCAGCAGTAGCTCGGTCCGTGGGAACCGGAGGGTCGCTAGTTCAACCTGCTCGCCGGGCGCTGTATAGTACCAGCCTGCTCCTGATATACTAGGATGGGTTAAATGCTGAAGCTAAATTTCACAATTGGATTTCCAATACTGATAATGGTGTGTAGTCTGGTGAAGGTCAGGGGTCACCAAAAACACATCCTCTGGTAATGATAAGTATATCTGATGAGTATATCGAGGACATTTTGCTGACTCTTCTTCCCACACAGCCACTTTCCCTGCACACTAAGAGGAACCAGATAACCACTGGTACCATTACCGCCCTCTGAGTCATGGTGTTATCACAGTGCAGTGTGTATCAGAATATGCAATCAACAGTACGACTGGTGCAGTTTGAATGAGGTATTATAGAAGTAAAGAGTTAAGAGTAAATAATACGAGCCATTGGTATACCCCTGTACTACAACATACACCGATCAACCATAACATTATGACCACCTGCCTAATATTCAGTAGGTCCCCCTTTTGCCGCCAAAACAGCCCTGACCCGTCGAGGCGTGGACTCCACTTGACCTCTGAAGGTACGCTGTGCTACGCCGTCAGTAGCAGATCCTTTAAAGGTCCCATATCATGCTCATTTTCAGGTTCATACTTGTATTTTGTGTTTCTACTAGAACATGTTTACATGCTGTAATGTTCAAAAAACACATTATTTTCCTCGTACTGTCTGCCTGAATATACCTGTATTCACCCTCTGGCTGAAACGCTCCATTTTAGTGCATTTCAATGGAATTGCAACGGAATTGCGTTGCTAGGCAACAGTTTGGGTCCATGTTTACCTCCTGTCATCTGATGTCATTCACATACACTGCAACAGGAAACAAACTGGGACACATTTAGAATGTTTACGTTTAAAACCGAGTAATGGTCTAAATATTGCATATTTGTGACATCACAAATGGACAGAAATCCTGACGGCTTGTTTCAAACGCGCAATTTCTGAATACAAGCTGTGTGTATTTCTCCATATATTGAGCGTTTTGATAGTTTAACAGTATTTATATAGCACTTAAACCTGCTTTATAATATAAAAGACCTGGCCATCACTATTTGGCCCTTGTCAAAGTTGCCCACATCCTTACGCTGGCCCATTCTTTCTGTTTCCAACACAAAGTTGAAAATGTTCACTTGCTGTTTAATAGATCCCCCCCACCGCCAGGTGCCATGGTAACGAGATAGTCACTGTTATTCACTTCACCTGTCAGTGGTCTTAATGTTATGGCTGATCGGTGTATATCGGTACTATTTTTATACTTATAACAACTGAAAACCTTTGAAAACTCAGAAACATGTTCAGATATTGTGCTATTGTGATATTGTGACTTCTGCAGAGAGTATACTTTTTTGGACAGGATAGTACTGTTATAACCAAGAGCATCTAGGTCCACAGGGGACATGTTAGAGACTCTGACCCCCTACAGGCTTGGGGAGTGTATTGTCTAATAATAGATGCTGGTATTGTGTGACAGGTGGAAGGATACTAACCATCAGTTTTAGGCTTCTCTGGGGCCTTTGGTACCTCTTTGGGCTTTGCAGTTGTCGCCGGCACTAAGGAACAAAGATAATTGAGCAGCGTTACTACCTGACAGTTAACATTTCTATCCAGTGTTCCTCTAAAAATGTCCCCTTAGGTCAGGGGTCAGCAACCTTTACTATCAAAAGAGCCATTTTAAGCAAAAGAAAATAAATACAAATCTGTCTGGAGCCGCAAATCATTTGAGCATTGTGATGAAGGTAACACAGTTTATAGTCTAAATATATAGTATATAAGTCTAATGCAGTGAGGGCCAAAGAGCAAATGTATTAGGGCCACATTGAGGGAAAAAAAACATCTGAGATTTACAGAATAAAGTCATAACTTTACGAGAAAAAAAGTCGTAATATTACGAGAATAAAATCATAACTTTACGAGAAAAAAGTTGTAATACGAGAATAAAATCACAACTTTACGAGAAAAAAAGTTGTAATATTACGAGAATAAAGTCATAACTTTACGAGTAAAAAGTTGTAATATTACTAGAATAAAGTCATAACTTTACGAGTAAAAAGTTGTAATATTACTAGAATAAAGTCATAACTTTACAAGAAAAAAATTGTAATATTACGAGAATAAATTCATAACTTTACGAGAAAAAGTGATGAAAATATTCTATAATATAGCGTAAACAGATTTTTTCATCTACTGTAGGTAATACACGGACTATGGAGAAGGACCTCACACAACCCCACTGAGAAACATCCCAACTATCTCTAGTTTAACATGATGGTGAAATGTGGTACTACAGAGAAAGTCACTCACCTAGACCATCGAGAGCATCGGACAGGTCAAATCCTGTGTGAGGAAGACATGAGGAACACCGTTACAAATCAACAGTTTCATAGTGGAAGCACATGTGTTCTGTGTTTGGGGTGTTGCAGGGAGTCATGCGTTGTGTTTACTCGTTGCTATGGCAATGCTGACTGATACACCGAGCCGCTTCGAAGCATGAGTCACTGCTGAGAAAGCAGAAGCCAACCCATGTTGCTCAGAGTTACAGAGAAGTCTTACTACAGGCTACGACGGGCTTAGTTACACACACAGAGTCAGACTGTACATTCAGACTACTATGACTAATATGTATCCTGATACACGCTTCACAGTATCAGTATCACACCTGCAGGTACATGGAGAAGAATAGAGCCCTTTTAAACAGTATACACTTCCTGAAACAGCTTTTTGATAGATTTTACAGTAAAGCAGCTGCAGGAAAACTGAAATTACATTTAATGTCTTTCAGTACTTTTACAATAACTTCCAACAAAACAACACAATACAACCAAAGAAGCCAACAGAGACAGCTTCCTACAGACCAGCATGCTGCTGCTGCTGTTGCTGCTGCTGTTGCTGCTGCTGCAGTGATTATTTAGCTCTGACTATAGAGAAGCACATTCCTCTCAGGTCCTAAAGGTTTTCTCTCCTTTTACTCAACTTTCAGATACTTTCAGGTGAAAGAATGTGGAGTCACAGGTTTTAGTTTAACCCAGGGGTGAGCAACTTTTACTGTCAAAAGAGCCATTTTAGGCAAAAATCTGACGAAAAAAAATCTGTCTGGAGCCGCAAAACATTTGAGAATTGTGATGAAGGTAACACAGTTTATAGTCTAAGTATGTAGTATATAAGTCTAATGCAGTGAGGGCCAAAGTGCAAATGTACTACGGAGTATTAGGGCCACATTGAGGGGAAAAAAGTCGGAGATTTCTAGAATAGAGTCATAAGTTTACGAGAAAAAAAGTCGTAATATTAAGAGCATAAAAGTCATAAGTTTACGAGAAAAAAAGTCAGAATATTACGAGAATAAAGTCATAACTTTATGAGAAATAAGTCGTAATATTATGAGAATAAAGTCATAACTTTACGAGAAAAAATTAAAATAACACGTAAAATTACTACTTTATAATATGACTTTATTTTCATAATATTACGACTTTTTTTCCCGTAAAGTTATGACTTTATTCTCGTAATATTATGTCTTTTTTTCTCGTAAACCTATGACTTTAATCTCGTAATATTACGACTTTATTCTCGAAATCTCAGATTTATTTTTTTCCCTCAATGTGGCCCTAATAATCCGTCGTACCGTCGTGCCATAGACCTACAACAATGATAAATAAAAATGAAAATGTAAACAAAAAACAGTTATTCATTTCCATTTTTAAAAATCCACAGGGAGCCGCTCTCCAGCGGCTAAAGAGACGCATGTGGCTCCGGAGCTGCAGGTTGCTACTAGACCCCTGGTTTAACCAATGAATCTGAATATTTAGTTACTGCTTCTTTGACAACGGAAAGTAAGAGAGCTTTATTTGGGTGACCCTAACACCTCATTAGGTGTTAGTTGAATAGATTTAGGCCCTGTTCACACCTGGTATTAACATGCATCCTCAGTGATCTGATCACAAGTGGACAGCTTTAAGTACAGGTGTATTGAGGACGCATTGAGATCGGATCTTTCAGACCACATTCAGTGGTGGTTTGGGCCACATTATGACCACATTCTTTTAGCAGTGAGTAGTGAATGTGTCCTGGACCACATTAAGGACTAGTGATGGGAATTCCGGCTCTTTTTAGCGAGCCAGATCATTTTGGCTCAGCTCGCCAAGAAGAGTCGGCTCTTTACGCTCCCAAACGGCTCTTCGTTTTACCACTTCTGCCTTTTATTAGTCAGCCAAATTTGTTGCGGGTCGGTCATCATTATTAACACATTATTACAGGCGAGCGCTCGTCTGCCTTGCAGCATGGAAACGGCGTCTGTGCTCTACTGTATACTGTCGGTACAACTGTATTTTATTAAAATATGTCTTGTTTATAGGCTACATATCTACAGACTATCAGACCGGAAACAGGAAGTGCATTAGTATGATACTGTCAGAGATGTGCCGTATTAAAGCTGTCCACTTGTGACCTGATCACTGAGCACGCATGTTAATACCAGGTCTGAACAGGACCATAGTTGAACAGAATGAGGGGTCAGCAGCAGCCGTGGCTTTACTTTGAATATTTGTTTGGTGGTTAGGTGTTAGGTTCACACTAATAAAAAAGCAGTTACTCACAGCTCTCCCTCTCTCTCTCTGATAAGATCACTAATAACATGTTTGACATCTTTCCATTATTTTGTATATCAAGAAGTGAAGAAATGTCTACCTGAACTGAATATGTGACGACTAGTATTTCCATTTCAAATCTAATTGTGACCACTGCTTCATGTGTTGTTTTGCCTGGTTAAACACTGATGTGGATTGGTGGCTGGGTACCTTATATTCAGTATTGCTGTTTCATCTTCAACACAGAACCAGTTTACCTACAGACATGTCATTTTAAATCTAATACTATTAAAGATTTCCCTTTCCCTTTCCTCAGGAATCTCTGCAGAATATCAACGTCAGCCTTAACTAAGCTGCAAACTGTGGGTCTAACCTACTTCAAGCACACTGCATGCCATCTACTGCTCATTAGCGTGCCTGTGGTTTCCTCCACCAGCCCTCAGTCTCATTTTCTAGGGGAAGCAGAGGCACGAGGCAGACAAAGGAGACGACACTGAGACTCTAAAATAAACCGAACCACAAGGTTCCATGTCTTTCAGTTGGGTTCTGTCACACGGCCACACTGAACATCTTTCGGTTGTTTCTTCGCTGTGGTTTCAAGTTTCTTCACCTTCAATCTGTGCACCGTGTTTCTTCCACACTGTTAGATGAGTTCTCAATGCTTCACTGTTATAAAGTCCCTGCAGCAGTGATTTAAGCAACACAAGAGCACACTGATGTTGCGTGACGAGGCCTGGCCCAGTGTGTGTTCCAGTTCCTCCCAAAGGTTGGATGGGGTCGAAGTCAGGGAACTACTTCTTTACGACCTGGCATTGTCATGTTGAAACAGGAAAAGGGCCTTCGCAAACTGATGCCACGCACTTGGAAGAAAACTATTGTATTGTGGAGCATTAGGTATTCCCTTAAGTGGACATGAGGGGGCCGTGTCCAAACCATGAAACAAACAGAAGCGTATTGTGTTAATAATAATAATGCTGAAAAGGATAAACGAAAAAAATAAATCTGTGATTTAGAGAATAAAGTCATAATATTATAAAGTAATTATTTGACATGTTATTTTCTTTATTTCTTGTAAAGTTTTGACTTTATTCCCGAAATATTACAACTTTTTTTCTCGTAAAGTTATGACTTTATTCTCGTAATATTACGACTATTTTTCTCATAAAGTAATGACTTTATTCTCATATTACAATTTTTTTTCTCTAAAAGTTCTGTATTTATTCCTATAATAGTATGTTTTTTTTCTCGTAAAGTTATGACTTTATTCTTGAAATATTCAGACTTTTATTCTCGTAATATTATGACTTTATTCTGTAAATCTCAGATGTTTTTTCCCTCAATGTGGCCCTAATACTCCGTAGTACATTTGCTCTTTGGCCCTCACTGCATTAGACTTATATACTATATACTTAGACTATAAGCTGTGATACCTTCATCGCAACGCTCAAATGTTTTGCGGTTCCAGACAGATTTTTATTTTTTTTTGCCTAAAATGGCTCTTTTGATAGTAAAGGTTGCTGACCCCTGTCCTATGTAATACTAAGTCAATGATCACAGCATTTTTCATTATTTTCTGGCAGTAAACAGACCAAACGTTTCATTAATTCATTGAGGAAAATGTGTAAAATGTAAAACATGTTTACTGGATTGATCCTGCAGATCTGAACGGAACAAGAAAAGTTGGTGTTTTATCCAAACAACTAGCCAGCCACACCTTACTGATGTAAGACTGTATGACTCCAATCATCCAACACAATGAACCACACAGCCTACACCTATTATCTGTCCACAGCAGGATAAAGGCTGACTAAAACCTGGACCCCGGGAGGGGGGGGGGGCATGGTCATCATGGAAGATATCAACTTCTGATGTAGGATGTTAACTCAAGGACCCAGATCTTCCCTTCTAGAGCTGCCTACCTAACGTTAAAGGTGCTATATGTAACTCTCAGAAAATCCTTGTTATTAGTGACACCATTGGTCATAAAGTGAACTGCAGTCGGCATCCTGTTGCTCGTGTGCATGCTCACACTCCGTAGGCATGAGCGATCATCCCGGGCATCAGCCAAAACGGTGACGAGACATTACATTATTCCACTGTTGAATACTCGATTCTGATTGGTCAATCACGGAGTTCTGCAGTCTGTAATTTCTCTATAACAGACCGTTGCTATGTATAACAGACCGTTGCTATGTATAACAGACCGATGCTATGTATAGCAGACCATTGCTATGTATAGCAGACCGTTGCTACGTATAACAGACCGTTGCTACGTATAACAGACCGTTGCTATTTATAACAGACCGTTGCTATGTATAACAGACCGTTGCTACGTATAACAGACCGCTGCTATGTATAACAGTCCGTTGCTACGTATAACAGTCCGTTGCTATGGGCGCAGCTATGATGTTGGACTCTGGAGGACCGTTTTTGTGTCAAAATATTGATTTCTTCAGTAAGTAGCCGTGTAATAAGCGGGATAATGTACAGCGGGTCATTGTTGTGAAAGAATACCCGACTGCGTGTCAGGGATTCTTTCACAACAATGACCGGCTCGCCGTACATTATCCCTTCCATCATATATCACTGTTACTATCTGTAATGTCCAATCTCCATGGTACCAAATAGCTCGCCGTTTAACAAACTACTTCATCAGCTAACATTACGAAGCAAAATCATCCCGAGTCCTTTACATAGAAATCAGTCCACAGGCTGTTATAGGCGACCGAGAAAGTCGGGGAAAGTCTCAGTTTTTACGTTACATTTCAATCTGTTCACACAGTGGCAATACAAAGCCATTAATACATGTACATTTTTACATATTAACATAATGGTGTAGTCCTGGAGAGGAGGTCAGACAGCTCAGAGAGTCCACATGATTTAACCTTAGGCTAAGTTAGTTGTTCTTTTGGGTCATGACCTTAGAAATACTGAGGTCATGAGTCCAGGTCCCTTAATGTACCCCACAAAAGATTAGAAAAAACAATTAAATCAAATGTTTTTGCTGTTTCTGCTCAGTTTTTTGGATAAAACACCAACTTTTCTTGTTCAGTTCAGATCTGCAGGATCAAAGACATATTTTCTCGATGAATTAATGAAACATTTGGTCTGTTTACCGCCAGAAAATAATGAAAACTGCTGTGATCATTGACTTAGTATTACATAGGACAAGGAAACATGGAAAAATCATCTTAATTGAGAGGCTCAAAACCAGGGAATAAAAAGAATAATAATAAAATGAATTTTCTGACTATTGACTTATTGATTAATTGACTAATTGTCTGAGCATTATTATTAACATAATAAGTTTGTTTCATGGTTTGGAACAAGGCCCCTCATGTCCCCATAAGGGAATTCCCTAATGCTCCACAAAAAAACGTTGAAAAAGACTTTAAGATAAGAATAGCCTACTTTAAAAAGACACTGCAACACATCCCATAATAACCACAATGTAATCATGTACACAACCTCATCATGTTTGATAATAAACTCCAATAAACTCACCGTCTTGTGATGTTCCAGCAACAAGTAGAAAAAGTAAAACACCGACCCTCAAACCAAACCCCATGTTGACTGTAGACTAACTTTAAGTCTAGTCTCTCTAGCTGCTTTATATATAAACTCTCCTATAGCTCCGTCTGATCGTGTCTCTCTTTTAGCTGTAGCAAGGTATTTGTGGACACAGCTCTCTCTCTTGTCCCGACTGGAGGTGTCCTGTTACAGTTTGTTATTATGAGTCAACTTTGCCTATGAAGGACAGACTGGCTGGGTGTGGCTGCAGCCTGCAAGGAGGGGCGTTGCCAAAGACACATATATAGGAAAATAATGTTAAATTAACCCTTGAACGTATATAATCTATGAGTCAAATCACTGCAGTCTATTCGGCATACAGCAGGAGTCTCATTACATCTCTAATGTTAGATAACAACTTTTTTCCATAGACTTTTTACGAGCCAAAGTGCGTAAAAGCGCGTTTGGCTGTAGAAAAGTTGATATTTAGTTGAAATAAAGTGACTATTTGATGGAACAATTGCAGCCGAATTCACTACTAGACCCTTCTCAGTAATACTAGCAGTTAAAAAGCGCTACACGTGAGTAAATGTTGAGCGGAATCCTTGCGTATACTTGGTTTGATAGTTTTTTGAATGGGATTTGGTTTAAAGTTCAAACAACCACAGACCTTTCTAAAAAATGATTCAGGGTCGTTTTCATGCAGCATTGAAGTCACATTCAGTCATTCAAATGAAACCTGATGAGGAGCCAAATACATAAAAGACATATAGCCTTAATAATACATGAGAATAAACCTGTTTTCACATCAACAGGAGGAGGAGGAGGAGTGGCTGCTTTTCATGCATGTATGGGTATGGGTGTGTGCTGCTGCTCAGCTAACATGAACCAACCAACACTTGCTGCAGAACCGTGGGTGCCACCTTGTATATGTGGATAGACTTCATTTTTAGACTTATTAGTTGTGGTCTGGGCCACGCTTCAAACAGCCCACTTCTGCATTTAATCACACCTTATCCGTCCACTTTCCCTTTGAATCACTGTCTTGTTTGAATACAGGAACCACTCATCGCTCTCCATCCATGCATGACACTGATTATCAACCCTT
Organism: Sebastes umbrosus; assembly: GCF_015220745.1. Lineage (NCBI taxonomy): Eukaryota > Metazoa > Chordata > Actinopteri > Perciformes > Sebastidae > Sebastes > Sebastes umbrosus. Next base: position 12,431,304 of record NC_051292.1, on the reverse strand, counting down.
ATCCTCCCTCCATCTTCTATATGTAGACCCACATCGTCTCTGCCAGTGAAATCACACTTAGTGAACCGTTTTCTCAAATGCTGAGCTGATATTAAACAGAATGACATAGAGGAGGTGATGGAAAACTGTCAGGAGACTAGGCAAGGCAAGGTTATTTATAGAGCACATTTTATACACAAAGGCTGTTCAAAGTGCTTTACATATATAAGAGCAAGAAAAAAAAAGAGCACAAAGTGCATGAGATAAAAACGAATAAAAGAATATAAAAGTGTAAGTTAAAAGCGAAAAAATAAAAGGATAATAAAAACAATTAAAAGACAGTAAAGTGCAGCATTTGATTGATTAAGAAACGCGTCTGAGAACAGTTTGGTCTAGGTCAGGGGTCAGCAACCTGCGTCTCTTCAGCCCCTCTCCAGTGGCTTCCTGTGGATTTTTTGAAATGGAAATTAATAACTGTTTTTTGTTTACATTTTCATTTTTATTTATCATTGTTGTAGGTCTATGGTACGACGGTACGACGGAGTATTAGGGCCACATTGAGGGGGAAAAAAATAAATCTGAGATTTCGAGAATGAAGTCATAGGTTTACGAGAAAAGAAGTTATGATATTATGAGAATAAAGTCATAAGTTTACGAGAAAAAAAGTTGGGATATTATGAGAATAAAGTCATAAGTTTATGAGAAAAAATGTCGTAATATTATGAGAATAAAGTCATAAGTTTAGGAGAAAAGAAGTCGTAATGTTATGAGAATGAAGTCATAACTTTACGAGAAAAAAAAGTTGTAATATTACGAGAATAAAGTCATAACTTTCTCAGATCTCAGATTTATTTATTTTTCCTCAATGTGGCCCTAATACTCCGTCGTACCATAGACCTACAACAATAATAACTAAAAATGAAAATGTAAACAAAAAACAGTTATTCATTTCCATTTTTAAAAATCCACAGGGAGCCACTGGAGAGGGGCTGAAGAGACGCAGGTTGCTGACCTCTGGTCTAACACCAGAACATGACAGCATGTTTATGATCACATATCTCTTGTTAGTTTCTGTGAGCTAAACTTTGCCACCAGAAGGCTCTCTATTGACAACGAGCTCAGCTTCTTCTTCATATTTTGGATTTGACATGTTGGCTTGATGAGCATCAATAGTTCTTATTTTCAATACTTTACATGTTATTTAGCTTTCTGAATACGTTTTCGCAAACTTGAATGTTGATATTTTTTGTGGAGCACTTTTAATATTGATAAACAAATTAGATAACCATTGGCACACATTAACCAAATAATACAGTTTAATACAAATGAATAGACACACAAGTTCACCATGCATGATCGTCTTTATTGATTCACCAAAGGGTCATAAAGTCTCCTCCACCGGTCACCCAGCTTTCTGCATGCTGACTCAACACTTTTGCATTTAAAGTAGATTACAGACAGAAGGAACCCGTGATAAAAATATGGTTTAATGATTCGGCATATTCAGGAGGGTGTGATCATCCAACCGTCCTCTTCAGGTCTGAAAACACAAGCAAGCTTCCATCAGTATGTGTGTCTCTATCTGTTAGAGCCAACAGGATATGGTTTATTTTATAAAAATGTGAGTGGACTCACAGATGTCTTCCTGTATGCCCACACTTAGCGCATGGGCCTGTCAAAGCGAGATGTATAGCGAGCTGTCAACTGCTGCAGCAGGCGGAGCTGCTGCTTCTGGTTCTCCATGACGGCGCTCAGTTTCTGGACCAGAGTCCCCTGGCAGTCTGACCCAGGGGTCACAGGAAGAAATTATATATATATATATATATATATATATATATATATAGATAAAAAGAGATAGTTTAATTTCTAATTAGAAAGAGACATATCTTTGGAAGTTGTAGTTAAATGAGCTAGTAATAAAAGACTCACCTCCTCCACTGGGGTTAACGGTGGGTTTTACAGCTGTGGGAACAAGAAGAACATCACATTAGTTATGACGATATGATCATCTGAATTTATTGTTTTAACAGATGCATTTAGATCAACTCATAACCACTGACTTATGTCATATTTCTGTTATACCATCTAATGCCATCAGGTTATATGCAGGATGTGCACTTGTCGTGTAAATTTGGTTGCAATTATACAACGATGCCAACTCACGAGAAAACATATTTTACCATTTGAGTCCACATATGTACGACAGAGTATTAGGGCCACATTGAAGGAAAACAATCTGAGATCACAAGAATAAAGTCATCAATTCTGACTTTATTCTTGTAATATTATGACTTTTTTTCTTGTAAACTTCTGACTTTACTCTCATAATATTACGACTTTTTTTCTTGTAAAGTTACGACTTTATTCTCATAATATTACGACTTTTTTTCTCTTAAACGTGTGACTTTAATCTCATAATATTACAACTTTTTTTCATAAACCTATGACTTTATTCTCATAAATATATGACTTTATTCTCGTAATTTCAGATTTTTTTTTTCCTCCATGTGGCCCTTATACTCCGTCGTACATCTTGTATGTGCCAAATTGTGGAGGAGACTAGGTTAAATTTATAGAAAGCAAATAAGAGTGGAGAATCTGTTGGTGTAGGACAAGAAAAGTGTAGTTCTACAGCAGTTCTATGGGCTGAGGCGTGCTTCCATACATGGCCGCACGATGGTGCTATCAGCATCAAACACTTCCACCAAATGTCATTAAAATGTGTATTTTGTGAGATATCCTGCTGATCAGACAGACCTTAAACATCACTTCTTCACTTCACTAATTATAATCATCATAATCACTGATCATGTTCTAACAAGCTGCCAATAACAATCAGGAAATCTTACAATTGGCTCAATGAGCTCTGACATAAGATGTAATAATATAATGTATAAAATTCAAGGGACTGATTTCATCGTCACTATCTCTGTGCAAATACAACTTCAGATGCATGTCTGATTAGGTGCTGAGTCATTTAGAGGAATAAATAATATAAAAGAACCAAAAAAGGAAAGAATAGTTTAGAACACTTTACCTGGACGGAGAGCATCGTCCAGGCTGAATCCTGGAACGAAGAACATTTTAGAATTCACTTAATCTCCAAATGAAAATCATATACATTTCAGTTGTTATTAGAGCAAATACAACTCAATCAATACGACATCATTAAATCTCTAAATGAAGACAATGCTGTTCATCTATCCAGTGGAGCTACACACACTCAGATACAACTCTTCATGTTCTCTCATGTGTGATTGTCGAGAGTTGGTAAGAGATGAGCAAGAGGAAGTTTTGTTGTACTCACCTCCTCCTGCAGGCTTGGAAGGTTTGGGATCTATAGATCAACAGATAAGAAAGTATTCATTCAAACTACAATATATTATCAGACTATAATTAACCTGACCCGGTCCCAAACTCTAATCAATATGGTGTAAATTATTGCTATCAGCTGTATATAACCTTTGTTAGAACCTCTTCTAGTTTAATATCAGAGAATCATTACCTGGATGAAGAGCATCTGACAGGTCGAACCCAAAGCCATCTAAAAAAATGCAGAAAAAAAAAATTAAAAACTTAATTACATAACTTAATAATAATGACACCCTCACATATGTATATATATATATATATATATATATATGTATATATATATAACATGCAGTATTAATGTATTATTTTCACCTCCTCCAGCAGTGGGTTTAGCAGGTTTGGGTTGTGTAGCGGCTCCTGTAACATAGAGGTGAATACAGTAAATAGAGGGACTGCACACCTGTGACATTTTGCGATAAAAGCAACAAATTTGGCACAGATGTAGGTTTATATGTTATGAAAAGATATAGATATCAAAGTTCAGTATCACTTTAACTGTGACTAGAAGTTACTGGTGATCAAGAACTTTATCCAGCGATATCTCTGTCAGTTTTACTGCTAATGAAAAGATAAATACACCGATGGAAAGCTGAAGATCTTGCCGTTCTAACTGTGTCTAAATGGAATCAACCCCTGATCATATTAAAGCTATACCCGTATGAAGCGGTAACATCTACTGAAGCTGCTCACCTTTGCCACGAAGGCTATCAAACAGGCTCACACCTGTTTGAGAAAGACATGAAAACTCATTAATCACTTCCTGCTTCACTTACAACATCCAACAGCTTCAGGTTCACGACGTTGATGGCTTTAAAAACACGTATGAATATTGAACAACATAAAATGTAGTAAATGACTTTGACTTGTTGGTACCTTCCTCTGTTGTCAAACCCGTATGACGTTTAAAGGTCCCATATTGTAAAAAGTGAGATTTTCATGTATATTATAAAGCAGGTTTAAGTGCTATATAAATACTGTTAAACTATCAAAACGCTCAATAGAAATACACACAGCCCGTATTCAGAAATTGCGCGTTTGAAACAAGCCGTTAGGATTTCTGTCCATTTGTGATGTCACAAATAAACTATATTTAGACCATTACACGGTTTTAAACATTCGAAATGTGTCCCAGTTTATTTCCTATTGCAGTGTATGTGAATAACATCAGCTGACAAGAAGTAAACATGGACCCAAACTGTTGCCTAGCAACGCAATTCCATTGCAATTCCGTTGCAATGCACTAAAACTGAGTGTTTCAGACAGAGGGTGAATACAGGCATATTCAGGCAGACAGTATGAGGAAAATAAAGTTTTTTTTTAACATGTAAACATGTTGTAGTAGAAACGCAAAATACAAGTATGAACCTGAAAATGAGCACGATATGGGACCTTTAATATATAATATATTTATTACCCATGCATATACTGTAATAGAAAAGATGCAACTGATGGCGTCTGAAGCCTTTACACACTCACCACTCCAACGCTTCAGCCGGAGAGCAGCTGCTGCAGGACCGGGATCTATTATCGCAGAAACATCAAGTATAATAACACTTCTTTTATTTATAATGTAATAACTTTAGGAGAAAAAAGTCGTGATATTACGAGAATAAAGTTATAACTTTACAAGAAAAAAAAGTTGTAATATTACAAGAATAAAGTCATAACCTTACAAGAAAAAAAAGTTGTAATATTGTGAGAATAAAGTCATAACTTAACGAGAAAAAAAGTTGTAATATTACATATATATATATATATATATATATATATACACACATAGGTCACTCACCGTTGTCATTGCGGGCATCAGACAGGTCAGATCCTGGAAGACATTTCAACATCAGGTTATCATCAATATAGCAACAGATGGAGTGACAAGTCCTGACTGGTATAAACTGTGTTCACTGTGGTGTGCACTTGCACAACCTAACCCTGACACTACCATGAGTTCAGTATTAGGATGCTGCAGTGAGTCACACAGTCTACATCTGTCGTTTTCTAGGGCTCTTTGGACACCAGCAGGTTGTTTCCCAACAGAGCAGCCGGTATGGCAACACCTCTTAACCGAGATGTTGGGAAACCCAAAGCTGCAGTGGGCGGTGTTGAGCTGTCCTCCTCCTCCTCCTCCTCCTCCAACAAAAACAACACCAGATAATCAGGCACACCCACAGTCGCTGCTTTAGAAACTGGGAACAGGAGGGTCTGCAAGTCCCTGCATGGACCAAGTACAGACTATGGACTGGTAGCTGGAGGGGTGCCCGTGAGCAAGGCATCAGACCCCCAAACTGCTCCCGGGCAGCTACAGTATATAGTAGTGGCCCACTGCTCCTAATACTAGGATGGGTTAAATGCAGAGAGTAAATTTCACTGTGTGACAATAAAAGCTGATTTACTTTCTAAAGCCTCTCAGGCATTACCTTTTCATCATTACCTAAATCCATACCATAACCATGAGGCTATTAGTCTAAACCAGGGGTCAGCAACTTGCAGCTATTTAGCCCCTCTCCAGTGGCTCCCTGTGGATCTTTAAAAATGGAAATGAATAACTGTTTTTTGTTTACTTTTTCATTTTTATTTATCATTGTTGTAGGTCTATGGTACAACGATACGACGACGACGGAGTATTAGGGCCACATTGAGGGAAAGTAGTAATTTTGTGTGTTATTTTCTTTTTTTCTCGTAAAGTTATGACTTTATTCTCGTAATATTATGACTTTTTGTCTCGTAAAGTTATGACTTTATTCTCGTAATACTACGACTTTCTTTCTGATAAAGTTATGACTTTATTCTCGTAATATTACAACTTTTTTTCTCGTAAAGTTATAACTTTATTCTCGTAATATTATGACTTTATTCTGTAAATCTCAGATGTTTTTTCCCTCAGTGTGGCTCTAATACTCTGTAGTACATTTGCACTTAGGCCCTCACTGCATTAAACTTACAGTATATACTATATACTTAGACTGTAAGCTCTGTTACCTTCATCACAATGCTCAAATGTTTTGCGGCTCCAGACAGATTTTGGCTCTTTAGATAGTGAAGGTTGCTGACCCCTGACCTATAACAAGCAACATAACATGATAGTAGTGTAAAGATATATCTTACCTTTTACTGTTGTTCCAGTGACCAGGAGTAGAAGGAAAGCAACTCTCAGACCAGACATCATCTTGACTGCAGCTCAGCTCAGTATACTGTAGAGTAGAGTAGAGTAGAGTAGATGAGCTGCAGCCCTGACTCCAGCTACCTTTAAACAGCAGACTGACAGGGTGTGGCCGTCTCACGGGGCTCTTACAAAAGGTGTATTGCGAAAAAAAATATTGTTATTGAACCTGACAGAAACAGATTAGTTAAAAACAAACAGAACAATTAGTGGTTGGTTAGAATGAGTCCTAGAGGAGACGCCCTCACTCTTCTCTGGGTTATTGTGAAATTACATCTCGTGTTTCCTTTAATATCAGAATATCATGAAACTATCCTCTGGTGTCTGATGCATTTCACATATTTCACAATCATAATTTATTTATTTTATTTCATTTAAAAATGGTCATATTTTATTAGAATAAAGAGCTACATTGAAAAAAATATCTTCACAATATCCCAGCAGAGTTGGGGCCACATTTTAAAATATTGATATTCATCTCAATCAATGCCCATCCACTAACCTTATTTAAATCACTTCTTTTATTTGTATAATTCAGTTCAGTACTTATTAAAGCACGGGTTATACTTCCCATGTCTGCAGGACGTCTGATAGAATCTATGGAACTGAATTGATTCAGAATTTAGCACGCGGTTGACCTTTGTGTTGCAATTTACAGAAAACATAATTAACCAGTGAAATATGGAAAATTCTGATAATTAAAAGAAGGGTAGAACAATTTTCGGAGTGAGGTGGGGTTGGTTTGGACCTCAAAATGTAGTTATCCATGTGTATAACAGGGGAAAACAGACTCTAGTTTGGTGAGACGGTCTGTGCCCATGGGGGTGAAACATTTGCTGTGAACTAGTCAGAATGTCAGAATAACCAAATCATCATTTGACCCGAGGGTGTCTGATAAGCTGCTAGAATGATGCTGTTGTTTTGTTAATGAGCTTGAATGAAAAGTGCCCTTACATTAATGATTTAACAGCATGTCAGCCTGTGATTTTGAGGCTGCATACAGTGCTCACTTGATATCATGTGACTCCAAAACTTGGAGCCAAAAGCGTCAAAAGTGCCTACAATGTGCATCAGAACTGGACCACGGAGCAATGAAAGAAGGTGGCCCGGTCTGATGAATTTTCTTTTACATCATGTGGATGCCAATGAGTTGGAGGTGTCGACTCGGCCTGCAAATTTCTCCAGATCTCAATCCGATGGAGCATCTGTGGGATGTGCTGGACGAACAAGTCCGATCCACGGAGGCCCCACCTCGCAACTTATACAGGACTTAAAGGATCTGCTACTGACGGCTTGGTGCCAGATATCACAGCAGACCTTCAGAGGTTTAGTGGAGTTCATGCCTCGGCGGGTCAGGGCTGTTTTGGCGGCAAAAGGGGGACCTACTCAATAATAGGCAAGTGGTCTTAATGTTACGGCTGATCGGTGTAGATTCAACGTATCCATGGTTTGCAGAAACGTATACAATGACAACAAATTTTCCTGGCGACTGGGCTGAATAGAAAGATCTTTTTACTCAGCACAATAAGTCTCAAGAAATATTAAGAGCCAGTAATATGAAACTGCTCCCAACAACTCCCCATGCTCTGCCTTTCTTTAGCCTATTTTCTTTCATTTTCTCCAGGAGATCCTATATTAAGGGAGACTGGGGACGGTTGCAACACTTCTCTCAGTTACTCAGAGACTATTATTGGACTAGAGCAGGGGTCGGCAACCTTTACTATCAAAAGAGCCATGTTAGGCAACAACAAACGAAAAAAAATCTGTCTGGAGCCGCAAAACATTTGAGCATTGTGATGAAGGTAACACAGTTTATAGTCTAAGTATATAGTATATAAGTCTAATGCAGTGAGGGCCAAAGTGCAAATGTACTACGGAGTATTAGGGCCACATTGAGGGAAAAAACATCTGAGATTTACAGAATAAAGTCATAATATTACGAGAATAAAGTCATAATATTACGAGCAAAGAAGTCGTAATATTGCGAGAACAAAGTCATAACTTTACAAGAAAAAAAGTCGTAATATTATGAGAATAAAGTCATAACTTTACGAGAAAAAAAGAAAATAACACGTAAAATTACTATTTTATAATATTATGACTTTATTCTCTGAAAAGTATGACTTTATTCTCCTAATATTACAACTTTTTCTCGTAATATTATGACTTTATTCTCTCTTTATTTTTTTTCCTCAATGTGGCCCTAATACTCCGTTGTATCGTCGTACCATAGACCTACAACAATGGTAAATAAAAATGAAAATGTAAACAAAAAAACAGTTATTCATTCCCATTCATTTTTTAAAATTGCGGGTAAACTATCCCTAAATTTACCTCACAATGACGTTGAAAAAAGCAATATAAATTTGTATTTGGGTAAAATATCCTTATATTTACCTCACAATGACATTGAAAAAAGCAATATAAATTTGTATTTGGGTAAAATATCCTTATATTTACCTCACAATAACATTGAAAAAAGCAATATAAATTTGTATTTGGGCAAAGTAACATTTTATATACCCCACAATCTTTTTTTGATATGGCTGCTTAGCTTGTGATAGACTACATTAGTTTAAAGTGGATTTTCCCAAAAGTTTCCCCATCCATCACATCAATTATTCAGAGTACAGTAAGTTACAATCTAATGCATTCATAAATGTTGTAGGGATGAACTGAAAAGGCTCCTTTGTCTTAACAGTTAATCAGTTTTGTTTTTTTGCATCCTGTGACACAATTTGCTCGGGGGCGGAACCGTGGAGAGATAAACCCCACCATGCAGGGCGCACCAGCCGGACTCATTGAAGTGACGCACTCGGAAAGGAAGCTGCTCGGTTCCGGAAACAAAGACATGTGGCTGCAGTCGGTGCTGCTGCCTCTCCTCCGGCTCTACTACTGCGGGATCCGAGTCCTCATCTACCAGATGTTCAACACATCTTTTACTCTACCAGGTGAGCTCAGCTTCTGTTCACTAAACTGTCCTCTACTCTGCTTAATACTAATTAATCTGTGTTCTTGTTTCCGCACCGGACTGCGTTAGAAAAGTGATAGTTTAAAGATATATTCTCTTATTTTGCCTACAAATGAACAAAGTTGATGGAGCCTGAGCTGAGATTGTTCAATAGTGGTGTCTTCTGGTCAATTCGGCATAAATGTGATAAAGTTTGAGATTTGTATTAACCCTCTGAGACCCACAATAGAGCCAGTCTAGTCTAAGTCTTCTTTAGGGGGAATTTAAAGGTCCCACACAGCCCGTATTCAGAAACTGCGTTTGAAACAAGCCGTCAGGATTTCTGTCCATTTGTGATGTCACAAATACACAATATTTAGACCATTACACAGTTTTAAACATTCTAAATGTGTCCCAGTTTATTTCCTGTTGCAGTGTATGTGAATGACATCAGCTGACAGGATGTAAACATGGACCCAAGCTGTTTCCTAGCAACGCAATTCCGTTGCCACTCCGTTGAAATGCGCCAAAACAGAGCGTTTCAGGCAGAGGGTAAATACAGGTATATTCAGACAGACAGTATGAGGAAAATAATGTTTTTTTTGAACATTAAAGCATGTAAACATGTTCTAGTAGAAACACAAAATACAAGTATGAACCTGAAAATGAGCATGATATGGGACCTTTAAGGGGAGATAGCAGGTCAGCAGTAGATGACACATAGAAGTGGTGTACATCATCTGAAAGCTGGGAACCTGGAGGTTAATATGAGATGCAGCTCAGCACTGTGTGTCAAGTTGATCTAGTCATAGATCAGAAATAAACATGAAATAATGATTTAAAATGGATTGTAACAGCTTAGAACATTATGATAGAAGCAGGGAATGAAATTAGCATCTGCCACCTGCCAGATAATAGGGTAAATTTCAGGTCACCTGCCACCATGGCAGAAAAGGTTTTCCTTATATTAAGAAATATTATTTTTAAAAAGAAATTCTAAAGTCTAAATCAAATATAGATTAACAATTCATTTTACAGGTCCACAAATGTCATGGTAATTAGGTGATAATTAGCAAGTAACCTATTTGAAATTTCTTTAAAATTTCTGCCAAATTACCCCAATATTTACCTCAAAATGTATCTAAAATTACTTTATTATAAACATTATTTAATAATTATATTCCGCTATTTCTCAATAGCTGGTAATTTAGAACCTAAAGAATACAAAGTTAATTGATATGCTTTATTTCCATGTCTGCTGGTAAATATATAATAATTAGCATAATAACTTCTTTGAAATTTCTTTAAAAACCTCCCTGAGTCATGACATCAGCTACCAGGTTACATTTGTGGAGACAATAAGTCACAAAGGTGATCAGAAGAGTCCTTCTATTAGTTTTGGTTTTCCACCTCCGATGAAGAGCAGCCGCTTCTCAATCCTAAGGGCCCTATTTTAACCATTAGATGCTATTTTAGCACATAATTATTAAATAATGTTTATAATAAAGTAACTTTCGATACATTCTGAGGTAAATATTGGGGTAATTTGCCAGTAATTCCACAGAAATTTCGAATAGGTTACTTGCTAATTATCACCTAATTACCATGAAATTTGCTGACCTGTAAAATTAAGTGTTACCAAATATAGTCATGGATTAGGGTTACATGATATATTGCATAATTCTACGGTCTGGTACCACTGACTCAGTGTTTACAATTTTAAAGCGTTCTAGCTAGATTTCAGAAGTGGCAAACAAAAACAAATTAAGTGGCCGGTAGAATTTTTCTGTGACCTGCCACAGTGGCAGGAGAGGAAAAAGGTTCATATCAGTGAGGAATGAACTTTGCCTCGCCTGATCTGATGACATCTTATGACATCTTATGACATTTTGGCATTCAAAAAGGGTTTCTAATCCAATTTGCAATGAAGAAAAAAGTTGACCTTAAGTACATTTAATAATGTACTACTAATACTACTACTGATATCGATATAGTAGCGCTTGCAAACATAAACTGCTCAGACGGATGTTGAAAGCAGCAGAACACTGTAAAACAAAGAACACATTCACAGCTGCTATCTTGTAGTAATGCTCTTAATGCACACTCACACTGAAGTGATATTGTATTGCATCTAAATTCATCTCAATTTAAAGCCATAAACCCGAAATGAAAATGTGCGTGGAAGCATGTGATAGTAGAGTGAGACTCCGGTAATGTGCTCCACTTTAAGACAAAAGGACGACTGTGTCTCAGTCAGTGGGAAATGTGGGTTTGGACTTGAGGTTTACACACTCTTAATCTCACAAAGAATGCAGGCTGTAATAAGAGGATTTCCCAAATTCTTGTTATTCATGTGGAATATCCCGCACCGGGACTAAAAGATAACGCCTGACTGGCTCGTGATTTCTGATTCAAAAATTCCAGTTTTGCAGCCTGGCTCTGGCTCTTTCTTTCTTTTTTATAGTTTTAGTAGGGCTGACTACTACTGTTGCCATTAGGGATGCACCGATACCACTTTTTTTCAGACTGAGTACAAGTACTTAGATTTGGGTACTCGCTGATACCGAGTACCGATACGAGTACTTCTCTGTGCCTAAAGACCCTCGTTAACAGCCAGCTGGAGGGTGTGAGCGACACACGGCAGGCTGGGGAGTCCCGCATACGAGGCGGGGCGAAAGTGGCTCACGGCCGCAGCTTTACAGCGCTCCCCGCCCGGACCTCGCCGCACCTCGCCGCACCGTGATGGGGCTCCCTGCTCCCAGTGCGACTGTTGACCAGGGCGGACTGTCCTCAGTGCGCCCCAACCGCGTCGTGCCGCGGCCCACGTAAAAGGCGCCAGGGGTCTGCGGCGTTGTCGGCGACCCACCCGACCCATTTTGAAACATGAATCAAGGAGTCTAACGTGCGCTGCGAGTCAGAGGGTGCAAGCAAAACCCCGTGGCGCAATGGAAGTGAGGGCCGGTGGTGCGCGGGGTCGGGATCCCACCTCAGCCCGTCTCGCCCGCACCGTCGGGGAGGTGGAGCGTGAGGACCCGAAAGATGCTGACGAGAGGGTAACGTCACGCTGCCGCAAAGTGGTGCCGTTGTATCGGAGCCGCTTTGTGAGTACGAGTACATGAGCACAGTATCGGACCCGATACTGGTATCGGTTTTGGTGCATCCCTAGTTGCCATGGTAATTGACATCCAAATCAGTATTCGAATGCTTTTTAAAAAATATATATATATAAGTATGTCATAGTAAAATAGCCCATGAAATAAAGAACAAGGCAAAAGTGAGCTTTTATTTCCTGGTGATCTCCCAGCTGTCACCTTATTTAGGTGTTTATAGTGAAATGAGGAGGTATCGTATCATATAACTCCTCATTTCACCTTTACCACTCAGCCGTTCCTCGTCCGTTGCAGCGCTTTCAAACAAAAGTTCAGCTCAAAGCAGCGCCTCCTCGCTCGCGGCCAGTTAGGAGTCGGACATTCGAATAGAAAACAATGCAATCAAACTGATTTTGTCACCTACGCTTGTAATATGTAGGCTACACACATCCCAATACAGTACACCTCTCTGTGTTGTACACATCACATTACCTCTAGATTTTTTTTTATGAACCCCCCCAACCTTAAAGTTCAAACTGCGCCGAACTTACTCAGGCTCAGTTTTTCTTCCGTCCTCGGTGTGATATTGCATTCTGAGTAATAGAAAGTAGAGTAGTATATAGAAAATAAGGTAATATAGAACAGAATAATAGAAATGTTGTTTGCCTTACTTACAATAAACTAATACACTTAAAATATGCCAGTCTTGGTTAGAAATTGTGGCAGAGAGACAGATCTAATTAAAAGACCATTTGTTTACGCTTAGTTGCCAGTTTATTAGGTACACCTGACTAAAGCCAGAGCGGTCTAATACAACAATAAATCCTCCCTTCATGAAAGTTATCTTGTTCAGTTTTTGTTCAAACCATTTTAGAGAGGAGTTGATTCAACTTTATGATCATTTTGGATCATATAATGGGCAAAATATTTGAAACGTTGTCAGTATAACACAGTATAATTCAACAGGAGCTGCCAAAATGACCATACAAATAAACCAACGCCACTTACAACACCTAACAAACTGGAAACTGAGTGTACATAAACTGTGTTTTTGTAGATCAGAATACTGCAAACTGACTTCTTTTCACTGTGATAGTTTCTTGTGTCCATGTAAGCACAGCTAAATCCTATCCCAGTGTAGTTTCACAAATGGCTATAATGTTTTGATCAACATGCTCAAATGTGTATTTCACTATTCTTGTTAGGTGCTCAGTAAGTGGATAGCTTACCAAAGGAACCAATGGAGGGTAAAAGTTCAGGACCTTCATGCTCCGGTCTCAATCTGGTCGCACACCCACGGGCAAAAAGCAAAGTCTGGAAGTACTTTGGCTTTGACACAGATGCAGATGGCTGCATATTGCACTGGAAACGGATATACTGTCGCGTATGCATGAGTCAAATCGCTTACTCTGGAAACACGTCCAATCTTTCGTACCACCTTGAAAAGAACCACCCCGTAGAGTTCAGTGAGTTTGTGAAGAGCAACACGGATCAGATGCGCGAGGCGTTTGCCACGGCGTTCTCCAGGATAAAGACCGAGCCTTCAGGTGTACATGTTCAGCAACACTCCCAGGACACAAACTTAAGGCAGAGTTTATACTATGAAAACAGACGACACAATGATCTGACGATAGCTGTCATCAACTTCATCTGTGAGGGGTTATACCCTGTATCTTTAGTTGAAGAGCCTACTTTCAAGACCTTAATGAACACCATCGATCCTGGGTACTCTCCACCGAGCAAAAGCGACCTGGTGGTTAAAATGCTTCCTCAGATGTACTGCCGTGCCCGGGACATGGTCTTTAGTGAGCTTGCTGGGGTTATGAACTGTGGCGTTACTACAGACCTTTGGCAAAGCCAAACCCAGAATAGGACATACATTTCACTTGCTGTGCATTCAGTTAATTACAACAGTACTACTGGCTTCTCTATGACCAACAAGTGTCTTAAAACGTTTGAAGTACAAGAGGACAACACGTCCGAGAACATCACCAGAGCGATGTATGAAGCATTTGTTGAGTGGGGGATAACTCATAAAGTCAGCGGTGCCACCACAAGTGGTTCGGTGGACATTGTGAAAGCGTGCTCACTCCTGGACCTGTCAGTGGAAATGCCTTGCCTTGGACATACCGTCAATCGTGCAATGGATGAAGCCTTCCAGATGCCGCGAGTCGACAGCTTTTTGGGATGTTGCCGCAAACTTGTTGATCATTTCAGAGAACCGGCGGTGTATCTGCTGAGGGAAAAACAGAAGCAGCATGGCCTCGCTCAGTGTGCACTCATCACAGACAGGGGGAGGTCTTGGTTGGCCACATTGGCAATGTTACAGAGACTGAAAGAGCAACAGGTTGCTGTAACTGCAACACTTCTAGAGAGTCCCAGCAGTCATCATTTCAGTTTCGATGGCCCTGTCTGGGCCTTGTTAGAGGGCTTGATTGAAGTCCTCCAGCCTTTTAAAGTTGTGGCAAACATGATCACCTCTTGCAAGTACCCAACCATCAGCATGGTTAGGCCCGTGCTTCATATGCTGTTGAACACCACCCTCAAGATCAAGGAAGGGGACCTCAAGGAGATCAGCATGACCAAAGAGATCATCTCAAAGGTCCTATCAAGCACCTATTCACAGAATACACAGCTATCGCAAGAAATTTCAACATTCCTCAACATTGCCACGTTTTTGGATCCTCGATACAAGAAGTTGCCTTTCCTGTCCACGCAGGAGCGCTCCAAAGTTGAGAGTAACATCATAGAGGAGGCAAAAGCAATCCTTGAGAAGCAGATGGCGGAGCCACCATGCCTAGATGATTTCACCTTGGTATCTGATGAACCACCTTGCAAGAAGCAGACACCTCAAAGAGAATCTGCCAGCAGTGCAACCCAAGACAACCCTTTGGCTGCCATATTCTGTCAGTCTGATACAGACCAGAGCCAGGAGGAGCTGCATGCACAGGTGGTAGAGGAGCTGAGCAACTACAAATCACAAAGAGTCCTAGGTCTGAATGAAGACCCTTTACTGTGGTGGTCGAGTCATGCACCCTTGTTCCCCACCCTCCCCAAGGTGCTCCAGAAGTACTGGTGTGTTCCCGCCACGAGTGTACCTTGTCACAGGATGTTAAGCTCCTCTGGGACAGTTCTGTGTGGGAAAAGGAACCGCATAGCTCCAGCTTTAGTAGATCAGCAGGTCTTCTTGTATGAGAACTCACGGAGCTACTATGAGCCTGAACCCTGTGAAGATGATTTGGACAGTGTTTGGAAGGGAAACTGCAGTCTGGGCCAGCCACTTGAATGACTGTGTGATGTTGATGACTGCATGCTGTGTGGCCTACATGTACAGTGTGTAGAACTGAATACCCCTCCGCTCACTCCTCCCTTTTCAAGACTGCGGTAACATGAAGCGCAGAGTGCAAAACTGTGGTAACTCCGTTGGCTTCACTCAAGAGGCCATCCATATAGAAACGAAGGGCTCATTCTATGCTAATGACAACACAATGATTATTAGTTTCAGGTCATTATACACTAATGAAAATATAGTTATGAATATTAGATTCCATTTTTGCTAATAGATCCCCGATATGTTACACACTGGCCCTTTAAAACTATTATGGAGGTGTATCGGTCAGTAGTAGGAAAATGGTAATAACCGCTGATAACCTTTCTTTGAGTTTTAGCCTATAATCTGTATGAAAAGTTTGACCTAGCTATGTCTCACCCTGTCATTTTAAAAGATTTGTTAATATTTTGGGGGGAAATGCTTATTTGCATTCTTTCAGAGTGAGATGAGAAGATTATCAATCTCTTGTCTGTGGAGATTGGAATTAATCTTCTCATCTCACTCTAAGAAAAAACTTGAAGATGGAGGGAGTGTATTAAAGCCTATAAATCAACTATACAAATCAATTTTCTTATTTTGCTACTGCAAAATCATGAAACTGCTGTGGTTTGGCATCACATTTTTCCTTCAACACAGCATTTATTCTGTCAAAATCTGTACAATAAACATAACAGCAGAACCAGCCATAATATATACATACTGGATTAAACTAATCTGTAATCAGAATTTTAAAATTCTTTAAAAAAATAAATAAAAATCGGGCTCTATGATTCAACTTTTTAATAACGTGGGATGGATTGTAAGTACCTCCTGTTTAAGGTCATTAACTGTGGATGATAAAAATGTCTTGCTGTGCATGTATGAAAGTAAAGATTTTGTTTTCAACATTTGCCTGACTGATTGATGTCCAAACTTCCCATTTGTATTGATGCATTTTTATGAATACAATCACAATTATGAATTAATTGTATTAATTGATTGATCATTTAGTCCACATAGTTTATGTGACTACATTTACCTGTCATTAATGATACTGATTCCTCATGTGGTCCCTCTCTCCTCCCACACAGTCTTACCCAAGCAGAATGGAAGGGTTGCCATTGTGACTGGGGGTACCAGAGGAATGGGTTATGAGACAGCGAGACACCTGGCAAGCCTTGGCATGCATGTTGTCATAGGTAGGCTATACTGTCCAATCACATGACACAGGTTAATACATCTCTGCAGTCCACCTCTCATTTGCAATGTTGCCATTTTTAATGTGAAATTGCAATAATAAAAATGTTGTCGCTAAAATCAATGAGTAATCGTGATAAATAATAGTGATTTGGCCATAATGGTGCAGCCCTACTGTACGTTCAAACGTTGTTGTGTCTAATATGAAGAGGAGGAAACCTGCAAATGAAAGCTGGACTGCAGAGAGAGAGTGTGAGATCTGGATCACACGGAACCCCATTATGTTATGTATTTATAATGTTTACATGATAGTTGGTGCACGTTGTGTGGATTATTTAAAAAAAGACCTGTACGAGTGTGAAAGATCCAGCAGTCGCCTCGGTTAATAACTTTGAGATAGAATGACTGATGAAAGCTGAGCTGTTAGCCAGTCTGGTTGAGTTGAAGTAGATAAACTGCTGGACATCAGCCCACCAAGTGTCTGTGATCTCCATCACCTCCAGCTGGGAACGAGAGAGAGGAGGGCAGAGCAGCCGTCAGGAGGATTCAGGAAGAAGGCTGCGAGGGGAAAGGTAATCATCATCATCATCATCATCATCTGTCTGTCTATCTTTGGTCACATCTGTCATTTTAACCAAAGCAGCAGCTCTTATAAAACAGTCTGGTGTAAAATGTGAAGTGGTGCTCAAAGTGGAGCCTGCAGTTCTTCAGACTGAGACAGATTTCACTTTTTTAAGGGGGGAAAATTCTTTTTTTATTACTTTTTTTTCAAACATAGCATAACAAATATAACAAAACATAACACCAGAGTCATAATGCAAAAAAATTATATCTTACATTTAACATTTAATATGCGCATTCATACGGTATATACACACATACACGTCGCTTCCCACTCCCACACAGAGACAGGTCCAGCCTTCCTCCCACCTCGAGAGGTAAAGTTACAGAAAAAATAGAATAAAAATAATTTAATTAATTAGTTAAAATGAAAGGTAATAAGTACTACAATAATATAATTCATGGTAGTAAGGTAGAAACCTTCAATAAATAAATTCATTCATTCATTCATTCATTAAATGTACAAAAGGGAAAAAAAACAGCACATAGAAAAAAATGATAAGTAGATAGTTATATCTGAACGTGTATATATATGTATAAATTATTATAATTTATACATATATATTTGTATTATAATTTTATATATATTAAAAAATTATAATATTTGTATATATTTAACAATTATAATAATTATAATTTATACATTATAATAATACTTATATATATATAAATTATTTATATATATTTATAGATCATTATTATTATTTATAAAATATTATAATAAATATTTATATATATGTGTAAATTATGTACACGTATATATATTTATAAATTATTCTTATAATAATTACATATATATAGTATTGGGTTACTGGTGCACTAACATGTCAGCAGAATTTAAATGTAGCGTGTCAAGTTTAATCTCATTTGAACAATGCAATAATTTAGAAACTCATGTGTTTTCTATTTAAAGTAAGTCTGCAAAGTATATTGTATGGCTGTCAAATACATGGAGTTGAGTCAAGTTTGACAAAAATCCTTAGTACGCGGTGGTGCAGACTACTATTTCTGAGGTCAATAATGAAAACATGGAACTGAAAATACTCAAGTTAAATACCTCAGTATTTAAATACCAAAATACAAAAGAAACAAACAAATACAGTATTAAAAAGAATGTAAAACAAACTGTAGTTCAACTTTTAGTTTAAATTGCACACTTGAGAGTGAATTAAACACCTCTAACTTATGGGACATTAGATGAAAATATGTCTTTTGCGTGGTTGATTATAAATGAACGTGTAATGTGAAATAACGCCAGGAAATTCAAGGTTTTGTATGGTTGAAGTCATTTGTTCTCTTTTGTACTTCTAAACCTTCCCCTGAGGACTAATATATATATATATATATATAAAAAAAAAAAAAATAGATCCTAAAATACTGCATTTCATAGAAAACATTTTAAAATACTCCATTACAAGTAAAAGTCCTGCATTCAAAATTCTACTTTAATAAACGTACAGAAGTATTACCGACAAAAATATACGTATTACTATATTGTTAATACTGATGCATCAATGTTAGTGCAGCATGTTACTGCTGTAGCTGATCCAGGTGGAGCTACTTTAAGTACTTTATATACAGCTAGTTTAGTCCAGTGGTTCCCAACCTATGGCTCGGGCCCCTCCATAGGGTCACCGGATTAATGTGAGCGGAGAGAAGAAGAAACTAAATATTGAATACATTTTTTTTTTTTTTAAACGTAATAAGAGAATAAAGTCATAACTTAACGAGAAAAAAAGTTGTAATATTTCGAGAATAAAGTCATAACTTTAGGATAAAAAAAAGCTGTAATATTACGAGAATAAAATCATAACTTTAGGATAATAAAAGTCATCTCCTCCTCTAAAGAGTCAGTTCCCCCATCAGGTCCGTGTGGTTCTTTCTTCAGAATAAACTCAGTTTCTTTCACAATCTTTTCCAGTTCCTGATACTTTCCGCTACTGTTTATTACCGTTGTTTTTTACGCTGCAGGACAATATCACATAGATATCACATACTGAAGATGCTACAGTGCTGATATTAAATCATATTTCTGTTCATCTCTTTTCTGTCCACAGCTGAGTTTGTCTTCATAGACCTGACCTCCCTGAAATCAGTGCGACAGTTTGTTCAGGCATTCAAAGAGCGCCGCCTCCCCCTCCATGTCCTGGTGAACAACGGTAAGCTGCAGAGCCATCACAGTCAAAGATCACTCATTTTATCACACTGCATTCACTATAATATATATACCTGTCTACCTGTCATTCTGTGGTGTAGCTGGAACTATGATGGTTCCTGAGAGACAGACGGAGGAGGGCTTCGAGTTCCACTTTGTGCTCAACTACCTGGGCCACTTCCTTCTGACCAACCTGCTGCTGGACACACTGAAGACGTCGGGACGACGGGGCGGCTGCTCCAGGATCATCAACATGTCCTCTGCTACGCACTACGCCGGAGAGATACACATGGATGACTTGAACAGGAGGTAACACTGGTGATTTTTTAAAACCGTACGTTACCGTAGGTATGATCGAGGGATTGCCTCCACACGGCTCTCAACATCTCAACGCTGGTTTACGTGTTTAAGCTTTGGAACTGAACAGGAAAGTGAATATGTTATTACCATTATTCTGCTTTACTCTGCCAACACACACACACACACAAGATTCCGATGTGTTTTCCCCTGATAGTCCGTGTAAAGGCAACATCTCTGCATCTATATCCTGTTTACAAACTGAACCGTAACCCAGTGTTAGTGCTGACAGTGTCCCCTCTCCCCGTCCCCGTCTCTAGGATCTGCTACAGCTCCCACGGGGCCTACGCCCAAAGCAAACTGGCTCTGGTCCTCTTCACCTACTACCTGCAGGAGCAGCTGACGGCCGGCGGCTTCCCTGTGATCGTCAACGCCGTAGACCCCGGCATGGTGGACACGGCGCTGTACGACAACCTGTGGAGCCTCGCTCAGGCGATGAAGAAGCCTGTGGCCAAGATACTGTTCAGGGTACATCTTTACTGTCTCATCTACATCTTTATATATCTATCCTACAAGCTTGATTTCTTCTTCTGTTGTCGACTATGGGGACATTTTAGGATTTTAGATTTTGTCCTATCCTATAAAGGTGCTTCTCATAAAGAGGTGGTGAGTTTAGGACAGGAATCTGCAACCTGCGGCTCCGGAGCCACATGCGCCTCTGCAGTGGTTCCCTGTGGATTTTTAAAAATGGAAATGAATAACTGTTTTTTGTTTACATTTTTATTTTTATTTCTCATTGTTGTAGGTCTATGGTACAACGGCATGACGGAGTATTAGGGCCACATTGAGGGGAAAATAATAAATCTGAGATTTCGAGAATAAAGTCGTAATATTACGAGAATGAAGTGATAATATTATGAGAATAAAGTCATAATATTACGAGAATAAAGTGATAATATTACGAGAATAAAGTCATAATATTACGAGAATAAAGTCATAATATTATGAGAATAAAGTCATAATATTACGAGAATAAAGTGATAATATTACGAGAATAAAGTCATAATATTATGAGAATAAAGTCATAATATTACGAGAATAAAGTGATAATATTATGAGAATAAAGTCATAATATTATAAAGCAGTAATTTTACGTGTTATTTAATTTTCTCTCGTTAAGTTCTGACTTTAATGTCCTAATATTAAGACTTTTTTTCTCGTAAAGTTATGACTTTATTCTCGTAATATTACGACTTTTTTCTTGTAAAGTTATGACTTTATACTCATAATATTACGACTTTTTTTCTCATTAGGTTATGACTTTATTCTCGTAATATTACGACTTTATTCTGTAAATCTCTGATGTTTTTCCCCTCAATGTGGCCCTAATACTCCGTAGTACATTTGCACTTTTGCCCTCACTGCATTAGACTTATATACTATATACTTAGACTATAAGCTGTGTTACCTTCATCACAATGCTCAAATGTTTTGCGGCTCCAGACAGATTTTTTTTTTGTCTTGCGTAAAATGGCTCTTTTGATAGTAAAGGTTGCTGACCCCTGGTCTAGGATAAGAACATGAGGAACGTGGACTCTGCCAGTATAGAATAGTGAGGACCGCCACTCATTCTTTGCTCGTGTCCCTCTCAGACTCCAGCAGAGGGAGCGTCCATATCCGTCTATGCTGCAGCTGCCTCAGAGATGGAGGGCGTGGGGGCCTGTTACCTGTACAACAGCCACAAGAGGCAGTCCTCCGACAGCTCCTACGACTCCGAGCTACAGGCCCAGCTGTGGAAGAAGAGCTGTGAGCTCGTGGGCCTTCAGGAGGCCTGACCATCGGTACCTGGAGCTGAACCACTGAACCAACAGCTAAACATCTACAGCCACAGACCGTCCACACCTGCTGACACTGGTGCCTTAACAGCTACAGCGTGACCCGTGTGAAACCACGTCAACATTCGCTCATTTTATTTGACGTCTGTAACTTAAATAACGTAACAAACGTATTTATTTTAAGTATAACTACACAGCTGTTCCACTGACAAATAACCCTTCTGACATCAAATAAACAAAGACACGTCGTGCCCATATAGCTAGCGTTAATGCTCAAACTTTATCCACTACCTCCGCTAGTGTAGCACGCTGTACTGTGTAGTATTAGACATAAACGTGTGTATTATTACACAGAGAAATACTTCTGTTTCTGCCACTAAATGTGTAGTTTTTCTCGAACATCAGTCGAGTAATGTGCCAAATACAACCAAGTCTTTAATATGTAAATATCCCACCAAGCTCCCCCAGTAGAGCAGCTGAGCTGTGTTAAATAATCACAGACAGTCGGAGCACATGAGATTCATAAATGCCTTATAAATATATATACTTTTTTTTTCAGCCAAAAAGATTTCAATACTGACTGTACCAGATCTAATTGTTGGAAAATAATAACTAGCACTTCATTGGGCTAACTCGGTGGATTCACTTTTAGGGCAGATTTCCCATTTTTTAGCCTTGATGAAAATTCATTTTTACATTCATATTATGAATCTGCATTTACAGTAATATAATATTATTTAATATGCTAGAAATCAAAGAGCCACCTCACGCTTCAGGTGATAATCCAACATGTTTGCTAAGAGTGCAGATGTTAAAACAGCTGGAGCCTGTGGTTGCATACTGTAGGTACTATCATACTATAGGTACTATCAGTACTATCATACTATAGGTACTATTATAGGTACTACTCATTCATCTCATTAATTCCATGAAGAGAATAGAACCAACGATGATGAATCCACATCCACCATGCTGCTGTACTACTGATGCTAATGTGGATTAATCCGCCACTGAAAATAGTCCCCAACAAATGCACTATTTCCTCCCGTTTGAGTAACGTTTGATTAAAATTAAAAATACTAATAGTATAAAATAAGAGTCGATATAAGACACTAGTGTCTTTAATACCTGTAAAATGTGCTGTATACATTTGGAAACTGTATTTCAATCAAACTGATCATATTGCACTCAAATGTTTACCACGATCACTGTGAGGTATGCCTTTTTCCAGCGTGTATTCATGTATAGTCATGTGATAGGTTGCATTTATTATTATTATGATATACAGATTAAGAAAGATGTCCCACTTATTAACAATATGTTAATAAACACTAATAAATAAATTGCCTCGTATTACTTTATTTTTATTTTGTTATATTTAATTTATATGTCATTACTTTATTTTTTTATCTTGTATATTTTAGCAAATATGTTTTTTTTTTACTTATTTTAGATTTTTTCTCACTTCATCTCACTGCTTTATACATTTATTTATCTATTTATGTGGTTTAAATTTCTGTTTTTCCTTCCTTCTTCGTCCTCTTTCGTCTTTGCTTTGTGCTGCTTCTTGCCGCCCTCAGACCCGAGGCGGCCCGTTGTGGGTCAGAACCCCTCTAGAACACCCCTACTACAGGAGGGACCTGTTCATTTGAGTCTGAGGAGCAACTTTCTACTTGAAAAGGGACTTAGTGGTGATCAGGCCCTTCTCACCACGCTGTCCCATACTAGTCCCCCCTCAAAGCTCAGGATGTCTCCTCTGTTATAGTGCTATCTAGTGGGTGAACTCCCAACCTCCAGTTACAGAGCCCAGACCTGGACCCAGACCTCCTCGTAGCTGAACGGGAGCCAGGTTCTGGTTCTGGTGGAAAGCCTGATTTTAAAAGGACCGTCACACACGGCTGGAGGAGTCTGTGACCACATACCGGCGACCATGTAGTGGTGGAAACCTAAACCGTTTATTTTGTTGGCTGTGAGATGTCAGTCTCGATTCAAGGAACAATAGTTTGGCACACCAATACTGACTCAAGGTTCACTTACTGGCCTTTTCTGGAGCTTTCAACTGCATGTTCCTTTAGTCCAGGGGTCTGCAACCTGCGGCTCTTCATTGGCTTGATGTGGATTTTTTGGTTACATTTTCATTTTTATTTATCATTGTTGTAGGTCTATGGTACGACAGTACGACGGAGTATTAGGGCCACATTGAGAAAAAAAAGAAAAAATCTGAGATTTAGAAAATAAAATCGTAATATTACGACTTTTTTTCTCGTAAAGTTATGACTTTATTCTCGTAATATTACGACTTTTTTCTCATTAAGTTATGACTTTATTCTTGTAATATTTAAATTTTTTCTCTTAAAGTTATGACTTCATTCTCGTAATATTTACGAAATTTTTTCTCGTAAAGTTACAACTTTGTTCTCGTAATGTTATGACTTTTTTCTCATATGACTTTTTTCTGGTAATATTCTGACTTTATTCTGGAAATCTCGGATGTTTTTTCCCTCAATGTGGCCCTAATACTCCGTCATACGTTTGCTTTTCTACAACAGACAGCTGAAGAATCATTCATATTTTAAAATCAGACACAGTCCTTTAAACATCTTCAATGTATTATTTATTTAAAGTAAAAGAGTAAGAACATCATTAAACTGGCCCAATAACCCAGTACAAGTAACCAAAGGAAATAGTAAAAGTTTATAATGTGCAAGAGCTGCTTTTGTTCAAATGTGCAAAGGTGTAATAAAAAAGATTACAGGTGCCATTGTAGTAAAAAAGAAAAGAATATACAGTAAATGATTTACAGAGATATATAAAAATACTGTAGAAAAGTGTCCCGCTGTATTTGTTCATTTATAACTTTATTACATTAAGATGCAGCCGGTCTGTTTCTGTTGGAGCAGAACCTGGAGGACATTTCCTGTAAGCAGCAGTCAGTCAGGGCTCCCATGCCTGAGAGGACAAAGACCAGGTTCTGGTTCAGGGACCAGAACTACCTGGGAGTGAGGCCAGCTAAAACACAGGTAAACAATATCGCTGTGACCCTCAAAGTTATAAAATGGAAATCACAGCCCGATTGATACCATTTAGATATGATATTGAATGATAGAATTGTGACCAAGATGCGGACGGAGTGGGACATTTCATTAGTGGACACGCTTGTTATGGTCCCCGCCAATTTCTCAATCAGCTTCTGCTGGAGACAACAGTAGCCAGCATCCTACCAGAGATCACATCCTCAGTGAAAACAATGTATGACTAAAAGACAGTGGTTTATAAATACTGCTAAACACTGAGAGAGGTTTCAACTGTGGTCGCACAGCAGACGGCTGGTTAGCGTAATGACAGAGAGATGGAGACACTGGAGCCATGTTAAAAAAAGAGTCTGTCCTTATAAACCATCACTATGACACACATACACATGGCCTGTAGTCAAGAGCCTCCACCTCACAGCTGGACACGCAGAGCTCGTACAGTTGGGAGTCCAGATGTGACATGTTGTGGATTAAATTGGTGTGTGTTAAACTAAACCTTTATTGATGATGTCGTCCAGTCTGGTTCCATCCATCATACTAAATACATTATTAAGTATTAAACACCCCCTAAATCAGGGGTCAGCAACCTCTGTAGCCCCTCTCCAGATGCTCCCTGTGGATTTTTAAAAATGGAAATGAATAACTGTTTTTTTGTTTACATTTTCATTCATCATTTATCATTGTTGTAGGTCTATGGCACGACGGTACAACGGAGTATTAGGGCCACTTTGAGGGAAAAAAAAAAAAATCCGGGATTTCGAGAAATAAAGTCGTAATATTCCGAGAATAAAGTCATAATATTATAAAGTAGTAATTTTTTACTTTAATTAGTTACTTTCTTTTTTTCTTGTAATATGACTTTATTCTCGTAATATTGCGACTTTTTTTGGCGTTATGATTTTATTCTCGTAATATTACAACTTTTTTCTCGTGAAGTTATGACTTTATTCTCGTAATATTACAACTTTTTTCTCGTAAAGTTATGACTTTATTCTCGTAATATTACGACTTTTTTCTCGTAAAGTTATGACTTTATTCTCGTAATATTTGGATTTTTTTCTCGTAAAGTTATGACTTTATTCCCGTAATATTACGACTTTTTTTCTCGTAAAGTTATGACTTTATTCTCATATGACTTTTTTTCTTGTAATATTATAATAATTAATAATATATATATATATAATAATAATAAATAAATAATAAATAATAATATATATAATAGTATTATAATATAATAATAATTTTTGCCTAAAACGTCTCTTTTCATAGTAAAGGTTACTGACCCCTGTCCTAAACTATAGTACATTCTTCTACATGCCCGTTCTGTAAACTTCAGTGCTGAGAGGATTTAGCCCTCTCCAGATGGCTTCAGCACATCCAGGGGGGGTTAAATGTAGAGAGGGAGGACTGAGGTCATACTTTACCCAAAGAGCTCAGGTTAAACAAGGCATGCTTTATATATTTCCTCTGGACGGATGATGAAAGTAAATGTAGCCCATGCAGACCAGTAGTTAAGTGTCTCTTAATGCCACCGGCCTGCAGATTACAGACTCAGGTCAAGAGGCTTTTAGTGTCAGCTGACCTGCAGTCTGATTAACATTAATACAATGTGTATCTGTGTCAGATGGTGCAGGCAACAGCCGTATCCTTTACATTATGAAGGCTGTTATGGCTTAGAGTTCACGCCTGTTGACTAGTCCTATTAGCAGAGACAGATATCAGATGAGCCCTGAGGCTGCCTGGACAGCTCTGCTGTGGACCCAAGTATATAATACACTGTGGGACAACGCCTGTTTGCAAGGTGATCTGATGTGATGAACATGAGTGTATTAGACTAGTTGATGAGAAGACCTTTACCACGGTTGAGTCTAAATGGGACAATTTGATTGTCAGATTTGTTCCCGCCTATCAACTCACTGATTATATGGCATAATAAGATCACATTTAGAGATCAACTTCCACCTGCAATAAAAACATCAGCCCAGATATATTAACCCCCCCGCTCCACGCTCTCTAGCCCAGTCTTTCAGTGCCACATTTTTGCAATCATTCTGTAGACATCCCCGTCCACCCTTCCTGTCCTCTCAGCCAAAGAAATGGGTCTTGGGCCTGGACTTGAAGGACCCTGTCCCGGAGCCCTCCGGCTCCTCGGTGTCGCGGAACGTCGTGCTGTGGACAATCTGCGACGTTCTCAAGCGGAGCCTCTGCAGCTTGGGCTTCATCCTGCCGAGTGAAGACTTCCTCCTGAGGACTTTGTATCTGGGTTGGACCTCCCCGTCCACAGAGTCCCAGTCGTTGGGGACGAGGAGCCTGAGGGGCTTCAGGTTAGACTGGAGGACCTTGGAGAACCTCCAGCGACCTCCATCCCTGCAGTCTTCGTTGTGGGTGTCAGAGCTCTCGTACGCTCCTATGATGTCCTGGATGTCCACGCTGACGTTGTTGGTGAGGTACTGACAGGCCTTCCTCCCGCTGTGATCTCTGACCTCCACGTCCGCGCCGTACGCCCCCACCAGCAGCTTCACCACCTCCATGTGGCCGTGCATGGCGGCGACGTGCAGCGGCGTGTAGCCCGTGTTGGAGCGCACGTCCACGCTGACGGGGACGTCGTGCCGCTTGGCGAAGTCGACGACCCGCGCGATGAGCTCCGGCTTGCCCTGCTTGGCCGCCCAGTGCAGGCAGGTGAACCCGGTGACGAAGTCCTTCTTCAGGACCAGGCCGGGCTCGGCGGCCAGCAGCTGGCACAGGCCGCCCCACTCGCCGTCCGAGGCGCACATCATCCACTCGTGCTCCAGCGGGTCCAGCGCCAACGGGGTCCTGTCCTCGTCCAGGGAGACGGAGTCGTCGTCGTTTCCGGTGGGCGAGGCCAGGTGGACGGAGCGGCGAAGCACCAAGCTCCGCCTCACCTGCGGGGAGGTGCTCATCATCACCTGGATGAAGTGCTTCCGGCTGCCTTTGGGACTGCCTTCGCTCCCAGACAAGCTGTGTGTGTCCACTTCATCCGGGTGTCTGAGGACAACCTTCCTGATCTCCACCTGCTCTGCTTCCTCTGTAGGACTAGTCGGTGCAGGCCCAGGCAGGGTGAACATGGATCCCTCCGCAGGGAGAGGCGAAGCTCCTATCAGAATAATCTCAGGTATGTCACGCTCCTTCCTGGACTCCCTCTTGTCTCTTTTAAAGCTCGCTCTGTTTCCCATCTCACCTGGACGCACCTGGTCCGCGTCCTCCTCACCTGTGTTGTCACAAGCCACCACCGTGCTGTCCCCGGTTCTGTCCGGTGAAACGGCAGCAGAGCTCACAACTCTCACCTGGCTGTCACTTCCGCAACCCGATCCAGGTAGCATATCACCTCCTACGTCATCACCAAAGTCCCGGATGGCCTCCTGGGAGCACTCTGCGGCCATAGCGCGCAGCTTCTACCGTGTTAATAACCGGTAGAGAAGCAAAGCAACGTGTTAAACTCTCTCCCGGTCGTTCCGTGCCGTACCGACACATCCACAGAGCTGTCCTCCGCTCCAGAAGTGAATAAAGTAGACCTGTTATTGAGGAGGAAAGTGAGGTAGAGCTGTTCTCTGCGCTCTATTTCTAGATCCTTCAGGCGTTCTCCGCCTCCTAGCAACCGGACCGTACCATTTAGTCTGTAGGGGGGGGTTGAATGGTTGAAACCATTAAAAACGTAATTCGTGTTGCTTTAAACTTCCTGTTGTTCTCGGGTCAAATTTGACCCGTTTATAAAATTCACGATATCACAAATATGGATTTCTTTCATCTCATTGCCCCAAAATAACATTGGTTGTTCCCTATACTATGGTCTTTGCAAAAACAATTAATGACCACTTCTTTGGTTGAATTCTGGGTGTTTTATTCTAATTTATAGCATCTGTAGTCCTCCCGGGTCAGTTTTTGGAGGACCACAGGTGTCATTATGTAGTGCCATTTAAAAAAAACATTTAAATGGTTTCAAATCAATAGTCTAACTAAACTTTTACCCATCTGTGATAATCTATCAACATTATGTTCCTCCGATAACTATAGTCAAAATAATTCATGATTTCTGCTTTTTTTTAAATAAAAAATTAGGTAGATATTCACCAAAATGAGGTTTATTAACCTTTAAGGTCCCATATCATGCTCATTTTCAGGTTCATACTTGTATTTTGTGTTTCTAATAAAACATGTTTACATGCTGTAATGTTAAAAAAAAACTTTATTTTCCTCATATTGTCTCATACTCATTATTATATACTGCTGGTTGTTTAATCTACAATAATACATCAGCATTCATTAGTTAATTATTCAATTTTGTTTTCATGAACTAAATCTGTAAAGTAACTAAAGCTGTCAGATAATTGTAGTGGTGTAAAAAGTACAATATTCCCCTCTGAGATGTAGTGGAGGAGTAGTAGAAAGTAGCAGAAAATGGAAATACCACAAGTACATACAAGTATCTCAAAATTGTACTTGAGTAAATGTACTTAGCTACATTCCACCACTGATAATAGAACATAATAGGGAGTCAACATTAAGTTGGGTCAGATTTGATCAGCTCTGATTCTGCTTGTTCATTCTTCTTATTATTGGAGTGAGAAAATCAAAGTCTACTGTAGGCAGAAAGGGTCAGATTCAGGCCAACATAATAAGTCATTGATGATAAATGAGGCGTTGGATGAATGAATGGAAAGAAGTGGTTTCCTGCTGATATAAGTGTATTTTGGATGTGTTGTTGAATTGACCCTCTGTAGTTTCACATTTATTACATTTATAGGCTCCATGAAGCCCGTCCGGCCGCTCTGTCTGCGCAGGCGCACTGCGCGCAGCCAACGGCTCCGCGCGCTGTTTGTCTGGAAGCTTCTAGAACGTTCCACGGATGAGACCCGCGCCAGGAGATGAACCGACAACTAAACCACCGTCAAGCTTCGTGTGAAGAGGAAGACAGGAGGAGAGTAAGTGGTGTTTTATTTCAGTAATGTTGACTAAAGTTTGACAAAGTGGACAAACTCAGGAGGGTTTATGACGAGCTAGCTGGCTAACAGGCTGACATACTGCTAACCGTTAGCCGTTAGCTAACGGCTTTTCAGTGAACTTGCTGACATTAACCCATAAAGAGAATAAATTTAGCTAACTAGACATATTCATCTGATTGGCTTTAGCTGGCTAGTTGGGCTGAACATTTAAACAATATATATCAAGCTGTGATTTTTCTTACTAATGTGATTTAAATAGATTATTTTCTATTAATCAATCTCCTGTTTTTCGTCTGATTTGATGATCTAACGTTACACAGTTACAGTGTTAGAAAGTACATTTACTTTCATGCCACTTTATACTTCTACTCCAGTACATTTCAGAGGGACAAGTTGTACTTTTTACTCCATTTATCTGCATTTAAGCTCTACATTTATCTGACAGCTTTAGTTACTAGTTACTTTACAAACATATGAAAATGTACAGCTGAAACTATTAGTCGATTAACTTATTAATCGATTGACTGAAATTAATAGTCAACTATTTTTGATTATGTCATTTTTTAAGCAAAATCATTTCATGGTTCCAGCTCCATAAATGTGACGATTTCCCTTTTAATTATTTTATTATATATATATATATATATATATATATATATACATGTATATATATACATGTATATATATATATACATATATGTATGTATATATATATATGTATGTATATATATATATATATACATACATATATATATATATATATATGTATGTATATGTATGTGTATGTATATGTATGTGTATATATATATATATGTATATATATATGTGTGTGTGTGTGTATATATATATGTATATATGTGTATATATATATATGTATATATATATATATATATATATATGTATATATGTGTATATATATATGTATATATGTGTATATATATATGTATGTATATATGTGTATATATATATGTATGTATATATGTATATATATATATATATATAATGATATAATATGTCATAGTATTATAGTCACAGGGGATATTTTCTTTCTTTTAATACGTAAAGTACATTTTCCTGATTATACTTAAATACTTTTACATAAGTAACATTTTCAATACACGACTTTTACTTGTAACAGAGTATTTTTACATTGTGGTATTAGTGCATTTATTTAAGATCTGAATACTTCCTCCAACACTGCACAGTTGTCAACACAATACGTTTTTATTAATAATCACAAACTTGGTTTGTGAGTAACATGAGGTCGTTTTTTTTTAAAAAAAGGATAATTTTAGCTGTCATTCATATGATATTACATTAATGGTTTACTTCATAAATCAAAGATATTCCGTTTTTAAAGTAATCAGCTTGTTTAAGGTAAGACAGCTCAGTCTGTGTTCAGCTTTAATGGTATATTTAGTTGTAACAGTTTGACTCTGATCAATAAATGTCAGGTTGTCCTGTATAATGCTAATAATGAATATCAGTGAGGTGTTTTTAATGCAGTGGGTTTCTTTGCTTCATGGTGTGAATAGTTGACCTCATATCAGTCACACAATTATGTGAATACAGACAGTAGAAACTGGTTTATCAAGAAAATCACATTGAACAAATGTTAAATCTAATGTGTGTCTGTTCATTTTCCTCTGTGATTGGACTACATATACACTCACCGGCCACTTTATTAGGTACACCTTGCTAGTACCGGGTGGTCTTCTGCTGCTGTAACCCATCTGCTTCAAGGTTCGACGTGTTGTGCGTTCAGAGATGGTATTCTGCATACCTTGGTTGTAATGAGTGGTTATTTGAGTTACTGTTGCCTTTCTATCATCTCGAACCAATCTGCCCATTCTCCTCTGAACTCTGACATCAACAAGGCATTTCCGTCCACACAACTGAGTGTATGTAGAGACTGTGATCAGTACAGGTTATGATATTAATATTTTACACTAGTGGCCAGTTTTTTCAGGATTTGCACAATTCTTTTTAAAATGTTTTACTGAATTAATTTTAGGTGTATAACTGTGTCTTCTTGTCAGCAGCCCAGATGTGGAGGAAAAGGAGCTGCAGGTGGAAACACTCGAGGATATTGTTATCAGCCAGTTTTCCCTAACATAGTTACTTTTTGAATGAGACATAAACATTTAAACTTTATACTGCATGACTGTTTCTTTAGTCAATCTGAATCTTGATAGTGTGACACGAAAATAAAAATATATTATTGTTAAAGTTACTCATTAACGATAAGCTTCTGCTAATTCTGAAATACTGACAGGTGAAATTCAATAAACTTGAAACTTAAACATTTGACTTGTAGAGAATTTGGGATTATATTTCAAAATCCAGGTTGCTGGATATTACTTATGTCTTTTCTCTTTTTGTAAAAATAAAAAAAGCGGAAATAGTGGAAGAAACATACAAATATAACTGATAAGAAAATAATATAATACATTTCAGAATATAGGTTCTTGTACTAATTGAGCAAAGAAGATATGTCATTTCTGTCTACTATGTTTAGATCATGAAAAAGACTTGCAACTCAAATGTTTTTATTGTGCAACAGAAATGGTCAAAGGTCAAAGATTTCCTGTAAATGGAGAGGGGAGGAGCCACACTGATCCAGGTGATCCAGGCTCATGAGAACAGGAAATAGTTCAGTTAGTTATTCCAGACTCCATTTTGTGTTAACGGCACAGAGAGGTGGCGACTGAAGACTGAAGCAGGGTGAGTGTTAATCCAACATTTTATTAGTTTACTGTTAAAGTCTCTGAGTCAGTTTTGACCCTGTGGACTGTAGAGGAGAGAAATGTTAGAATGAACTCAACAGTTGGATTCATCTGTGAACACAAAGTCGTGATTGGCTGAATAATGCTCATTAAACCTGCCGTAACCCAAGAAAACAAGCAGAGATTTAAAGAAAAGTGACCAGAGGCCTGTACTACGAAGCAGGATTTAGGGTTAGCGAGGTAACTTCAGGGTAACTTCAGGGTAACTTCAGAGTTTTCCGTACTACGAAGCTGGTTCACTTCTTACCGGGGTAGATCTCCATGGTAATTTATGCTGCTCCGGAGCAGGTTGTGTTCCAGATAAGAGATCAACTCGTATGAAAGCACCGCCTACTGACCAATCAGAGCTCAGTGCGGTGATCGTATGATAATATTACACACATATGAAGAAGTTTAAGTCATATCTCAGGCTAAAAACAACACAGTTTAAACTGACAAATACAGGAAGGACAGCGGACTTTATGCTGGGGGTGTTTACCGCTTTGAATTATGTTTTCATATTCATTTTTTTTTTTTTACTTGCTCTTGAGTCCGTTTCACACCGCCACAGAGGGGGGAAGCAGGTGAAAGGATGTTTAAATAGTCATAGACGCAACAACATACTCGCAGGGTTAAAAGATGAGTAATCCATTCATCTATTACATTCTGAAAAGCTATTTCTATTTAGACACACACATCGGGAGTTCTTTCTTTTGCCAGCTGTTCTTCCTGCATTTAGCAGCTTCAACTGTGTGACTTTTAGTCTGGATTATGTGTTTGACTTCTTCGTATTTGTCTAATATAGTTTGCTCTTCCCTTGTTAAATGTGCCGCTCTGCCTGTCTGTCAGTAAACTTGTCCATGTTTCTGATTGGTCATGTGCTGCAAACACCTCCTTGTTCATGTGAACGCGCTCATAACCAGACTGAGAAACCCTGGGTTGACTTACCGAGTTGATAACCAGCTTCGTAGTACAGTTTAGCGAGATCTCGTTTGTTAGGGTAAGTGAAGCCAGATAACTAGAAGATACCCTGGGTATGTTGAACTCGCTTCGTAGTACTGGCCTCAGGTGGAGTTCTGGGTGGTTTTATTATACTGTATACTCTGTGTGTGCGTGTGTTTGTGTTTTGTGTGTGTGAGAGAGAGAGGTTGTGTGTTACTTCCTGTTCTCTCAGTCTTGCCTGTGTCTTTACATGTTCACAGTCAGTGTTCCTGTTTTACCTCTCAGACTGACTTCAGATCAGAAGATGAGTCATAGTGAGGAGGACAGAGCAGAGCCTCCAGTCTCTGGCTGTCTGTCTATGAAGAATGACCAGTCTAAAGATGATCCTCCATTCTTCAGTAATGAACCTGGACCCTCAGAGTCAAAGTAAGAGAGCTGCTACTAACTCATTTATAGGACTCATTTTTAGTTACCTCTGACAATACCATGTTTTCTGGTGATTTTGTGTTTGTATATTCAAATTTCTACTCAAATTTATTTGCCAACTACAATTTAAAGGGTTGTAAGAATCAGAAAAGTCTTGTTAACAGCGACACCTGTGGCCGTTAAGTCAACGAAAGTCAGCGTCCTGTTGCTTGCGCTTGTGCTCGCTCTACATAGACATGAACGAGCATCGCTCAACACAGTGAGGCGACACATGTCAGCTAAAACCACAATA
Source organism: Sebastes umbrosus (assembly GCF_015220745.1). Classification (NCBI taxonomy): domain Eukaryota; kingdom Metazoa; phylum Chordata; class Actinopteri; order Perciformes; family Sebastidae; genus Sebastes; species Sebastes umbrosus. The sequence continues at coordinate 12,396,921 of NC_051292.1, read as the reverse complement.
TCACTCTATGTTTTCACCTGCTTGGCAGTAATGTTAGCTGACCACACAAAGGTCTCTCCATGAATCAATGCTGATACTAGGGTTGGCTTTTCCTGCCTCAGCCTCCTGACCGCGGCCAATGCCATGATTTTGTTGATTGTGTGTTTGTATATTAAATTTCTACTAAAATGTATTTACTAACTGAAGTTTAACACACTTGGTGACACAAAGAGAATTCATTTGTGCATTCCTCCCTCTTCGTATCTGTGACAACAGATAAGAAAAACAGTCATAACCATAAAACATAACACAGTGAACAAAGTGCGATGGTGCACAATAAAAAGTGGATGACAGGATATTAACAGAGTAAAGCAGTATAAAAGCAATCCGGTCTTTAAAAGTGCTATATATATATATATATATATATTTTATATATATATATAAAAACCCAATGACTCTCCAGTAGTTTTCCTTGTATAAATACCTAATAAATAGATAAATAGAAGTGTCAGTGCAAATAGTGTCAGTGCAAATAGTAGTCCTGAAATGTCTGTTTCATGTCCAGCATGAGACGTGGGGAGTGAGGGGTCACGGATAGGAGAGGGGTGTGGGGGGGATGAAGTGTTTATGTGGTGGATAGCAGCAGGGTGTTCAGTGATCTGACAGCTTGGGGGAAGAAGCTGTTGCAGAACCTAGCAGTGGTGGTTCTGATGCTGCGAAACCTCCTGCCTTATGGTAGAGGTATAAACAGTTTGTGTGAGGGGTTTGAGGGGTCCTTTACAATGGAAGAGGCTCTGCTTACACAGCGCCTCTGGAAGATGTCCTGGATGGAGGGGAGAGAAACCCCTATAATCTTCTCAGCTGTCCTCACTATGCGTTGTAGGGACTTGTGTTCCGCTGCTTTGCAGTTCCCAAACCACACAGTGATACAGCTGGTGAGGACGCTTTCCACAGTGCCTCTGTAGAAGGTGGTAAGGATGGGCGGCGGTAGGCTGGCTCTCTTCATTCTCCGCAGGAAGTGGAGGCGTCGCTAATCCTTCTTGGCTACGGAGCTGATGTTCATGTGCCAGGTGAGGTCGTCGGAGATGTGCACACCAAGAAACTTGGTGCTCTTGACCCTCTCTACTGTGGAACCACTGATGAGCAGTGGAGAGTGGTCAGCGGGCCTCCTCCTGAAGTCGACAGTCATCTCTTTAGTTTTTTCGACATTAAGAGATAGGTTGTTGTCCTTTCACCAGCTCACCAGTTGCTCCACTTCCTCTCTGTAAGGTGTTTCATCATTGTTGCTGATGAGGCCCACTACTGTCGTGTCATCAGCAAACTTAATGATGTGCTTGGATATGGACTTGGCAGCACAGTCATGGGTCAGCAGTGTGAACAGCAGTGGACTGAGCACGCAGCCCTAGGGGGAATCCGTGCTCAGCGTGATGGTACCTGATGTTCTGCTGCTGATCCGTACAGTCTGTGGTCTCTGTGTCAGAAAGTCCAGGATCCAATTGCAGAGGGAGGTGTCAAGCCCCAGCAGGGAAAGTTTTCCAATCAGCTTCTGGGGGATGATAGTGTTGAATGCTGAACTGAAATCAATGAACAGCATTCTAACATAAGTGCCCCCAGTGTCCAGGTGAGATAGGGCTGAGTGCAGGGTGTGTGAAATAGCATCATCGGTGGAGTGGTTGGAGCGGTATACGAACTGGAGAGGGTCCAGAGAGGTGGGGAGGGCAGATTTTATGTGTCTCATGACCAGCCTCTCGAAACACTTCATTATGATGGGAGTCAGTGCCACGGGGCGGTGGTCATTGAGACACATCACAGTGGGCTTCTTTGGCAATGGTATGATGGTGATCTTTTTGAAGCCAGCCGGGACAACAGCCTGGCTCAGAGAGATGTTAAAGATGTCCGTGAGGACGTCTGCCAGCTGGTAAGCACAGTCTCTGAGCACCCGCCCGGGTATATTGTCTGGGCCTGCAGCTTTCCGTGGGTTGACTCTGGATAGGGTCCTGCTCACGTCAGCAGCATCAAGACGCAGTGCCTGCTCCTCGGGGGCCGGGGGGTCTTAAATGCTGGCATGTTGTTTTGGGCTTCAATATGTGCATAGAAGCCATTTAATGTGTCAGGGAGGTGGATGTCATTGTCACTGACCTGTAATGTGATCTTATAGTCCGTTAAGGCCTGGATGCCCTGCCAATACGCCTGGTGTCATTGGTATCACAGAAGTGGTTTTGAATCTTCTGTGCATATTGACGTTTTGCTTTCCTGATGGCACGGGAGAGCTCCACCCTCGCTGACCTGAGAGCCGCTCCATCGCCGGATCTGAAAGCAGTGTTCCGTGATCTCAGCAGGGCACGTACCTCTGCCGTCAGCCACGGCTTCTGGTTGGCCCGTGTGGTGATGGGCTTCACTACAGTGACATCCTCTATGCATTTCTCTATGTATCCAGTCACACAGTCAGTGTATTCCTCTACACTTGTGTGCTGGCCATAGGTAGCTGCCTCCCTGAACATGTTCCAGTCTGTTCTCTCAAAGCAGTCCTGCAGGGCTGAGGTGGCTCCTTCCGGCCAGATTCTGATGGTCTTTTGAGCTGGCTTGGAGCATTTCAGCAGTGGTCTGTATGCTGGGAGAAGCATGACAGATAGGTGATCTGAGCAGCCCAGGTGTGGGCGGGGAATGGCCTTATATGCCTCACGAATGTTAGTGTACATTAAGTCCAGCATACTATCCCCTCTTGTTTCAAAGTTCACATGCTGATAAAACGTGGGTGCTACAGTCTTTAGGTTAGCATGGTTGAAGTCCCCGGCGACAATAAAGAAGCCATCGGGGTGAGCCGTTTGCTGCTCACTGATGGCACCATAGAGCTCGCACAGCGCCTCGTTGCCATTAGTGCTGGGGGGGATGTACACCGCTACTACAGTAATGGCAGTGAATTCTCTTGGGCAGATAAAACAGTGGGTTGCAGCTACCGTGGAGTTTCCACACCAGTCATTGTTTATATAAACACATAGCCCGCCACCGCGGGTTTTACCGGAGGTTATGGGGTTTCTGTCCGCCCGGAACGATGTTAGCCCTTGTAGCTGTATGGCTGTGTCAAGGATGTTGTCATGCAGCCACGTTTCCCACTGGGAACATACAGGATGATATAAAAATAAAGTTATGCCACGCCAATGCCATGATTTAGTTGATTGTGTGTTTGTATATTGAATTTTCACTAAAATGTATCTACTAAGTGAAGTTTAACACACTTTTGGTGACACAAAGAGAATGAATTAGTGCATTCTTCCTCTTCGTATCTGTGACAGCTGTCAGTCACCCAGAAAAGCTGTAATCTAAGAGGACCAATACAAACTTTAAACCACATTATTGACAGTAGCAGTAGTTTGTGTATTTAGAGCCACTGGAATGGCTTTGTCATCAGAGAATTTATCAAGGAGTCATGTAATGTAAATAAAATCATCTTGGTGTTTGCAGAGTTCAGTCCAGACAGAGAGCAGAGTCTCCAGTACCCAGCTGTCTGTCTATGAAGAGTGACCAGTCACTCATAATGACTCCTCCATTCTTCAGTAATGAACCTGGACCCTCAGACACAAAGTAAGAGACTGTTTTTACTGTAAGCTGACCTGATGGATGATGATGCATTGAGGATGAAGACTAAATGTTCTGCTAACAGATTTATATTCCTGATGCAGAACTATTAGTGCAGATACTGTTTCAAACTAAGATGGATCTTAGTCTGGGTATTATAGCCACAAACTACTGATTGTGCTTTAAATGTGTTATTCATTTTCTCACATTTGTCCTCAAAAACTGTGTTGGTTTGACTTCTCCTAAAATCAGCTTCTTTGAAGTGGGGTTGTACATTTACTCCCGTGTTCTCTGACGTAAGATTACTGCTTTTGTGAATGGAGTCTGGTGGCTTTGAAGAGAGCGATATAACAGCTTCACTTCCCCGTCAGAAAGGGCTGTCTGATGGCGAGGTAAAGCGACGGCGGACGGGAGCAGCAGAAAAACGTATTATAGCCACCTAAAAAAAAAAAGAAACAAATATTCGTTTAGGTGTACACTATATTTAGAATATTTTCTCCACTTTACCTCGCCATCAGACAGCCCTTTCTGACGGGAACTGAAGCCGTTATATCACTGTCTTCAAAGCCACCAGACTCCATTCACAAAACCAGTCATTTTCCCTCTCAGAACACAGGAGTAGCTGGTCTGCTGCTGCATCCATCGGTTAGTTAGTTTGTGTTATTGTGTGACTTTCTGATCTGAACTAACGTGGCGTCCACAGCAGTACATCGCTTAGCTTCCTGCCGGTACTCCTGTCTGCTTCTCCTGACTGAGAGCACGCCGACCACCATCTAAGTTACTGTATTAATACACTGACTATAAGGATGTATATACAGTATATACTGTACATGTAGCAGCATCATCATCCTCCTCTAAGTTACTGTATTAATACGCTGACTATAAGGATGTGTATATATACTGTACATGTAGCAGTGTCATGCAGAAACCTATGTCAGGTCACATGGGAGAAAGTCTTTAGAAGGGCTTGAAGGGGAAACAGGATTTTGATGCTAAAACATACGTACGTAGAGTTCAGATTTGAATACATAAGGAAAACCACTGGGAAGATACAGGATGATATAAAAACAAAGTTATGCCATGCCAATGCCATGATTTAGTTGATTGTGTGTTTGTATATTGAATTTTCACTAAAATGTATTTACTAACTGAAGTTTAACACACTTTTGGTGACACAAAGAGAATGAATTTGTGCATTCTTCCTCTTCATATCTGTGACAGCTGTCAGTCACCCAGAACAGCTGTAATCTAAGAGGACCAATACAAACTTTAAACCACATTATTGACAGTAGCAGTAGTTTGTGTATTTAGAGCTACTGAAATGGCTTTGTCATCAGAGAATTTATCAAGGAGTCATGTAATGTAAATAAAATCATCTTGGTGTTTGCAGAGTTCAGTCCAGACAGAGAGCAGAGTCTCCAGTACCCAGCTGTCTGTCTATGAAGAGTGACCAGTCACTCATAATGACTCCTCCATTCTTCAGTAACGACCCTCGACCCTCAGACACAAAGTAAGAGACTGTTTGTACTGTAAGCTGACCTGATGGATGATGATGCATTGAGGATGAAGACTAAATGTTCTGCTAACAGATTTATATTCCTGATGCAGAACTATTAGTGCAGATACTGTTTCAAACTAAGATGGATCTTAGTCTGGGTTTTAGAGCCACAAACTACTGATTGTATTTCTGTAACAAAACACCTGAGAACCTCCATTTCACAATTTACACTTCAAGAAAATATTCATATATCTGCCTGAACGTTGAAGTCGCTGTAAAGATTTACAACTATTCAAAATGTGAAAGAATGTGCTTCAAATGTGTAATTCATTTTCTCACATTAGTCCTCAAGATACTTTGTTGGTTTGACTTCTCCTAAAATCCGCCGTTATGACAGCTTCTTTGAAGTGGGGTTGTACGTATACTCCCGTGTTCTGGGAAGTAAAATTACTGCTTTTGTGAATGGAGTCTGGTGGCTTTGAAGAGAGCGAGATAACAGCTTCAGTTCCCCGTCAGAAAGGGCTGTCTGACGGCGAGGTAAAGGGCTGTCTGACGGCGAGGTAAAGGGCTGTCTTACGGCGAGGTAAAGGGCTGTCTGATGGCGAGGTAAAGCGACGTTGGACGGGAACAGCAGAAAAACGTATTTTAGCCACCTAAAAAAAAAAAGAAATATTCGTTTAGGTGTACACTATATTTAGAATATATTCTCCACTTTACCTCGCCATCAGACAGCCCTTTCTGACGGGAACTGAAGCCATTATATCACTGTCTTCAAAGCCACCAGACTCCATTCACAAAACCAGTAATTTTCCCTCTCAGAAAACAGGAGTTGCTGGTCTACTGATGCATCCATCGGTTAGTTTGTGTTATTGTGTGACTTTCTGATCTGAACTAACGTGGCGTCCACAGCAGTACATCGCTTAGCTTCCTGCCGGTACTCCTGTCTGCTTCTCCTGACTTGGAACACGCTGACCACCATCTAAGTTACTGTATTAATACACTGACTATAAGGATGTTTATATACTGTATTAATACACTGGCTATAAGGATGTATATACAGACGTAGGCAAAGTTGTTGGTACCCTTCCGTTAAAGAGAGAAAAACCCACAATGGTCACCGAAATAACTTGAAACTGACAAAAGTAATAATAAATAAAAATGTACTGAAAATGAACTAATGAAAATCAGACATTGTTTTTGAATTGTGGTTCAACAGAATCATTTTAAAAAACAAACTAATGAAACTGACCTGGACAAAAAATTATGGTACCCCTAGAAAAGATGTAAAATAATGTGACCATAGGGACATGTTAAACTAAGGTGTGTCCTGTAAATAGCATCACAGGTATCTTCAAACTTGTAATCAGTCAGTCTGCCTATTTAAAGGGTGAAAAGTAGTCACTGTGCTGTTTGGTATCATGGTGTATATCACACTGAACATGGACCACAGAAAGCTAAGGAGAGAGTTGTCTCAGGAGATTAGAAGGACAATTATAGACCTTCTGCTTTGCTGCATCTGTCCCAGGGTGTCTTGAATCTGTGCAGGGTGCAATGAAATCTCAAGACTATCAAGGCATTCTGGAGTGAAATGTGCTGCCCAGTGTCAGAAAGCTTGGTCTCAGTTGCAGGTCATGGGTCCGCAAACAGGATAATGACCCAAAACACAGCTAAAAACACCCAAGAATGGCTAAGAACAAAATATTGGACTATTCTGAAGTGGCCTTCTATGAGCCCTGATCTAAATCCTATTGAACATCTGTGGAAGGAGCTGAAACATGCAGTCTGGAGAAGGCACCCTTCAAACCTGAGACAGCTGGAGCAGTTTGCTCACGAGGAGTGGGCCAACATACCTGTCGACAGGTGCAGAAGTCTCATTGAGAGTTACAGAAATCACTTGATTGCAGTGATTGCCTCAAAAGGTTGTGCAACTAAATATTAAGTTAAGGGTACCATCATTTTTGTCTAGGCCAGTTTCATTAGTTTGTTTTTTAAAATGATTCTGTTGAACCATAATTCAAAAACAATATCTGATTTTCATTAGTTAATTTTCAGTGAATTTTTATTTATTATTACTTTTGTCAGTTTCAAGTTATTTCAGTGACCATTGTTGGTTTTTCTTTCTTTAACGGAAGGGTACCAACAATTTTGCCTACGTCTGTATACTGTACATGTAGCATCATCATCTAAGTTACTGTATTAATACACTGACTATAAGGATGTCTATATACTGTACATGTAGCAGTGTCATCATGTAGAAACCTACGTCAGGTCACGTGGGAGAAAGTGTTTAGAAGGGCTTGAAGGGGAAACAGCATTTTGATGCTAGAACATACGTACGTAGAGTTCAGATTTGAATACATAAGGAAAACCACTGGGAAGATACAGGATGATATAAAAACAAAATGATGCCATGCCAATGCCATGATTTTGTTGATTGTGTGTTTGTATATAGAATTTCTACTAAAATGTATTTACTAACTGAAGTTTAACACACTGTTGGTGACACAAAGAGAATGAATAAGTGCATTCTTCCTCTTCGTATCTGTGACAGCTGTCAGTCACCCAGAACAGCTGTAATCTAAGAGGACTAATACACACTTTTAAACCAAATTATTGACAGTAGCAGTAGTTTGTGTATTTAGAGCTACTGAAATGTCTTTGTCATCAGAGAGTTTACCAAGGATTCATGTGATGTGAATAAAATCATCTTGGTGTTTGCAGAGTTCAGTGCAGACAGAGAGCAGAGTCTCCAGTACCCAGCTGTCTGTCTATGAAGAGTGACTGGTCCATATTGACTCCTCCAGACTTCAAAATGTTTTGTTTATTTGACTTCTCTTAAAATCAGCTGTTATGACCTACTGGGTGTCTTTTTGAATCAGTGCACATCATAACTGTGCAACATGTGGTGAAAAAGCATTTGTAGAAACTATTTGCTCCCCTTGATTCTATGTGTTGATGGTTTGAGTTTGTTCTTTCACTACATATGTTAAATATGCTGAAAGAAAAATATGCTCAAACGTCCACTTACTATTGATTCAGAGCTTTCAGTTGAAAGCTTTGGACTATTTGTCAGTGGACCTTTGAGCTTAGATTCTCTGCATCACATCTTGTTTCTGAAGGTCAAGAACAAACATCTCTGGTTTAAAACTATCTACTGACAAAACAAAATTCATGAAATGGTCAAATGTAGATGTACCATTTCTAGTTTTTAGAATATTTGAATTCATGCCTTCATTTGATAGTTGACAGTAGAAAGTGGCAGAAAACATATTGACATTAAAAAAGGAACACCAGGGCACCAGTGTTACATGATGTGTGTCTTAGACCGCTGGTCTACCTCAATATTTAGACCACTTCTAACCTCAGTTCAAACCTAACTAACTCAAGCTAAGCTGCCCAAAGTGACTGTGAATCAGTAAAGGACACAATCAGCTCTCTTTAATGGCGGATCTTTACTGTGAAGTAGTTGCAGAAACTGATGAGTTTGTATTAAAGAGGACATTTTTAAAACATTGATATTATTCTGGAGGCTGAATATCATGATGGAAAAAATACTGCAACTTGCTCATGTATGCTCATATTGAGAGGGCATGCCAGGAAACCACAAGGTGGCAGCGTCCTCACTGTAAACAGTAACTGCCTGTCAGTGGTGTTATGAATGCAGTATAGTATTTCAACATTTGCAATATAATTAAAAATGCTGTCACTTCCTGAATGTATTTAATGTGTTAACAATAAACACTTCTAAGACAGGGAAACTGTGTCAGACCTTTGCGACTTCTTTAGTTTTCCAGTAGTTATAGTTTATGCAGGTGCTGTCCACTGGAACGGAGTAATCCATTTAAGATCTTCTCCATCATACATATCATTTTAGTTCTAAATTAATGTCTCCACAGAGAGAAGAAGAGGAGTCCTGCTTCTGTGGACGAGCTGATGTCCAGATCCACAACAAGACCTGGACCTCAGACAGCCAGTCAGACCAGCACTGTACAAAGTAAGACTGTAGATCTGTCTGCTGATGTCTTCATGTCTGAAAACAGGACTTGTTGTTTTGACTATTGTTGTGACAACGTTTAAGATCTTCTCCATCATACATATCTGCTCTGCATCACTTCCTTTGTTCTCCTTTGAGAGAGAAATCTGAACCCAAAAGGAATAAATTTATATTTTTACGATAGCACTCCATCTTTGCTTTAACCAATCAGAATGCTGTTTGTTTTCCATCTGCATAGATGAGGATGGAGAACTATTAAACTCTGTATGAAGCAACAACATCACAGTTCTATCACAGACAGACAGTCACACTGGCGAAAGGGGAGTTTTTCCTTGCCATTGTCGCATAACAATGCATGCTCATGCTCTTGTTGGGTCTCTAAATTATAGAGTACAGTCTAAACCTGCTCTATAGTAAGATAACTTCTGTTATGATTTGACGCTATATAAAAATGAATTGAATTGAACTGAACAGGAGCCCACATTAGCTTTCGTGCTACAGTCTCCTTCTCTAACTTACAAACACACATCTTGTCCTGCAGAGCGACACGTTGAAAAACTATTAAAAATAAATGTATAAATCACTTTGATGTTATTTTTGACTTCAAGAAGGGATGATGACTTTATAACCTTTACTTCTTTATAGGTTGTTATGTTGATCATTTTCATATTGACAATGAAAATAATAAGTTTCTTTGTTTTGTCTCAAACTTGTCTCTCTCTTTCAGCAGATAGCGGTCTGCAGGAGGTTGTAGATGAACATAAGATCAGTCTGAGGAGGAGATGTGAACGTGTGACTGAAGGAACTGATGAAACAGGAAGTGGAACCCTCCTCAACAGGATCTACACTGAGCTCTACATCACAGAGGGACAGAGTGAAGAGGTTAATACCCAACATGAGGTGATGCAGCTTGAGACAGCTTCCAAGAAGAAGAGCCTCCATGACGCTCCAATCAAGTGCCAGGACATCTTTAAAGCCTTACCTGACCAACAGGGACACATCAGAGTCGTTCTGACGAACGGCGTCGCTGGCGTTGGAAAAACCTTCTCAGTGCAGAAGTTCACTCTGGACTGGGCAGAGGGCTTGGAAAACCAAGATATCAGTCTGGTGGTTCCGCTTTCATTCAGGGTGCTGAACTTGATCAGAGATGAGCAGTACAGTCTTCTCATGCTGCTCCATGTTTTCCATCCAACATTACAGAAGGTCACAGCAGAGAAGCTCGCTGTCTGTAAAGTTCTGTTCATCTTTGACGGCCTGGATGAAAGCAGACTTTCACTGGGTTTCCACAACAATGAGTTTGTGTCTGATGTCACCCAGAAGTCATCAGTCAACGTGCTGTTGACAAACCTCATCGAGGGGAATCTGCTTCCCTCAGCTCTCGTCTGGATAACTTCCCGACCTACAGCAGCCAATCAGATCCCTCCTGCATGTGTTGACAGGGTAACAGAAGTACGAGGCTTCACTGACGCCCAGAAGGAGGAGTACTTCAGGAGGAGATTCAGTGATGAAGAGCTGTCCAGCAGAATCATCTCACACATCAAGAAATCCAGGAGCCTCCACATCATGTGTCTAATCCCAGTCTTCTGCTGGATCACTGCTACAGTTCTGGACCAAATGTTGACTACAGACCAGAGAGGAGAGCTGCCCAAGACCCTGACTGACATGTACTCACACTTCCTGGTGGTTCAGACAACGAGGAAGAAGCAGAAGTATGTTGAGGGACATGAGACGAGTCCACAGGAGCTGACGGAGGCTGACAGGGACGTTCTTCTGAAGCTGGGGAGGCTGGCGTTTGAACAGCTGGAGAAAGGAAACATCATGTTCTACCAAAAAGACCTGGAGCGGTGTGGTCTTGATGTCACAGAGGCCTCGGTATACTCAGGAGTTTGTACAGAGATCTTCAAAAGAGATTGTGTGATCTTCCAGAAAACAGTCTACTGCTTTGTTCACCTGAGCATTCAGGAGTTTCTGGCTGCAGTCTATATGTTCGACTGTTACACAGACAGCAACATAGAGGTACTGAAGGACTTCTTGGGAGAAGAATATGTTCATTCAACCCTGGATGTCTTCCTGAAGAGAGCCATGGAGAAATCCCTGAGGAGTAAAGAAGGCCACCTGGACCTGTTTGTTCGCTTCCTTCATGGCCTCTCTCTGGAGTCCAACCAGAGACTCTTAGGAGGTCTACTGGGTTGGACAGACAACAGTCCAGAAATCATCCAGAGAGCCATCACAAACCTGAAGGAGAAGAACATGGATGATACCAAAACCTCTCCTGACATAGGCATCAACTTCCTGAGGGGGATGGACATGGATGATACCGAAACCTCTCCTGACAGTAGCATCAACATCTTCCACTGTCTGACGGAGATGAACGACCACTCGGTACATCAGGAGATCCAAGAGTTCCTGAAGTCAGAGAACAGATCAGAGAAGGAACTCTCAGAGATCCACTGCTCAGCTCTGGCCTACATGCTGCAGATGTCAGAGGAGGTTCTGGATGAGTTGGACCTGAACAAGTACAACACATCAGACCAGGGACGACTGAGACTGATTCCAGCTGTGAGGAACTGCAGAAAAGCTCTGTAAGTCCAGATGTGATTAACTTTATAGATCAGTGTAGATTACTAGTTTAGTTCTTCTTATTCTTAAAATATAATATTCTTATAAATGTTCCACGTGTTTATTACATAAATATGTATTTGTGTTTTGTCACAGATGTTCTTGAGCTGTTTGAAATGTTGAGTTCAAAAATGTTTCAGTAGTTTGTGTTTCTAGCTGTCAAGTTAATGAACACTTATTCTATTTATTTCTAATAATTGTTACATTTGACAGTTTTTTCTTATTTATGTTTTGGGGTGATGGAGACGACATGTGAACCTGGTAAAACAAATGAAAAAAACAAAAGATCAGCTGGCTGGTGGAGTGCTGGGTCTAACCGGTGTAACGGCAGCAACAGAGCGTTTGCTGATCCGGCGGGGAGTCGGGGCGGTCCTGGGATCAGAGCCCTGGTACTGGGGTTTGCTTTCAATAGGCCTTGCACCACATTACACCTTACCTTGTGTGTTTTTGGGCTCATCTCTTTCCTTGGCTTCAAATCAAAACCGTTGCCATCTTGCTGCAGTTTTAGTTTTCTTTGAGACCAGCTCTGCCATGTCTCGTCTCGTCACCCCAAAAAACACATGAACTTCCTAGTAAACAAACCTCTTCTTGTTTATAAACCAACACAATATCATAATATTACGTTAATCACGTTGTCATATTGCTTATTAGTAATGCAATACAGGCTGGATTTAGCACTGTGACTCTGTCGGCACAGGTTGTTGATGTCGGCTACTTTTTAATTTGCCAGAACGTGTCAGAATGACAAATGTCGGTTCCGTTGGTTAGCATAAAATCAAACCAGTTCAAGCTTGTACACCGGACCGGACCGCACCGGCAAAACCAAATCTAGCATTAGCCACCGTGAACTACTGGTCATACGAGACAAAGCTTGTCGTTGTAAAACCCCTGAGTGTGTTGAATCGAGCAATGGTGCATTTTATTGCTAATGAATTCAAGTTGTGTTCCATCATCTTGTTTTTAAGTCTTTCCTTTTATTCTGTTACTCACAGAAGGAAACTCTGGTGTTTCTCTCTCTTGTCGCTTTAGAGAAGAGTAGTAGCAGGAAATACACAGCTTCCACCAATAACAGCGGTCTGATGAATATATAACAGCAGAATGGTAGCATTCAGTCTTTTTTTTATATATATATATATACATATATATATATATACTTTATTTTTTGTTGTTTTATAACAAAAAAACAAACAAACAATACAGACAACATAAGACTGACAGAGTCATCCTGAATGAGGTGAAATGCTTAACATCATATGACATTGTATACATTTATAAGAGAAGAAAAAAGAAGAAAAGAAAAAAAGCTATGTTACATAGCAGTATGCAAGTCTGTGGTTCCTTAGAGACCCAGAATGTCCTTTAAAGTCTTAGAGGTCCCCTTAGTCCAACATCATTCATGGGAAAAGAAAGCAAAGTTTTCCACAACAAAATACATATACAATAAAGTCACTTCTCATCTCAATTCACTTCCAGTATTTTTCACCTTTTTTGGTGGCATGTCTCAGAGAGAAGTCAGTTGTTCCATACTGTAAATTCCCTGAACTATTTCTTTCTATTCAAGGACTGTTGGAGATTCCTTATTCAACCATTCCCCGGTTATTGCTTTTCTACTAGCAGTTAAAAGTATCTGTAGTAAATATCTGTCCTGCTTTTTCAGCCCATTTGGTACATTTCCCAAATATATAACACTGAAGTTAAAATCAAGCTCTGAGCTAATTATTGATCTGATTGCGGAGACGACGTCTACCCAGTAAGAAGAAATATTAGGGCATTCCCAAAAGATGTGAAAATGACCAGCAGACATATTACCACACAATCTCCAACACTGACCAAGCTCAGGTTTGTTAATCTATGACTCTTTGATTTTGGAATTATAAAAAAAAATGTTTTTCCAGGTAAATTCCCTCCATAGATTTGAGCTTGAGGTGGTGGATTGTGTCCTACATATGTTTATCCAGTCGTCCTCAGTTATCTTTATGTTAGCATCTTTCCCCCATCTTAATTTGACATACATTGTGGAAAGACCCTTATCCATTTGTAAAGAAGAATAGATCATGGAAATGAATTTTCTGCTGATTTTTTTTTTTTTTTTTTTTTTAAATGCATCAACAAATATATTAATCAGGCACATTCCTCTCCTCAGTGGTTCTAACATTCTTGTCAAAGTAAGCCGTTAATTGAAGATATCTAAAGAAATCTTGCTTCTCCAAGTTATAAGTTCCTGTGAGTTGTTGGAAAGTGTTTAACCCTTTACTGGAGGATATTAAACAATATGAGGTGATGCTCCTGTTTGTCCAGTGTTTAAATCTGCCATCTAGCCTGGCTGGTGTAAAATCAGTGTCGTAAGCCACCCAGCGTAATATTCTTACATTTCTTTCAAATTTCTGATCTATAAATTCTTTATGCCAGATGTGTAGAGGGCTTATCTAAATATTTCTTAAGGAGAGTTTTGTCCCCCAGTATAGATTGGAGAGGTATGTTCATTTGATTTTGTTCTAAGTCCTTCCATTTTGCATCACACTTAGGGTCACACCAGCAAATCAGAAAGCGCAGTTGTGCTGCTCTGTAATAAGAGTTGAGTTTTATGTAGGTTCAATTAATAGCCAGAATATGAACCAAATATTTTAAGCATAGACAGTAATTTCTCTAAACTAGGGTTAGGGTTGGTAAGGGTTAACAAAATGTCATCCGCATAAGCGCATATCTTATATTGTGTATCTCCAATCAATACACCTGTTATATCTTTATCTTCTCTGACTGCCTGTGGCTCAATAAAGAGTGCAAAGAGTGTGGGACTAAAGGGACATCCCTGTCGACATCCTCTATTAAGTAGAACAGTTTTTGATAAATTCCCGTTTATTTTAATTCCAGTTGTAGGAGAGCAATATAGAGACTTCAGACATCCAAATACCTGATTATGAAAGTCGAAACGTTTCAGAACTAAATACAGATATTCCCATCGAACGTAGTCAAAGGCCTTTTCGGCATCGAGACTAATAACTGCAGATTCCTTATTACTGTTTCTCATGTGATCAATGAGGTGGAGAGCACGCCTCACGTTATCCTGGGTTTGCCTATTTTTCACAAAACCTGTCTGATCAGGGTCAATTAGATCTGGGATCATATTTTCTAAACGTTTTGCTAGTGTAGGAGCTAAGTCTACTAGACTGTAGATGTTACCTTCTGTTGCATGTTGTGCTGTACAAAACTGATCCTCAGGCCGCTCGTTGGTTTCACAATAACAGTTCATTTATTCGTAATATTGTAGTAAAGAAGAATGTCCGGTTACCATAGCAACAAGCAAACAACAATAACACGGCAAACAATTCAGCGTCGCTGCGGTCAAAAACCCTATGCCCTTCCGGGCTAAACCCCGGGTCACATGTCCATGTGTCCTTGAGCAAGACACTTAACCCCAAATTGCTCCCGAAGACATAGCCATCGGTGTGTAAATGAGTATTTAGATTAGATCCTGATGGGCAAAGTTGGCACCTTAGCAGTCTCTGACATCAGTGTGTGAATGGGTGAATGCTGACATGTAGTGTAAAGCGCTTTGAGTGGTCAGAAGACTAGAAAAGCTCTATATAAAAGCATTTTATCCATTTTACCATTTACTCTAAAGACAGCCTTTGCAGCGCCCCACAGAGTGCAGGGAGACACAGTTCCATTATCATTATAGGTCATGTAATCTTTAAATTCTTTCTCCATGTATTTTTGGCAATTATAATCATTTAAAAGGCTTGTGTTCAGTCTCCATAGAGTTTCTTTTGGTTTGTTGTCTAAGTGTACTGACAAATACACCCCTGCATGGTCAGAAATGTCTCTAACACCTATATCACATTTTAAAATCCTGTGTCTATCTAAATTAAACATAAAAAATAATCAATTCTGGAATACACACCGTGAGGGTAGGAGAAACAAGTAAAGCGCTTATCATGTGGGTATAAATCCCTCCATATGTCATGCCTGTTTCTTTGAGCATTTCTTTTTTTCTTTTTTTTTTTTACATACAAGGCTTCCGGCTGCATCTTTTTTGTTCTATTTGACGAGTCAAACGGGACCGGTGTTGAAAAACACTCTGAGTTTGGCTGGGTGTAGAGTTTGGAACCGGAGCCCCTTTTCCTTTAGTGCCTTTCTGATGGCGGAGTAAGCCTTTCTCTTTGTGATTATTTCGGTCGGATAGTCTTGCTCAAAAAACACTCTTTTTCCATCTTGGTGGATCTCTTTTCTTCCAGGCGGTGCGAAGAACTAGTTCCTTAGTTTTATATTCCAAAAAATAGACGACAATCGACCTTTGGTTTGAACCTGGTGGTGGTTTGACTCCGAGGGACCTGTGGCAGCGTTGTATACGGAGGGGGGCTCCGTTCTAATAAAGTTTTCAAGGAAGTCCTGAATGATTTCTCCCTCGGCCCCTCCGGGGATATGTTGTATCTGCGTGAACGCGCTTCCAGGTCCGTTAATTTGGCTTGAAAGTCCTCATGGAGCTCAAATGTGTGGGAAAGCAACTCTTTAGTCTCGGCACTCCATTCTTCCACATCAGCCAGTCTCTGCTCCGTCTCCTCGACTCTGTCTGTTATTTCTTTTAGATCAGTAACAATGACGTTTAACTTCTGGTTAATTTCCCTTCTGAAATCGGCTAGTTCCCTTTTGAGTTGTCCAATAGTTTCAATAAACTCTCTCTTCACGTCCAAACGGACCGCCTGTATTTCGGCAATAATGTTAGCTTGAATAGCCTCCATTTCCTCGTGCTCAGCTTTGCAGCTAGCACCGTTGCCTGTGTCCTCACTTTCGCTCGGTAATTTATCGTTTGTCTCTACATTTTGCTACGGTTTTCCTCTAGTCTTTAGTTTGTTTCCCCCTTTCATGCTACTTTAAACAACTTTTTTTTGTGTGAAAAAAACAGGTATTTGTAAAGGGGGAAGTTTATATAATTTAATATAAGTTTATATATTCTGTTTTAAATGCTGATACACTGATATCATCTTTCTGATGACATTATGTTGAAAATAATGCAACCTCATTGGTTCATTAATTGTGTTTGTGAGCTGAATACGTTTGATGCTCAGAAAAGAGTGTTAATGACAAAACGCCATGCAGTCATCAACATATCTAATTATGTACAGGTCTAATATTATTACGCGATTTGTTTCATTTCTCTATCGTTTGGCAGCAGTCACTGAATTTTCCCATTTATGGTCGTGAACCTGACAGCAGCAGGTAGCTAGCAAAGAGAGGTCAACTTTATCAACTGTATTATTACGGCATGGACACACATCCAACGTCAGGAGCGCGTGGCGGCTGCGTGGCGTGTTGTTTTTTATTTAGGCGTCCATGTTAACAGGTTAGAGCAGCCACACTGCCCGCATGAGACGCGCGTCTGCTTTATAGAATAGAGGTCTCGCCTATTTTTGACGCGCAACAACAGACAGTGAAAGTGATCTATTGACTATATTAACATCATATCAGCTGCTACATTAATACAGTTTCCATGTCTAGACATCTGTAGAATATGTCACAGACAGTGAAGGTGATCTATTGACTGTATATTGACATCATACCAGCAAGATTACTACAGTTTCGAGGTCTATCTGTAGAATATGTTACGGAGATGAAAAAAAGTAAAGACTTATTTTTAAATCAACACTTCCTGCCTTCATTTAAAAATAAAAAGCCCTTAGGCGTTTTTTCTATGGACCGAATTCCTTCATATGTTAACACAAGGCTTTTATTCTGAAATATGAGCAGTCAGTGCTGTGGAACTTGCAGTGACTTGGAGAGCTCCATGAATTGATAAAGTCTGGGTTTTAAATCAACACTTCCTGCTTTCATTTCAAAATAAAAGAGTGATGAAAATTATTGTTTCATGTCAAACAGTGAGATAAGATTAGCTGAACCACTGATGTGAGGAGCAAATGTTAATCAAAAAAGTATATATCAAACTGTTTAGTCATCAAATGCATGTAGTAAATATAAACTGTCCTCTTTCATAACATATTTTGTAATTTTTGTGTCATCACAGACTTTATGGCAGTGGACTCTCAGATACTCACTGTGAAGTTGTGGCCTCAGCTCTGAAGTCCAAACCCTCCCATCTGAGAGAGCTGAACCTGAGCCTCAACGAGCTGCAGGATTCAGGAGTGAAGCTGCTTTCTGCTGGACTGAAGACTCCAAACTGTAGACTGGAGACTCTGAGGTCAGTTCACTGACTGTAGTTTATGTAGTTTGTACACACACTCTCTACACACTGGCTCTCCTCCAGATGGCTCTAGAGAGGGACATTCACGTTTTTACGTCGGCCACCGTAGCTCTCCAACACGCTTGGCACACAGGAGAGGCTTCAGTTGGTTGTAATCTCCTCACCGCTAGATACCGCCAGATCCTACACACTGGACATTTAACCACAGACTTTATTTCAGGCACCTAACTAAAAACCCATTCAAAAAACCCATTGACTTCCAGACGAGGGAACAGGAAGTGCTAAAATGCTAACTCATTTCTGGGTTTTAGGACTCATTCCTGCAGCACTCTATTTGAACATGTCTAAAGGTGCAGCACTCTTCAACAAACACCTATTGCACCAACTTAAAGGTACATTAGTGATGATTATGAACTACACCATCTAATCAGAGGTTTCTATGGTTCTAAGTTATTCCCACGTTCTTTTTGACAGCAGATCTAACTGTGATCTGTTTTCATGTCAGCATTGTCTAATTATTTGAAGCAAAAACCAAATAAATATTCTGCATCTGAAACATCTTTGCAGGTTCATATTTTTTTCAAGTCTATCTGAATACAATACTCACGTGTTCATATGAACATTCAAAGAGTTATTGATGTATGTCATCATTCCTTCTGTCTGTGAAGCAATCCCCGTATAACCCGAGTGTTACGAGATGAGGACTAAATCCACAGTCTTGTTCTGTGTAAAATGACCTGTAAAGTTGATCTTAAACTAACCGGAGGCTTCAGCAGTCTGAGTTAGATGTATTAGGGCTGGGTGACATGGAGAAAATAAAATATCACAATATTTTTTTGTGTAAATGACCAATAATAGAACAGCTAGAACAGTCTGGTAAGTTCAGAGAATGACATCACTTTACTGTAATGTAGCCTTTAAAACCAGGAAGAGACAACACTTACAACACAACACAATATTACTAGGGCTGTCAATCCATTAAAATATTTAATCACGATTAATTGCAAATTATTCACACATTTTTTATCTGTTCAAAATGTACCTTAAAGGGAGATTTAAATATATGTATATATTTATTATTAGAAATCAATTAACTGTTAGTTAAATAACTCCAACGACAACTTTGAATATTCAGGCTTTACTCCAACTTGAGCTCGACATCAACAACAGCGGCTACAGCCAGCACATCAACAAAACCTAAAGTAAGACACTTAACACATGCGCAGTAGGTAACCAAGCACTTAACATTAACAACACAAAACAATGACAGATATTGTCCACAAAACCCTCATAGGTACTGCATAAAAAATACGCTCCAATCATAACATGGCAAACTGCAGCCCAACAGACAACAACAGCTGTCAGTGTGCTGACTTGACTATGACTTGACCCAAACTGCATGTGATTATCATAAAGTGGGCATGTCTGTAAAGGGGAGACTCGTGGGTACCCATAGAACCCATTTACATTCACATATCTGGAGGTCAGAGGTCAAGGGACCCCTTTGAAGATGGCCATGCCAGTTTTTCCTCGCCAAACTTAAGCGCAAGATTGGAGCGTTATTTAACCTCCTTCCCGACGAGCTAGTTTGACATGGTTGGTACCGATGGATTCATCAGGTTTTCTAGGTTCATATGATACCAGTATCTTCACTCTAGCTTTAAAACTGGGCTGCTTCAACCTCCGGAAGATCGATTGCGTTGATGCTTTAAAAAAAATAGTGGCGTTAAAACGATTAACTTTGACAACCCTAGATATTAGGGATATCCAAAAACTGTAGTCTTGTCACAGCATCCTCTGAACCCCGAGTCACAAAGTCAAATATGGTCTGAAAAATCTACAGAGGAGTCTGGAAATTTGAGTCAGGAAAAGTCTGGAATATAAAATGTAAGATGTGTAGGAACCCTGAATATTTGTTCTAAATTGATCAAGTTTACTTCATGAAGTAGAAATATTTCTCTGGTTTCTGATTGTTTCAATGTATTTCACAAATCATGTCTGATCATTGATATATTGATCATTCAGCACACACATAGATGAACACAGAGATCAGCAGCATGTTATTGATGTGTGTTGACATGAATAGGTGTATGACTGTTGTGGTGACATTTGGATGATGTCTGTAGAAGGCTGACATTATGATGATCCACAATAACACAATGACAAAGTCACTCTACTCATTTTAGGGAAAAGATCATTGATTAGGACATAGTAATGTTGAGCTACACAATTAAAACCTGAACACATCTGATTGGATTATAAAGTGATTTTTATCTTCATCATTTATTCTTTATTCAGATTGTATGGCTGCAGTTTGTCAGAGATCAGCTGTGCTTCTCTGGCCTCAGCTCTGAAATCCAACCCCTCCCATCTGAGAGAGCTGGATCTGGATGACAACGAGCTGCAGGATTCAGGAGTGAAGGTCCTGTGTGGTTTTCTGGAGAGTCCACACTGTAGACTGGAGACTCTGAGGTCAGTAGAGGGTCGGAGTCGGTCCATGCTGGTTTCAGCAGTATTGTTGTGATGTGTTTCCTCCGTTAAGCTGTGAGAGGAGAACGGTGACACACAGAGAGAGAACAGTTAACCAATCAGATAAGCCAGATGCTTGTTGTGATCATGTGTTAGAGTTGATGTGAAGAAGATGTTGTTGTGTTCATGTCTTCAAGAAATAAAGCTGGATTACAGCTGACAGCATCACATCATGTATAGAGACAGTGGTTCTCATCCATCAAACTGTCGTACCATCATTGTCTGAAATCTGATTGACTCAGTCATTTACATCATGAACATGATGAACTGTGACCAGTGTTCCAGCTGGCCGGTCTGGTTTTGATTCAGTGATGACGTGCTGATACAAACTGAGGAGGTGTCATCCACGATGAAGGGTCTTGAAGGTCTTCATCATCATCATCACATTCCCTTTATACCCCTAAAACTCTATTAGTGGTAAAATTACTGCCCAAAATGTTTTGTCTCGTGCCCTCCGGCCGCTCACATAAGACACCTCTCCGTCTCAAAGTCCTGGGATGGGTTTGTATCCCAGTCTGTCCCTGGTGCTAATAGAGGGGCGGCATCATTGTTTTTCACCTAGAGCAGGGGGCACTGTAGTATTGTCACAGCGTCCTCTGAACCCCAAGTCACAAAGTCAAATATGGTCTGAAAAATCTACAGAGAAGTCTGGAAATTTGAGTCAGGAAAAGTCTGGAATATAAAATGTAAAATGTGTAGGAACCCTGAATATTTGTTCTAAATTGATCAAGTTTACTTCATGAAGTAGAAATATTTATCTGGTTTCTGATTGTTTCAACATGTTCCACAAATAATGTCTGGATTATAAAGTGATTTTTATCTTCATCATTTATTCTTTATTCAGATTGAGGGACTGCAGTTTGTCAGAGATCAGCTGTGCTTCTCTGGTCTCAGCTCTGAAGTCCAACCCCTCCCATCTGAGAGAGCTGGATCTGGATGACAACGAGCTGCAGGATTCAGGAGTGAAGGTCCTGTGTGGTTTTCTGGAGAATCCACACTGTAGACTGGAGACTCTGAGGTCAGTTCACTGACTCTCTGTTACTGTTAGAGATCTTATATGTTTAATGAACAATTGAACCTGATTTATGTACAAACATAACTTACATCCATAAAGTTGTTAATGTCCTTTTTCTTCATATTTTCATGTTTCTTGAACTAAATTTAGTCTGCAGTCACAAAAGACTTGTTTCTTAAAGAAAGTGTAGAAAATGTCCACTGTTAGTTGTTAAAGTAAATTATTTTTTATCATTGTTGGTAAATGGTCACATCTGGATACAGAAGATCCTCTCAACTAATATTGGTTTGAAATTGATCAAGTTTACTTCATGAAGTAGAAATATTTCTCTGGTTTCTGATTGTTTCAACATGTTCCACAAATCATGTCTGATCATTGATATATTGATCCTTCAGCACACACACATAGATGAACACCGAGATCAGCAGCATGTTATTGATGTGTGTTGACATGAATACGTGTATGACTGTTGTGGTGACATCTGGATGATGTCTGTAGAAGGCTGACATTATGATGATCCACAATAACACAATGACAAAGTCACTCTACTCATTTTAGGGAAAAGATCATTGATTAGGACATAGTGATGTTGAGCTACACATTTAAAACCTGAACACATCTAACTGGATTATAAAGTGATTTTTATCTTCATCATTTATTCTTTATTCAGATTGAGTGGCTGCAGTTTGTTAGAGATCAGCTGTGCTTCTCTGGCCTCAGCTCTGAAGTCCAACCCCTCCCATCAGAGAGAGCTGGATCTGAGTAACAACAACCTGCAGGATTCAGGAGTGAAGGTCCTGTGTGGTTTTCTGGAGAGTCCACACTGTAGACTGGAGACTCTGAGGTCAGTTCACTGACTCTCTGTTACTGTTAAAGATCTTATATGTTTAATGAACAATTGAACCTGATTTATGTACAAACATAACTTACATCCATAAAGTTGTTAATGTCCTTTTCTTCATATTTTCATGTTTCTTGAACTAAATTTAGTCTGCAGTCACAAAAGACTTGTTTCTTAAAGAAAGTGTAGAAAATGTCCACTGTTAGTTGTTAAAGTAAATTATTTTTTATCATTGTTGGTAAATGGTCACATCTGGATACAGAAGATCCTCTCAACTAATATTGGTTTGAAATTGATCAAGTTTACTTCATGAAGTAGAAATATTTCTCTGGTTTCTGATTGTTTCAACGTGTTCCACAAATAATGTCTGATCATCGATATTGATCCTTCAGCACACACACATAGATGAACACAGAGATCAGCAGCATGTTATTGATGTGTGTTGCCATGAACAGGTGTATGAATGTTGTGGTGACATTTGGATGATGTCTGTAGAAGGCTGACATGATGATCCACAATAACACAATGACAAAGTCACTCTACTCATTTTAGGGAAAAGATCATTGATTAGGACATAGTGATGTTGAGCTACACATTTAAAACCTGAACACATCTGATTGGATTATAAAGTGATTTTTATCTTCATCATTTATTCTTTATTCAGATTGAGTGTCTGCAGTTTGTCAGAGATCAGCTGTGCTTCTCTGGCCTCAGCTCTGAAGTCCAACCCCTCCCATCTGAGAGAGCTGGAGCTGACCCGAAACGAGCTGCAGGAATCAGACGTGAAGCTGCTGTCTGATCTTGAGGAGAGTCCACACTGTAGACTGGAGACTCTGAGGTCAGTAGAGGGTCGGAGTCGGTCCATGCTGGTTTCAGCAGTATTGTTGTGATGTGTTTCCTCAGTTAAGCTGTGAGAGGAGAACGCTGACACACAGAGAGAGAACAGTTAACCAATCAGATAAGCCAGATGCTTGTTGTGATCATGTGTTAGAGTTGATGTGAAGAAGATGTTGTTGTGTTCATGTCTCCAGGAAATAAAGCTGGATTACAGCTGACAGCATCACATCATGTATAGAGACAGTGGTCCTCATCCATCAAACTGTCGTACCATCAAATCTGATCAGAAAGTGTGTGTTCTCATTGAGAGATGGAACCATCATAGAACCATGGTTACATTTAGTAACCATGTGGTCTTTATACAGACCAGAACCTTTGCTGAAGTCCAGTAATCACAGCTGACGTTTTACTGTTCAGTCTGTGTATGAACATGTAGGACCTTTAAAGAGGACCTATCAGGCTGATGTTCAGGTGCATACTTGTATTTTAGGTTTCTACTAGAACATGTTTACATGCTTTAATGTTCAAGTTCTCAGTTTTAAAGCTAGAGTGAAGATACTGGTATCATATGAAACTAGAAAAACCTGATGAATCCATCGGTACCAACCATGTCATACTAGCTTGTAGTGAAGGAGGTTAAATAACGCTCCAAACTTACTCTAAAGTTTGGCGAGGAAAAACTGTCATGGGCATCTTCAAAGGGGTCCCTTGACCTCTGACCTCCAGATATGTGAATGTGAATGGGTTCTATGGGTACCCACGAGTCTCCCCTTTACAGACATGCCCACTTTATGATAATCACATGCAGTTTGGGGCAAGTCATAGTCAAGTCAGCACACTGACACACTGACAGCTGTTGTCTGTTGGGCTGTAGTCTTCCATGTTCTGATTTGAGCATATTCATTTTATGCTAAATGCAGTACCTGTGAGGGTTTCCGGACAATATCTGTCATTGATTTGTGTTGTTAATTGATTTCCAATAATAAATATATACATTTATTTGCATAAAGCAAGCATATTTGTCCACTCCCATGTTGATAAGAGTATTAAATACTTGACAAACTCCCTTTAAGGTACATTTTGAACAGATATAAAATGTGTGATTAATTTGAGATTAATCACGATAAATCATGGACAATCATGCTATCAATCGCGACTAAATAATTTATTGGATTGACAGCCCTAATATTTACATATTTGTCATGTAATATTTAAAAGTAGATGAAACATTGAAATGTGACTGAAACCAACAGCAGTAAATCCATCATTAAAGTAAGCAGTGAAAAGCTCTCTGTTTCTGCAGTAATGATGCTCTCAGGACTCTCAGCAGTTTATTTCCACTGTGTGGATCATAAGATAATATTACACAGAGACAAAGAATTTGAACACATAATCCAGGCTAAAAGCAACACAGTTTAAACTGACACATGCAGAAAGGTCAGCGACTGTGTGAATGTGTAAATGAACAGACTTGTAATATCACTGCCCCGTCTAGAGCACCAGAGATCTGACTAGAACTACTTTGTGTACTCTGCTGAGTTAATGTGATCACATGTATTGTTATGACCTGTATGACAATAATGTAGCCTTCTTCTCTCAGCTGCAAACCCAGCGGTGTGAAACGGACATAAATGACATTTATATAACCACAATAACACAAAATCAGTACATGATCTCTTATCATATATTCATATATGATATTCATATAGTCACTCATCTGAATCAGCTTCTTGAGCCGTATGTTGCAGTGAGACACGTCAGAGTCGTGCTCCTACAGTCCCTCAGACTGAATGTGTTGCCTTGGTTAGTTTGCTACCAATACTTTTATGTATGCTGTGGGTGATTAGAAGATGTGAAAGTAAGCCTGCTTACCGCTGTGAATTATGTTTATAGATTTATTATTTACCTTCTCCTAAGTCTGTTTCACACCGCTGGGGTTGGAGCTGAAAGAATAAGACTAAAGTATTGTGATTCCTCCAGGAGATGAATAAAGTATCTTCTATTCTATTATATAAGAACACATCTAATCAACACATTGATTTAATGGAACACACGTGTAATTAGTTCTAGTCAGATCTATCGGGATATTAAAAGTCTGTTAATTTACACATTCACACAGTCAGCTGTCCTTCCTGCATCTGGCAGTTTAAACTGTGTTCATTTTAGTCTGGATTATGTGTTTATACGTTAACATGAGAGCTGAAAGGAAGCTGGCTACACTACACAGACTGAAGTCCCTTCTGCTCTTTATACTGGATGCTGACTGACAGCTGATGAAGGGAGTCTCTGTAAACACTGATGGATGACTTCTGTTGTCTTCTTCTTCTCTCATCAGATGGAAGTGGAGGTATTGATCTCTAACCACCATCATCCCTGTGTGTTCCTCTGGACCTGACAGAGTATCATCAGTGTATCTGGACTCTGTCCTTCTGCACAGTCTCTGC
This sequence comes from Sebastes umbrosus, assembly GCF_015220745.1. Lineage (NCBI taxonomy): Eukaryota > Metazoa > Chordata > Actinopteri > Perciformes > Sebastidae > Sebastes > Sebastes umbrosus. The sequence continues at coordinate 12,371,393 of NC_051292.1, read as the reverse complement.
AGACACACTGAGACTCCTCCACTCCTTCTGCTCCACACTCAACCACCTCCTCCACCTGGACCTGGGTTTCACTTTGTCTTCATTCATTCATATATTCTGAAGCCAAAGTGCCTCTGCAGATCAGTTCTGTTTATAACAACAGAACTGTAGATTAACACATTTAAATAGGTGTTTCTGCTTTGCTTTCTGTTGCAGCTCCACCCTGTGGAACGATTTAGTTTTGCAGTTAATTTCCTCATACTACTAAATATATATATACCATATACAATATATATACCAATGCCAGCCTTTTTTCATATTATAACAGATTTGCTTGTAACAAACAGAAAGAAGTAGATAAAACCTGAACCTGAGGTTTCAGTTTCTCAACTAACTACAAACAGATTATGTCTGGATTTTGGTGGAAAGTCAGCTCCTTAATATTGTCTTTTGTATGTGATGTTTGATGTAAAACAAAACAAAAAAAATCCTGACTATCTGTTTTTTTGCTGCAAAACAAATCATATTTGTTAGTTTATTACAGATGTACGTGTCACCCTGCTAGTTTCACATTACATGGCTCAACACAGACACATGAAGTCAACCTGTGGAGCTTTTCCCCTCAGAAATCAATGTTGAGTCGCCGTTATCACCACCGTTCATGTTCTGTATTTTGTATAAATTATATTTTGCTTAGTGGTTCACCTTAATGCTCACTGTTTCCACAATGGACTTAATGGAGGTAGAAGGTATCGGGGAGCTGGACTGGACTCTGGAGCACATCTCTGCTGTAAAACTGTATAAAGCGTCTCCAGTGTCCACATTTAGATCTGATGTAGATGTGATCGTTCTGTCCAACTCAAACAACCCAACATCACATCCTCCTCGTTTCCGAAAAAGTTACCCTGCCCCCTCGTCATTTTTCTTGTCGTCCTTGGCTTGTTCCAGTTTCATGTGTTTCATAATTCGTTGATATTGTAGCCAGGACTATTCTCCATCTTGCTTCTTTGTTGCTAGTAGCTCAGCATGCTTACTGTCTAATGACGATTATGTATTTTCACCCACGTAGTTGTTGTATGTGGATTAAAAACGCCGTTGCATTCACACTTGTGTTCAACGTGGTCACTATGTGTCCCTGACCACCTCCGGAGGTTCGGCCGATCGGATCACGATTTGTCCTCAACTCGTTTTGGCATTTAGTGTCATGTGGTCGATCACTATCTGATCTGCCGGGTGTAAAGGGGCTATCTGTCTTCTGGTGGAAAGAACAGCTGAGAGAAAATGTGTCCTACTGACCACGCACCAGAGTCCCTAAAAGTAATCCCAACCTTGTGGCAACAGTTAGACCCTTTCCTGGTTCAACTTAAGCCAGGTCTTAAAGAAATAGTTTCCCCAGTTCGCCCGTCCAACATTTGGGTTGAACTGGAACTCAGACTGGGTCGGGCCTTATCACCCAACATCAGTGTTGGACCTGGACCTGGAAGTGGAGGCTGCTCTAGCAGCACATTAATGCTGGTTGGAAGGGAAACAACCACAGATATGTTGACCATACCGGGGCGGCTAATGAAAGCTCTGTGTTTGCTCATGCTGACCTTTCCTTGCTTTCACTCTCTGGATGAAGCAGAGAGATGAAAGCAGGTCACACATAGAATTACATCTCAAAGAATGTAATGTGTGCAGAGATGAGATGATCCAAAGAGCTGAATCCACATCATTTAATGCTTAACGTAAAGTATATGGGATTTCTAGTTAATGGGCTCAAACATGAAGAGCTACTGGTGTGCTCATTTGGTGATGTTATGTTTAAAGGGTAGATTCACCCACATTACAAAAAGACATATTTCCCTCTTGTGGTATCTCTCCATGCAGGCTTCATCTTTCCCGAACCCTAACCTAACCAAACCTTAACAAGTAGCATCATATCATGTCATATTTAATGGCATTATATCAGAAAATGTCTCATTTGGAGGACACATTTCTGATACACTGTCTACTTTTACCCATTTTCATTCATCTCTTTTCTTGTGAATGTCTGGATCATTTCCCTCTATTCAAATAAAACATTCTGCTCACACCCTGTAGACGAACAGTATGCATCCTAAAGGTTTGCAGGTAGACACAGCTTTGTAAGAGGTTGGAACCACTGACCCAGAGTAATGACCTAATGGGGAAAATAGTGGACAAAAAGCCTGTCCGCTGGCATCACTGTCACATACTAAAACGACACAATCTACTGAGCTTTGAGAGCTTTACTCATTTTTGTTTTCTCAAATTAGTCTTTAAATGTGTTAATAGTCTAGAGCACGGGTCAGTAACCTGCGTCTCTTCAGCCCCTCTCCAGTGGCTCCCTGTGTATTTTTAAAAATGGAAATGAATAACTGTTTTTTGTTTACATTTTCATTTTTATTTATCATTGTTGTAGATCTATGGTACGACGGAGTATTAGGGCCACATTGAGGGAAAAAAATAAATCTGAGATTTAAAGAATAAAGTCATAGGTTTACGAGAAAAAAGTTGTAATATTATGAACATTTCTTGTAAAGTTATGACTTTATTGTCATAATATTACAACTTTTTTTCTCGTTAAGTTATGACTATTCTCGTCATATTACGACTTTATTCTTGCTAAGTTATGACTTTATTCTCGTCATATTATGACTTTATTCTTGCTAAGTTATGACTTTATTCTCGTATTATTACAACTTTTTTTACTCGTAAAGTTATCACTTTATCCTCGTAATATTACAGCTTTTTTTCTCGTTAAGTTATGACTTTATTCTCATAAATTTACGACCTTTTTTCTCGAAAGGTTATCACTTTATTCTCGTAATATTACAACTTTTTTTCTCATAAAGTTATGACTTTATTCTCGTAATATTCTGACCTTATTCTGGATTTCCCAGATGTTTTTTCCCTCAATGTGACCCTAATACGCCGTAGTACATTTGCTCTTTGGCCCTCACTGCATTAGGCTTACAGTATATACTATATACTTGGACTATAAACTGTGTTACCTTCATCACAATGCCTAAATGTTTTGCGGCTCCAGACAGATTTTTTTTCTCCCCCTAAAATGTCTCTTTTCATAGTAACGGTTGCTGACCCCTGGTCTAGCCCCAGAGCCTCTGTCCAGATATATCCAACGACAAGACAGCAGTAGAGTAACTCGGAGCAGCTGTAAAATACCACATCGTAGAACTACATTTGGATCAGCTTTCTCCATAAAGGTCCGTCAACTCTGGAACACATTACCAACCAAAATAAAATTAATTCCAGATATAAAGTCCTTCACAGCAAAGGTTAAGTGCTGGCTAAAAGCAAACCAGAGCTGTATCCATTTTTAGCTCATTTTACTGTAAATTACCAAGCCATTTCAACAGTATTAACCTGTTATTGCTTAAAACAGTGCTTTACTGTCAATACAAAAAAAAACCTGTTAAATTACGTTCGTAGGCCGTTTTTTAACTGAACTATAATGCATTCTTAAAAAATGGCACTTTACTGCTGATCAGCTGTCTAAAGTATCATCAGTAACAGTTTCATGCTGTATTTTTTTTAATCCTGGGACCTGATCTGCTCATGTGAGGCTTGTACATTGTACATGATTGTAAAAATCAGTGAATTAGCTCTGTAATGTTCCTAACCCACATATTGTTCTGGTTTGCATTCTGTGCTTGTAGCCAGCTATAAGACTATTGACTAAGTGTCAACAAGTCAATTATAGCCTTTTTCCTAACAAGTGCTTTTAATTGTATTTAGTGTGACTATTCCTATGTCTGTAACCTGCTAAGTCTATTCATCTAGGCAAAAAATAATGTTTATTAAAATGTATGTAAAAAAAATACAACCTAAATAGTGCATTAAAACAAATCAGTAAGATAATGTAAAAGAAAGGTGGAAAAACAGCTATATAATGTATCTTTAAACCGTAAATGAACTGTAAAATACTGTGAAATTAATAAAAAACAACCAGTTCAAACTGTGATTTTCATTAACAGTACAAAGCTGTAAATTTCAGCGACAGTATAATAATGTTAATTTTAGAGTGACATAAAGGCAAACCTGCTTTCTCAACAGTGTGGTGTAGGTGTATTGGTGTATTGGAGTAGGCTATGTATGATGTGTATTTTATTGTATTTTCATATTCGCAGTGTATTGTGGTTTTGTCATATAGATAGCTGTATATTTTAATTGTTCTGTACATGTAAAAGCCCAACTAGGGACACAAGAAAATTAGCTATAAACTCTCTGTGCAGCACATCAGTTACATGCCCTGTATTGGAACTATGTTAAATTGCATCGTCCCTATCAAATACAAATTAGATACCATCTCTGCATGGACAGACCTGTTCTTCTGGAATCATTTACTTTTGATGAATTATCCAATTTATATAGCACCTTTCAAACAAGTCAAATGCAATTCAAAGTGCTGGACAGACGATTGACAAAAAATATAGAGAGTTAAAAATTGGATTTAGAGACTAATGCACACCAAAACAACCAAGATTAAAGTTTACTGAATAATAAAGCAATAAGAGATGGGTATTTAAGATAATAAAATACAAGGAAATAAGAAATAACAATACAAATAAATAAATACAAATTGCGAAACTACACAAAACAAGCAGATTGTATTAAAATAATACAATTTTAATCAAATACAATAGAACAAAAGAGATAATATAATCAGCAATAAAATGTTGTTTAAAAAATGAATGATTACAGCAGTTTCTGATGATATCGTTTGTTTTCTGGAAGGGATACGTCGCTGCTGCCTCGTACGTAGAAGCAGAGGATGAATAGAGGGAGGAATGATGAATACGGGACGTATAAAGGACAGAGAGACGGACTCGGAGAAGATGGATGAGAAAGAAGAAAATGCTTCTTTATTACAGACAGAGTGGTAATGAGTGGATGTTCTGAAGCTGAATTCTCTTCGCCCAGCAACTGACACACACACCTCACATCATTGTCACTCTGTACCTACCTCCCAACTTCATTCATCTTTCTTTCATCCTCCATCATGTGTCGGGTGGGGGGGGGTTTGGGTATTTGTGGTGGTTATTGGCGAGGTGGCGTCCCTCCGTCACTCTGTCCACTTCCTGTCTGAGGGATTAGAAAACCCTCTCTTTGTCTTCTGTCATTTGGACACGACTTTTCAGCCTTTCTGTGCCCTTTGATGTGCATCCCACGCTTCTTTTTACAATCTTACGCCCTTTCTTCCAAGTTCAAACTGACCCCAGGACTGTGTGTGTGTGTGTGTGTATGTGTGTGTGCAGTCAGTGTGGCTCCAGGCCCTCATGCGTCAGAGGGCCTTTTTCTCTCTGTGGCCCCTGAGCAAACATATTAAGAACTACCTTATCACTGCTTATACAGCCAGGGCCACACACACACACACACACGTTAAACACAAGCCTAAACACACACACACACACCACATTCACAAAAAAAGATAGCTTTGACTCCGAACACACAAAGCTCGCCGCCAAACTGCCCAAATGTCACCGATCCATCACGGCGGAAGAGGCGGGGGCTAGAGCGCCTTCCGGGCCAGTCATTGGTTGACGCTGTGGCGTCGGTCAGTCATTCAGGGGCAAACTCAGGTTTATAAAGGCGGCAGTGGAAAAAGGAACGTATACGCTTGACAAGCCTTCTTCAAGAGGCGCATCCGTGGAACATGAACTGACTTTGTTATACAGATAAAAAAAAAACAAGAAAGATATTTAACTGTAAAGTTGTTGAGAAGTAGACGAATACCATCGCCTGGTTGAAAAACGTAGCTTAGAAAGCTCATCAGAATATCTAGAGCGAGCGCGTCGGCGAATATCTACGCCCTCGGCAGCGTTCACATCGACGGGAACAACAGGAAGTGGGACGGTTCGGGAGAATGAGTTGAGCGCGAGAAGAAGCAACAAAGTTTGAGAACCCGTATGTCAGAAAACCTTCCGAACTTCCGGAGAAAGTTGCGATAATAGATCCGCGCTACATAAATAACTCGCTACTCTTTAAGTGCTCGGTATCAGCAGCAGCCATGATGAACAGTGCAGCGCCGGTGTTGATCAGCGTGATGAAGGTAGTCATGATGATGATGCTTCTTGGGACGGGACTGGAGGCAGCACCTGCTGAGAGAGGTAAGGAAGCTGTTGAGATGACAGGAAGTAGCTGCACGTGGGAGCTATGGTATGGTTAAAGTTAGGGGAAGTCCGTGTTACGGCAAACACTACAGTTAAGAACGTTGTCGTCCAATATGAAAAGACCTCTAGGATACTGAGCTGGGCAGACCAAACAGGATGATCATTTCCTGAGAATACATCATCGGGTAATCACCTAAACCAGGGGTCAGCAACCTGTGTCTCTTCAGCCCCTCTCCAGTGGCTCTCTGTGGATTTTTAAAAATGGAAATGAATAACTTTTCTGTTTACATTTTCATTTTTATGATCACCAATCTGAGATTTAGAAAATAAAGTCGTAATATTATGAGAATAAAGTCATAATATTATAAAGTAGTAGTACGTGTTATTTTTCTCGTAAAGTTATGACTTTATTCTCATATTACAACTTTTTTTCTCGCTAAATTGTGACTTTATTCTCGTAATATTCCGACTTTTTTTTCTCGTTATTTTATGACTTTATTCTCGTTATATTACAACTTTTTTTCTCGTAATATTCAGACTTTATTCTGTAAATCTCAGATGTTTTTTCCCTCAATGTGGCCCTAATACTCCGTAGTACATTGTCTCTTTGGCCCTCACTGTATTAGACTTATATACTATATACTTAGACTATAAGCTGTGTTACCTTCATCACAATGCTAAAATGTTTTGCGGCTCCAGACAGATTATGTTTTATTCTTTTGCCTAAAATTGCTCTTTTGATAGTAAAGGTTGCTGACCCCTGATCTTACTAATATTTAAGGTCAGAACCGGACCAGCATAACCCATTATTATCAAGCCCGTGGAAGGTTTTTGGAAGTGTGAAAGCTCATGTTGGTTCAAGCTTTTTGAAGTAGCTTATCAAGTATAGTATCGTAGGAAATCTCTTCACCGGCCCAGTCACACAGCAGCTCGTGAAATAGTCACCAAATTAAATGTATTGATTCGTGTACAAAGACACAATTTGTTTTTGTGACAGTCAGCACGGAATCAATTTGTATGTAATCCACAAGTGGCGAACGCCGTGTCGGGAGGAGGTCGTGGATGGGCGGGTCTAAAAATACCAGATTTTCACCCAGGAGACCGCTGTTTGTGTCCCGTGTGAAACCACAAATCAAAGTTGATTTATTTGTCACATAACCTCTAAGTTACGCCACAAACATCCATCTTTTCCTAAAGCTAAGTAGTTTTATTTCTAAACGGGTTTACATCACGTGTTGCTGGACATTCATAGGAAAAAAATACGTTGTTGAAAGTCGTGCTGATCGTTGTAAAAAAAAGGAAAATCTGTGTCTGTGTACATGAATCAAATTACATTTTGTCACTATTTCACCAACCGGTTGTTGGACCTGACATTCCTTTCATTCAATTTCAATTTTATTTTTATATAGAATCAGATCATAACAGAAATTATCTAAAGACACTTTTCATATAGAGCTCGTGAGGGCCACTCAGCAGGCAGGTTGGGTTCATGATCTCTACTCTGAGGCAGCTGTGGAGCCTAATTGTCCCTGATGAGGATCAGCTGGTTGAAGCCTATATCTACCCCTGGTTTCAGTGCTCAGATGCATTGTCTCTTTGTCCGAGGTAGTGAGAGTACTGTCCTGTTTTTGCTCTATCTGTATAGGGGGTGTGTGAATCCTCAGAAGTACCACGTGAACCTATCTGTGGGATTCTCTCACCATTTAGCTTCTTCTCTTCTCTGGAGTCTCTTAGAGTGGGTTAGGTCTGTGTGGCCTTCGCTGCTTCCTTTGTTTCATTTATGTTCTAGTCAGCTGCTCGGCAGCGCTGTTTTACTTTTAGTGTAGGGAGCTTTCCTTTTAGGCCCGTTCTCATCTGCTGTTTCCCCTCTCCCTTTCAATCGCTTGCGGGATTAACTTTTAGATTCCCCTGGTCCGTAATTGCGTCTCTCTCCCCGTCCTCTATAAAGGCCTTTACTGCTCACAAAACTACACCATCCACACGATGTGAGTGTGTGTGTGTGTGTGTGTGTGTGTGTGTGTGTGTGTGTGTGTGTGCGTGTGAGCTGCATTGTTGCTTAACCTCAGACGTCATTATGCACACACATAAACACAATTCATACAACTCTTATGTCACATCGAAGGTCCCGTAGCAACTCTCATAGCAACCAGCGAAGCAGTGGAATCCCACCAATTCTGTGTGTGTGTGTGTGTGTGTGTGTGTTTGCAAGTGCGTATACTACACAAAGAAAAGACTGAGACTGAGAATCAAAGCAAATTAAAGACCTGAACTCGGCTTTCTCATACTAAACCTACTTTAATCTGAGTTAAGACACAGCGGGGGGGTGGGCAGTTTATTGGTTTATCGCATCAAAACTATTCATACCGGCAGTATGATGTCATATTGCGACAGTTGCAACACTTTTTAAAATAAAAGGTTCAAATAGATTCGGACAGGCAGAGGACCCAACTAAAATGATCAAAACTATAAGGGTGTGAAGAAAGGTTTAGGCTGTCGTTCAGCACGCCCATCATACTGTAGCTTAGCTTTTCCAGGACAACTGAGATGACTTATCATAAAAGGAAAAGAGTCTTGTGTGCTGGCATCAAACACCATTAAGTCCCCCCTATAATTGTCTTGTCCCTAGGCTTTGTGAAACCGCTGCCCAGCCTCACTCATGCATCAGCTGTACCGGAGAAGTCTTCAGCTCTAAACCCAAGCCGGTACCTGAAACACTGGCTTCTGAGTACCAGAGCGGCCGGAGCGCACGGAACTACAAGAATCACTGACAAAACCACCACGAGGACAATCACCGCGGCCATCAGGGCGGGGCGGCTGAGGGCCGACCCTGAGACCGCCGGTCCGGATAAACGAGCCCAGATGCTGAAGATGATCTCGGTGCTGGAGGAGCTGCACAGGACATTTAACAGCACACTGAGCTCACGGATCACCATCATGCCACGAGGTAGTGATACTGTGTACATGTAAAGTTGACTTCTAATGGTATTTAGAAGCTCTAGGAAAGAGTTCCTGACACGTCCAAAAGTGACTCCAGTGAGGCACCGTTGTATTTTGAAGCGTACGGCAGAGACCCCGCGGATCCCAGCGGGACGCCAGTAGAGTAGGCGGTCCTTAATGTGGCCCAGGACACATTGACGTACACACTGCTAAAAGAATGTGGCCATATGTGGCCCAGACCACCTCTGAATTAGGTCTGAGCGATCGGATCCCATTGCGTCTTGAGTGGGTTCACACTTGTACTTAGAGCTGTCCATTTGGGATCCGATCACTCATGTTAACACCAGGTCTGAACAGGGCCACAGTTGCTATGTGCACTTCAGCTGACTGAGGTAGATGCAGACATTATGTCACGTCTCCACTCCCACATTTCTACTATCCCAGGGGTCAGCAACCTTTACTATCAAAAGAGCCCTTTTAGGCAAAAAAAACTGTCTGGAGCCGCAAAACATGTGAGCATTGTGATGAAGGTAACTTAGCTTATAGTCTGAGCATATAGTATATACTGTAAGTCTAATGCAGTGAGGGCCAAAGAGCAAATGTACTACGGAGTATTGGGGCCACATTGAGGGAAAAAACATCTGAGATTTACAGAATAAAGTCATAAGTTCACGAGGAAAAAAAGTCGTAATATTATGAGAATAAAGTCATAACATTACGATAAAAAAAGTCGTAATATTACGAGAATAAAGTCATAACTTTACGAGAAAAGAAGTCGTAATATTACGAGAATAAAGTCATAACTTTATGAGAAAAAAAGTCGTAATATTACGAGAATAAAGTCATAACTTTACGAGAAAAGAAGTCGTAATATTACGAGAATAAAGTCATAACTTTATGAGAAAAAAAGTCGTAATATTACGAGAATAAAGTCATAACTTTATGAGAAAAAAAGTCGTAATATTCCGAGAATAAAGTCATAACTTTACGAGAAAAGAAGTCGTAATATTACGAGAATAAAGTCATAACTTTATGAGAAAAAAAGTTGTAATATTACGAGAATAAAGTCATAACTTTACGAGAAAAAAAGTCTTAATATTACACGAATAAAGTCATAACTTTACGAGAAAAAAAGTTGTAATATTACGAGAATAAAGTCATAACTTTACGAGAAAAAAAGAAAATAAGACGGAAAATTACTACTTTATAATATTATGACTTTATTCTCTAAATCTCAGATTTCTTTTTTTTCCCTCAATATGGCCCTAATACTCCGTCGTACAGTCGTACCATAGACCTACAACAATGATACATTTTCTCCACTGGAGAGAGCTAAAGATCCGCATGTGGCTCCGGAGCCGCAGGTTGCAGACCCCTACAGCAGGGTCTACCAACCTATCATGCAGGGATAGCTATCCCAGCATGCACTGGGCAGGTTTATGAAGGAATGATCACGTTTGTCTTTTTGACTATGGAGTGTCTCTTTGTCTCCACGTAAACCGAGACTGTCCTGCACTTCATCAGGGACATTTTCACTGAAGTACACTGTTTTGTTTTTCATTTCAGCAAACGGCAGAAATTCAGGAAGAAAAAATAAAGTGGTGAGTTCCTGTAGAATATTTATACTTTTACTGTAGCTCGTTTGCCCAACTGCAACTTTTTATTCTTGTATACTTTTTATTTTTACTTCTATTCTTATTTTAGATTTGACGTACCTCTTATTAGTTATTTTTTACTTTCTCTGCATCTCTACGTATTTCTGTCCTTGTGCTGCTGCAACAACCACATTTCCCCTCCAAAGAAAGACATGAGAGGGGAAAAGGTGACTAAAATATGTAATCAACCATATAAATACAAAACGAGTCCAAGGGGTCGGAGAATGGACATTTACTCAGGATATTTTGTGGGTTTAGAAGGTTGCAGGCAGTTCAGCATTCTTGGTGTCAATCCTCATCCTGTCTCCATTCTCCATCCTGTCTTCTGCTGCTGTGGTTAAAGGCTCCTGCTGCTGACGGAGGGGTGAAGTCCACCACCGCGGCCCCGACAGCAGTCGACAGCACCGTGTCCAGAGCGAGTGCAGACGTTAACGTCCCCAGTCTGACCGGTCGAAACTTCAAGAAGTCCCTCCCACCGCAGACCAAGAAGACCAACAAAAGAGGTGAAAGTCGACGGCCGGGTCTTCGCCTAACTGTAGTTTCTTTAAATTTCACATCAGAATAGACGGAGCCTTCATCAGAACGCTCTGTGGTGAGCTCATGTGGCCGGTTGGTACCGGTGCTAACATATATATAAAATAATACTAGCATTAGGACTTCATTCACCAAAAAAACGAGTCTTCTTCAAATCAATCAATTAATGGAGCTTTATTGTGGGAATGCTGATTCTCTACTACTAATACTACTACTGTTACTGCTGCTGCTACTAATACTACTACTGTTACTGCTGCTGCTACTAATACTACTACTGTTGCTGCTGTTGCTACTAATACTACTACTGTTACTGCTGCTGCTACTAATACTACTACTGTTGCTGCTGTTGCTACTAATACTACTACTGTTACTGCTGTTACTACTAATACTGTTGCTGCTGTTGCTACTAATACTACTACTGTTACTGCTGCTGCTACTAATACTACCACTGTTGCTGCTGTTGCTACTAATACTACTACTGTTACTGCTGTTGCTACTAATACTACTACTGTTGCTGCTGTTGCTACTAATACTACTACTGTTGCTGCTGCTGTTACTAATACTACTACTACTACTGTTGCTGCTGCTGCTACTAATACTACTACTGTTGCTGCTGCTATTGCTACTAATACTACCGCTACTACTACTACTGTTACTGCTGCTACTACTACCACTAGTGATGTTACTGCTACCACTACTGCTACTATTACTACTGCTCCTGCTGCTGTTCCTACTGCCTCTACTACTACTACTACTACTGCTGCTGTTCCTACTGCCTCTACATCTACCACTACTACTACTACTACTACAACTACTAGTACTACTGCTACTTTCCACCATAATACCACTTTCTGTGTAACGACTTATAGTTTTTAAAGGTTAATTCGGTCAAAATACTATTTCTGTCAAAGTACTTATAGTTTTAAAGGTTTATTTCACCCAAATACTACTCTCTCTCTCTCTCTCTCTCCATCTCTCGCTCTCTCTTTGTGTTTAGCAATGCAGTTCATCCGTCTGATGTACATACAAAGCCTTTCTTCTTTCCAACTATTCAGGAAAATTCAAATTTACTACTTTTGACAGTATTACAGTTTAGCTTCCAGCTTTTCTAGCAAAGTATTTCAGCTCTTAGCTTCTTTAGCTAATGCAGTTCAGCTTCAACTTCTAGGTTTTTCAGCAGTGCAGTGCAATGCATTTGCGCTTTACCATTTTAAGGCGAGTCATTTCACATTTCTGCAATTTCAGCAATGCTTTGCAATTAATTTCAGCTGTCAGCATTTCCCATGCATTTTCAGCAGGAAATGCATTTTCTAGTTTGTCACATGAAATCGTACAAGATAATAGTACAACTCCAGTGAAATGTGATCCCGTCACATCCTTCAATTTGTGCATGAACGTTATTCACCATAAAGCACACGAGTCCTCTGTTCTGTCAGATCGGTAGATAGAAAAAGAGTCACGGTTGAATGTCCGTATTCCAGGATTTAGTCAAGTTTCATGGACGTAACAGTTCCCGATATCCCGTTGGAAACGGAGGTCCTCCAGCGGGAGCCCATCGCCCAACGCCAGCAGGATGCCCGTCGTACAATTAACCGCACAGCGAGCCGTATTATTTGTCTCTAAAAGGCACCAACATCACAAACACGGCCGAGAGGCTAAGATCAGAGACTGGAATTAGCTGAGGGGACACCTAGCAGACAGCTAGAGGCTTTGACGGCACTCACCTGTCCCTCAAAGTGGCCACGCCCTTAATTATGCATAACTTTAAGCCTTAAACAGGTGAGTTATATAACCCTTGGCTGCTCAGCAACAGAGGTCGCCGCTTGTTTGTAACGGAATCTTCTTCTTCTTCTTCTTCTTTGTCTCCAACAGTGTGTTTCTGGAAGTACTGCTCCCAGAACTGATCGTCTCTCAGCCAGTGTTGACCTTTCCACAGCTGGTTTCCCTCCATACTCTCCCACCTTTTCTTCCTCCTCGCCCCACCCATCACCTTCTCCCATCCATTCATCCATCCATCCATCCATCCATCCATCCATCCATTCATCAACCCCCTCATATACAATCTCCCATAATGATTCTGGTCATTATCATGATATGATCCAAGCTCTGTTGTGCACATCTTGTACAATGAGAATAAAGTCATTACTTTACAAGAAAAAAGGTCGTAATATTACGAGAATAAAGTCATAACTTTACGAGAAAAGAAGTCGTAATATTACGGGAATAAAAGTCATAAATTTACGAGGAAAAAAAGTCATAATATTACGAGAATAAAGTCATAACTTTACAGAAAAAAGTAGTAATATTACGAGAATAAAGTCAAAATTTTACGAGAAAAAAAGAAATTAACTCGTAAAATTACTACTTTATAATATTATGACGTAATTCTCATAATATAACGACTTTTTTACTCATAAACCTATGACTTTATTCTCGTAATATTATGACTTTATTCTCATAATCTCAGATTTATTTATTTTTTCCTCAATGTGGCCCTAATACTGAAGGGGCTGAAGAGCTGCAGGTTGCTGACCCCTGGTAGAGGTTAATCCATGTGACAATCAAATGTTGTTGTTTTTTTCCAGGAAATATATGAAGTTACAGCCAGACCGAGCAAGCAAAGAATATTATGATGATGATCGGACCGTACAGTATGAATTAGACAACAACATCTCTAAAACCGTACAGTGAATGATAAGTCCAGCTGTCGGCTGTAGCCTGAACGTTTAACCTGTTAAACTTAAAGATCTTAATAGTTCAAAACATTTGTTATTAGCAGGTCCAACCTAAAACATCAGCATCAGTGCAGGCCTTCAGAAGCTCTTATTCCTTCATCTATCTATCTATCGCTCCATCCCTCCATCCAGTCTCCCCTCCTCTCCTCCGGTTCTTCTCGGACCTCTGCGTGCCAGGAGACTGTTGCCGTGACATCAGGAAGCCCCATACCACCCCCAATCCCCCCACACCGGCGCCAGCCTGGACTCGGACCTTTTCATTCACTCATTAATTAACAAGACTGACCGATCACAGAAGACGATGTGTGCTCGTGGCCCGGGCGCATGAACAAACATCCCTGTTAACCCTTCGTTGTCCTTAGAAGACAGACACACCTCGTTGTTGTATGTGTGCGCCGACTTTAAAATAAAGTTCATTTCTAGAATGGAAAAAAAAAAACAAACACAGTGACAATAAAGATTATTTTATTTTTATCTCACTCTCTCTGTAGTCGTTCATTATGCAGACAGACTCACACTCTGCTGAATCATGTCCACGATGATATTCTACATTTGCTTTGTGTGAGCCGGGGAGTCTTAATGCGACTTGGAACACACACATGGTGTTTACATTCTTATTTCTGTCGGGTCACCGCGATAGCGTCTCAACCGTTTGGCGTAAAGTAGTGATGTTACGTGCAGTGCCGAGGCTTCGGAAGGTGTGTTGAGTAATCCAATGCGCGTATCGAGGCTTGGTGTTGTTTTCAGACCAATGACGTCATCGATGGCGTCCGAAGCCTCGCTGCCCAGCCATACCGCGTGACCGGTTCAGGAAGTGGTTCAGATCTTCACTGGTTGAACCAATGCCACTTTCCATAAGTGAACACTAATATTACCCCTCCTGCCATTATTATATTACACTACACTACAATTACAATTATTGACCAAAGGATTGGTTTACACACATAAGATGCATTGCTCACAAAACAATTACAGTTTATTATACATGTATGTTATATACTCATAATATACTTGCTAGAAAATAGATATATATTTTATAGATATGAATGGATTACATGGTAATAGATTTTTTTCATTGTTTATAGTCATTCCCAACAGCCTTTACTGGCGCAAAATACGGTTTATCACAGATAGTTAAGATCATATCTGCCTGTTTTACACTCTTTGGCCACCAGGTGGTTTCGTGAGCACAGGAATCCTCGAGAAACGAACCCTTTTCCGAACCAATTTGCTGGAAAGCTTCAATGTTTCATGAAGCTTCAGCTCGCCATCACAAGCGTAAAGATGGTCTCTAGTTATTATTGCACCTGAAGAGATCTGTTCAGCCTGGTGTCATAAAGAATCATGAAATGAGCATTATTTCTTGTTTGTTGTATGAGAGCGGAAGCGTTCATTTGTTTTGTAAAATGTTGGTTGTGGTTTGTTGTTTCTGACAAAACCAAATTTAAGTTTCACTATTAATTTGTTTTTTGTAAAACTATAGAAATGAAAAAATGGGTTTTTACATTTTTCTGATGGTTCTAGGTTTTGTTCATTGCTTTTGTCAAATGTTGTGTTTTGCACTTCTGAGCCACCGTAGAGAGATAATTCTTCAGCTCTGGCAACACGTCTTCAGCTCCATACTAGGAGTGAGTTTAACAAACATTTTCAAGGTGTGAAAATTGTGTCTAATTTGTGTTATTTTCACATAATTTGACCCAAGATAGATAAAGATCTGCACGTTGTGTTGGAACAATGACCTCCAGGTCACATCATCACATCAGTCGCTGTAGTAGTTTCAGACTACACATGAACCAGGAATAGAACTAAATATACTAAAACTCTCTAATTATACTATTTGAAGTGTGACTTTACCCAGTTGTTATTACAGTAGTTCAGAACAGAAGGACATTCCTCCTCCGGATGTTTCCATGGTAACTGAGCTTGTTTGCTGTCTGGGTGTGCAAACTCAACAAAGTCATTACATTCAGAGGTTTCCACAGAGGTCACCATCACGGTCGCCCCGGTGATGGGTGTGTGCGTCTGCACATGCTCGAGGGTTTTCGTGTGTGTTAAATACACCGAGTCCTGCACGTATTTAGAATTCTTTGAAACGAAGAGTCTTCAAATGGCTTTAGCATTTTTTGAAATTAGTATTATTTAACCTTTATTTAACCAGGTTAGTCCCATTGAGATTAAGAACCTCTTTTCCAAGGGAGACCTGGCCAAGACGGTCAGCAGCAAGTAGTTGCAGACAGAGACAAAAATACAGTTCACAAACACTAAAAGCACTCAAATTTGCATTAAAAGAGAACTATCTAAAGACAAATGGGGGGACAAAAAGGAACTTTTCTGGGAGTCAGCTGTACAACAAGGGAATGTAAAACATTGGCATGCCATAGAGTCTGCTTCTAAAGTCTTCATTTGAGATTTAGAAATGTTTAATGATACCAGCTCCTTGATTTTAAGGTCATTTTGGAGCAAATTCCAGGCTGAGGGTGCAGAATATGCAAAAGCCCTTTCTCCAATTTTTGTCCGAGCTTTTGGGACAGAGAGCACTAAGACGTCAAATAAATAGCCTCCAATGTACGGAGTCTGTAGTGTGCCACTGAAATAGTGTGAGATTACAGATAATTGATAAAGTATTAGTATTAGGGCCACATTGAGGAAAAAAAAATAGATCTGAGATTTCAATGAGAATAAAGTCATAATACTATGAGAATAAAGTAGTAATTTTACATATTTTCTTTTTTTCTTGTAAAATTATGACTTTATTCTCATAATATTACAACTTTTTTTTCTCGTAAACTTCTGACTTTATTCTCTTAATATTCCGACTTTATTCTCTTAATATTACAACACTGTTTACCACACGCAAGTGCGCATGGGAAACATCGACCCGCAATGATTTATACGTGTAAGAAGTTCCAAACAGTCCCTTTAACCCAGCATTAACACACTGACTAGAATACCAATGAAGTGATAATCAGAGAAACAGAAAAGACATCGAAGACGGTCCACGTAGTGATAAAATCAGTTTAATAAAGATTGTCCCCAGAGAGGATATAAGGCCGGAACACATTACACATCTCTGCCAAACACTGAATGGCTGCAAGACGTACTAAACCACTTCTGTCCAACAATCAAACAAGTGATTTTAATGAAATAAAGTGAGCATATGTGTCCTAACAACATTGTTATGTCACACTCAAATAATTTTGTTTAAATTACATTGGCAGGAGGCACTGTTTTTAACTGATAAAGGTGATTCTTGTATGACGTGAATGCAACGTTTGGCCTCTGTTGGACTGTTGATGCTGACAGCAGGAGCGAGGTGGTCTGAACTACATAATGTGTCAATCAAAAAGTCATCGTCACCAGTTAAACCAGCCAGCGCCGATGCCTGCCCACACTCAGCCAGTCAGTAGCATTAGATATACAAGTCAAAGAGAATCACTATAGGAGTAAATAGTCTCATTGCATCAGTATATAGAGAGAACACATTCAGCACAATGTACAAGCACAAAAGGCTCTTAGGCCTTTATAGCGGGGCGGTTAAGCATAACAACTGTGCATTTTGTAATAAAAGCAACAAATTTGGCACAGATGTAGGTTTATATGTTATGAAAAGATATAGATATCGGGGTGCCGCCAATTTGGCCCCACATTTTTCAAGCTAGTTGCGAGTTAGTAATACAACCCAAAGTTCTACCGAAGTTCAGTATCGCTTTAACTGTGACTAGAGGTTACTGGCGACCAAGACATTTATCCAGGGATATCTCTGTCAGTTTTACTGCTAATGAAAAGATAAACACACCAATGGAAAGCTGAAGATCTTGCCGTTCTAATGCTGTATTAGCTGTATTTCTATCATGAAGGCAAGGGGGTGAAGTTTGACACTGAAGTGACCAAGCTCCTTTTATTCGTTTGTTTTCTCAGGTTAAAAGCTTTTAAAAAGCACCCTTTCAAAATAAAGAGGTAATAAACACATTTCCGTGATCTTCTGACGTCTGATCTGATCAGCTTGAAAACATCTTGGAAATCATCAAGAGTCATAAAATCAGTTTTCTGGATCATTTTGGAATATTTAGCGCCTATTTGGCAGCCTATATGGCTGCCAAATAGGCGCCAAGGGTCCAAATCTATATCTTTTCATAACATATAAACCTACATCTGTGCCAAATTTGTTGCTTTTATCGCAAAATGCACAGTTGTTACGAATATTTCAGTTTAGCTGCCCCACTATTAACTCTTCATCTTGATCTGACCGCTGATTCATCATCATCATTAAGACAGAACATGGAACCAGATGATGTAATTTTACACCTTCCACCTGCACTGTTTCTCTCACTTTGTAATGGCCAAACTTCAGGGATCATTCCACTTTATTACAGTTAAAGTTAAAGTTAAAGCTCGGATCGGTAAACCGTGACGAATGTTAATATTTTGACCGGTCTTGCTTTCATTTTCTCTTCCAAATAACACCTGTAGGTTTGTTTCCAACCTGTCTGCTTGTTTCAGACTGTGAAAGACGACCAGCGACGGGTCTGATCCGTTCACTAATTATTCAAAATATAGTTAGTATTATATACTATATAGCATGCAATTGGGGGACTTCTAAAGTGAATGAAATGCTGAGATAAGGCTGTAGAAAAATGGTGTTCAGTGGGCTAATGCAATGACCACAATAATGTAGATTTGCATTTGAGATATCATAACGTATCCCGGTGACTGAAACAGGACCTATAGAGACGCATTTTAAAGAATCGTTCGCCATTTTTGGTATGATACTAGAGCTAGCATGCCATCTTTGTAGTGAACTTGGACCTGCCATCATCTGAAAAGTGACCACTAATTACTGGGTTGTCATTATTTATAAAATGATAAGCATAAAGATAGAGTAGATGACGGTGCAACCCAACCTGTGAGAGCACACACACACATTCTGTAGACACACACATAAACAGGTAATAGATGTTTAGTTAATAGATGGTTTAGTATGGATAGGCCTAGTCTATAACCTGGAGTTCTTATTCTATATGTTCACGTCTACAGATTATCTCCTTTATTCACCCCCCTTCCTCTTCCTCCTATTTGATTTGTTTCACCACGTCCAGATAGGCGAAGTGGATCTCCCTCTCCGCGGGGCATGTGCTGGTGAACTCCTCCCTCTGATAGGCGCAGTTTAAATACCTCCACACCCCCGTCATCTCCGCGGGAATCTCAAAGCCTCTGTATTTCTTGGCTACGACCTGCAAAACAGAAAAAAATGTGAGTGAGTTGACGGGTGTTGGGAGAACTGGTTGTGGTGATCTAAGCATTATCGTAGGTAAAACCATCCTTCTTCTCCCTACCCCAGGGGTCAGCAACCTTTACTATCAAAAGAGGCAAAACAAGCCACTGGAGAGGGGCTCAAGAGACGCAGGTTGCTGACCCCTGCCCTATCCAGTGTGAGCAGCAGGCTGAGTGGACCTTAAGGATGTGTAGTTTAGGCAGCAGGTTGCAGTCAGCCAAGGTGAGCTCCGACCCGTCTAGAAAGCTCCTGGAGGACTCGGGCAGGTCTTCTGAGGCGTCGGCATCGATCTCCTCAGGCAGGGGGGTCCTCAGGAAGTCATCGAGACGCCGGAGAGACTTGAGCAAGGCTTTCTCTAAGACTGCCGATAGAGATACAGACAGCAGAATGGATCAGATGATATGAAGGACAAACCCTAACCGTGCGGTGGGTTTAGGTGTGTAGACGCCCTAACTGTGCGGTGGGTTTAGGTGTGAAGACGCCCTAACGGTGTGCGGTGGGTTTAGGTGTAAAGACGCCCTAACGGTGTGCGGTGGGTTTAGGTGTGAAGACGCCCTAACGGTGTGCGGTGGGTTTAGGTGTGAAGATGCCCTAACTGTGTGCGGTGGGTTTAGGTGTGAAGATGCCCTAACGGTGTGCGGTGGGTTTAGGTGTGAAGATGCCCTAACGGTGTGCGGTGGGTTTAGGTGTGAAGACGCCCTAACTGTGTGCGGTGGGTTTAGGTGTGAAGACGCCCTAATGGTGTGCGGTGGGTTTAGGTGTGAAGACGCCCTAACGCGGTGCGGTGGGTTTAGGTGTGAAGACGCCCTAACGGTGTGCGGTGGGTTTAGGTGTGAAGATGCCCTAACGGTGTGCGGTGGGTTTAAGTGTGAAGATGCCCTAACTGTGTGCGGTGGGTTTAGGTGTGAAGACGCCCTAACGGTGTGCGGTGGGTTTAGGTGTGAAGACGCCCTAACGGTGTGCGGTGGGTTTAGGTGTAAAGACGCCCTAACGGTGTGCGGTGGGTTTAGGTGTGAAGACGCCCTAACTGTGTGCGGTGGGTTTAGGTGTGAAGATGCCCTAACGGTGTGCGGTGGGTTTAGGTGCGAAGACGCCCTAACTGTGTGCGGTGGGTTTAGGTGTGAAGACGCCCTAACGGTGTGCGGTGGGTTTAGTTGTGAAGACGCCCTAACGGTGCAGTGGGTTTAGGTGTGAAGACGCCCTAACGGTGTGCGGTGGGTTTAGGTGTGAAGACGCCCTAACTGTGTGCGGTGGGTTTAGGTGTGAAGATGCCCTAACGGTGTGCGGTGGGTTTAGGTGCGAAGACGCCCTAACTGTGTGCGGTGGGTTTAGGTGTGAAGATGCCCTAACGGTGTGCGGTGGGTTTAGGTGCGAAGACGCCCTAACGGTGTGCGGTGGGTTTAGTCACGCTGCCAGTAGCGATCCGCCGGTCGGCCACTTTGGTTGAAAGGAAAACACTGATCCAGAGTGAAATGATTTGAAGCCAGCCCTCACACATCTCTCTCTCTTACCGTCGTTGGTGTCCTTCCTCGGGTTTTTGATGTAAGCTGAGAACTTGGCGAACACATCGATGCCCGCCGTGTTGGCTTCAGGATGTCTGGGAGCCAGTCTGGGGTAGCTGATGTCAAAGACACGTTAGAGAAGTCAACTGAACTGACTTTCTTCAGTCAATGTGTGTAAAATATGTGTGTTTCTGTACCGTGGCGGGACCAGTTTCTCCTCCAGGAACTCCTCGATCTTGTTGACGTCGACCTTGACCTCGCCATTGAAGGTCACGAAAGGAGGGTTGGTTCCTGGAGCGAGGTCCTGCAGGTCAGCCGGCTTCCTGACAACACAAAACACACAACATATAGTGTAGACACTCAAAAAGACTGTAATAAGGATGAAGATATGTGTATTTATGTGTGTGTGTTTTACCGTTTGAGGTCGACAGTGGTGACGTTGAAGATGACTCCTTTAAGCCACAGGATCATAAAGAGTCTCTGAGAGAACGGACAGTTACCGATGCTCTCCCCATCACTTCCCGCCTAAACACAAGAGAGACATCAGACATCAAAACCTCTCACAGCACGATCAGGTCAAAGGTCATTGAAGGTCAGTGTACAAGGGACATTCACGTCTGATACCGGATATCTGTTATCGGCGCTCAACACTTAGGTCATGTGTTGACAACTGAATCATCTCCATGACAACTGAGCAAACACCTAAGTGGAGTGTTCGTGAACGTTATTTTGTCAAAAAAAAGGTCTTTAATGAGTACTTGTCTTCAGTTCTGGTTTCACGTCTATAAGTGGTCAAAAGTACCCCGCCGTACTCTGCATAGTTGGCCTTTCATCATTTAGTTACAGCAGCAGGCAGCTGTATTAAAGCTCTGATAAACCCGCGGTGCACTAATAACCTGCTCAGCACCAAACAGCACACAAACGAAAGAGTGGAGTTATTTAGCAGCTAAAGCAGGGGTCAGCAACCTTTACTATCAAAGAGCCATGAATGAAGTGATGAAGGTAACACAGCTTATAGTCTAAGTATATAGTATATAAGTCTAATGCAGTGAGGGCCAAAGTGAAAATGTACTACGGAGTATTAGGGCCAGATTGAGGGAAAAAACATCTGAGATTTACAGAATAAAGTCATAACTTTACGAGAAAAAAAGTTGTAATATTACGACAATAAAGTCATAACTTTACGAGAAAAAAGTTGTAATATTACGAGAGAATAAAGTCATATT
Source organism: Sebastes umbrosus (assembly GCF_015220745.1). Classification (NCBI taxonomy): domain Eukaryota; kingdom Metazoa; phylum Chordata; class Actinopteri; order Perciformes; family Sebastidae; genus Sebastes; species Sebastes umbrosus. Next base: position 12,349,419 of record NC_051292.1, on the reverse strand, counting down.
ATTACGAGTTAAACAGGTCATAATTCTCTCTATTATCTATTTTATATTGATGTATTGATGTATTGATTGAATAACATCTCCTTCTAACAACTGGATTTATTCAAGTTTCTCACCAAAAACTATATTTTACGAGATTACATTTGAACACATCATGATAACGTTGTAATTTACCTTCACCCAATGGTCATTTTTCCTGAGCTGACTTTGAACGCTTCATAATAACAACTCAATGGCACCTCCGTTAACGTTCGTATCTCCGGTATTTAACCAAGCAGGACTGTGCTGCCCACCGGCTGCTAACAGCTAACGTTACTAACTGTCCTTCTGCTGATTTCAACACAGATTCCGGTCCCAAACAAACTGAAACATGATACAGCGTATGCGTCATTGTGCAGCGTAACTGTGGTTAAGCATCAATACAGAGGAATCAATAGTCCGAGATTCCTCCGCATACCACTAGAGAGAGCACCAGTGGTACCATAGTTTGAGAACCACCGCGTTAGACATCTGCCGACTTCTGTCCACCTGATGAATGTAAGTCGACAACGATAAATGCATCTTTAAAAGGACCACGACCTTTCTGTAACCACAACCACGAGAGTTCATTAAGTCCTTAACCATTTCCCAACCATACTGTTGCTGCCATGGGTACTGTATGACCAATCAATTGAAAGGCACTGACAGTGCTTTGTGAATATAATCCCACTTACCTTTACAAACAGCTCAATGACAGGGAAGCCCAGTTTTTTAACTGCTGTGTCACACCAGGACATGGTGAACAATAGAAAGGTTGTGTGAACGCTCACACTCCTCTAAAAGCAGACGTCTCCTTAACCCAGAAACACAAAACTAGATAGTATAATCCATGTATAGTTCATCCTGTTATCTCCACAAACCAGCACCACGTCTGTCTGCCGATCCTTGGACTTGTTTTTTTCTACTTTCTCTGGTATGCCACTGTCTCCTCCACACAATCCCTCTTTGTCAGAACAAATATTAAGTATGTGTGTGTGTATTAATCACATTGTAGGGGTAAAATATGTTGACACGGTCCCAGTAGGAGAATAAAAGTCGTTGGTACAAGAAGCGGTTGAGGTTATGGTAAGGGTTGTGGTTGCGGTTCGGTTCAACTGTTGGCACGCTACGTTTCTGCAAACCACGGTTATGTTGACCTTTCTGAAACTATTGGGAAATCATTGGTTAGGTTTAGGAAACAAAAATATATATAAACTTGAAAATCGGAGAGTGCAGACCTACGCTAAGGCAGGTTTAATGTACGTCGCTTCCCAAATTTCATTCAAATCCATCGTGGACTTTTGGAGTAATCCTCCAAACGGACAAACCAACAAACCAACGCTGGTGAAAACATAACCACCTTCCTAGGCCTTCTGCCTTGGCGGAAGTAATAATAACAACTGGCCTTAGCAGGACTTTCTCACGTAAAGTTACGTAACAAGCGTTTTCGTCAACGTTTATTTTGGTTTAACAAACAGCGATGGAAGTCCTGTTTGTACGAAACCCCCGAACGTCATTACAGCGACGTCAGCCTTACAAGCCTTACGCCCCTCTGTCCCTTTCATTTACATAATACACATAAGAATCTGACATGAGGTCAGCGGCTGTGTGAAGTTGGGAGGCAGCGAGCAGTGTAAGAGTGGGTTGCCGTGGAATCTCTGCTCACAATGTCTCCAGTGTGTGTGTGTGTGTGTGTGTGTGTCGCAGCCCAGACGGAGGGATGTTTGTCACACACAGCAGCTCACACGTCTCTTTGTTTTCTCACTTTTATTTCCACCATGAGTACATCCAATCACATGATGTATAAATACATCTAATATGGATTCTTTACATGAAGCTGACACTTGTGGATCTTCAGTTGGATTCATTTTCACACTAATGTTCCAATGAAGCTCTTTACCTCCACTCCTCACCAAAGAATACAATAAATCAGCTACAATTAATTCAACATTCTGCTGCTGAGTGCTGACTAGAACCAACCACATTACTCCTATTTTAAAGTATTTCGTATTGATTTTAAAATTCTGGTATTAGTTTATAATAAGGCACTTCATGGCCGTACACCAGACTACAGTACCTTACAGAAATTTTAGTTCAGAGGAACTGAGAGGAATTGAAAATATTGATATTTTTAAACATAAACTTTAAAAAAAACATCTATTTAGTCTGTTTTTTATGTAGTGTTTTATAATTTTATGGTTTTATTTTTTATACTTATTTTATTTATCATCAATATAGTGTTTATTTTACTCAGCATTTTATTGCTGATCCTTATTATCTCTTTTATTCAGTTTTATTATTTTAATACAATCTGCTTTTTTTTTAATAGTTTCATAATTTTTATTTATTTATCTTTATTATTATTTTTATTTATTTTAGTTATCTTTTATTATCTTAAATACCCATCTCTTATTGCTTCCGTATTCAGTGAACTTTTATCTTAGTTGTTTTGGTGCATTAGTCTCTATATCCATTTTTAACACAGCACTTTGAATTACATTTGACTTGTTTGAAAGGTGCTATATAAGTAAATCTTGATTGATTGATTGATATTATAGGTGTTATGTTTAACCTTGGTCTAATTGTCCATGTTAGTGTCCTCTTGGCTCTAGGGCTCCATCTCTCTCTGACTGACGGGGTCAACATCAGTCAAATGTTTCGGCATTCTCTTTCACTCGTGTTGTCTTTCCTGAATAAACTTACATCATATACGCTTCGCCAAAAAACATTTATGGAACAAGTGGAAGAAAGAAAGACGATTGAAATCACTAGTTTCCTTCCAGATCAGATGAATAAATCTGAGGCTGACGGGACAGCTCAGGTCAAAAGGTCAGCAGTGATTCGTACGAATGTCAGCCCTGTGTATCATTGCTCCTATTAAACATTGCAGTATTTAGTCTGAGGTGAGTAGGTGTCGCTTCCAACAAGCTCTCAGCACCAAACAGCAGGCTAATCAGCTTACAGAGTGAGAATGTAGAGATTAACCCCGCAGGCTGCAGAGCGCCGCTATTCACGCTCTGGTTGCCCTACAACCAGCTCCTAAACATGACACCATGTACATAGTCAGTCTGCTGTATTGTTATCATGTCATCTTGAAAGAACTACCTCCGTAGACATGTCTCTAAAGCCAGTTCTAAACTGTGTCCCTACTGAGTCCAGAGAACCTCCCCATGATGTTTCCATCTACCTCCGTCTGAGCTGCCAACAGAGTCTGTGACAAAGGACGCCGTTGTTTGGATGTGAGCTCCCACGGAGAGCAAGCTGGATGTGTGTGTGTGTGTGTGTGTGTGTGTGTGTGTGTGAAGCAGCTCTTAGATATTAGTGCATTTTTCTGTTAAACCTCTCTGCTGGCCTCTTTTATTTTCACCTCAGTCAGGAATGTGCTGCTGAACCTCAGAGAGCAAATCTCACCTCTGTGTGTGTGTGTGTGTGTGTGTGTGTGCGTGTGTGTGTGTGTGTGTGTGCAGCTTGAGATGACACACACACACACACACACAAACACACACACACATCAGGGTTGATTCAAGTTTAACATTAGAAGCTTCACAAAGCTCACATTCCTAACAAGCTGTATTATATAATATGTGTGTTTCTATTATTTTGTCCACACCCTTAAGAATCGCATGCATGGAGCGACGTAGGCTGCCATGCCTGGTGGATTAGGATATCACTGTCTTAATGAGATAAGGTAAGCAGATCAAGATGGGGTTTCTCTCTCTCTCTCTCACTCTAAAACAATTATTAAAGTGTTGGATTTAAACAGCTATTGTCTGCATGAATTAGGAGTTCCTTTAAAGTCCCATGAGTCTAGAAATGATCCACAATCTCTGTAATGGCACCACCAACCTGACATCAACAGCACCTCTGAAACAGTACAGATCTGTGACAAGTCCTGGATATATATAGCAGTTAAATGTATATTTGTGCCCATACCAGTACTTACCTATACGTACATAGACATCATAGTACATGTACATCTTATCAGTGGTACGTCTCCAATGTTTTCAGTCGTGTCGGCCAGCTAACATGAGTGCTGGTTTATTTCTTTCTCACCCAGAAAACCCCAGAACACAACAATAAGTAAGGGCGGTGCCGCACCCCGACGCACAGTCGGGTATTCTTTCACAACAATGACCCGCTGGCTGTACATTATCCTGCTTATTACACTGCTGCTTACTGAAGAAATCAATATTTTGACACAAAGACGGTCCTCCAGAGTCCGACATCAGAGCTGCGCCCATAGCGACGGTCTGTTATACATAGCAACGGTCTGCTATACATAGCAACGGTCTGCTATACATAGCAACGGTCTGTTATACATAGCAACGGTCTGTTATACGTAGCAACGGCCTTATACGTAGCAACGGTCTGTTATACATAGCCCCAGTCTGTTATACATAGCAACGGTCTGTTATACGTAGCAACGGTCTGTTATACATAGCAACGGTCTGCTATACGTAGCAACGGTCTGCTATACATAACAACGGTCTGCTATACGTAGCAACGGTCTGCTATACATAACAACGGTCTGTTATACATAGCAACGGTCTGTTATACGTAGCAATGGCCTTATACATAGCATTGGTCTGTTATACTTAGCAACGGTCTGCTATACGTAGCAACAGTCTGTTATACGTAGTGACGGTTTGTTATACGTAGCAACGGTATGTTATACGTAGCAACGGTCTGTTATACGTAGCAACGGTCTGCTATACATAGCAACGGTCTGCTAAACATAGCAACAGTCTGTTATACATAGCAACAGTCTGTTATACATAGTGACGGTTTGTTATACATAGCAACGGTCTGTTGTACATAGCAACACTCTGTTATACATAGCAACGGCCTGTTATACATAGCAACGCTCTGTTATACATAGCAACGGTCTGTTATACATAGCAACGGCCTGTTATACGTAGCAACGGTCTGCTATACATAGTAACGGTCTGTTATACAGAAATTACAGACCGCAGAACGCTGTGATTGACCAATCCGAGTCGAGTATTCAACACAGCCGTGTAATAATGGCGCTATAACCAACATGCTGTAGGTATGTATGTGTCTGCTGGATGGATGTTTATGGCTATAACTTGAAAGGATAAAGTTGATTTATGTTAAAATATGTTACTGACTGTAATACTTTGGCAAATCATATGAAAACAAAACATACTAAAAAGCACAATTTTTATATTTGTGTGGATGTATGCTTGTCGGAAAAACATAAAGCAGTCACAAAAACACTAATATGCAATGTATAATTCTTACAGTAATTGCAGAGTAGAGTTCCCATGTATGACTATAAGGTCATTTTACGGTTCTAGAACCATTACAACCATTGACCTTGACCACGGAACCATGTCAGCAAAGAGTTATGGACTCAGGGTGGACATATGATACGTGTACAGTATGTCTTCCTTACCTTGGCATAGAGTGAGATCTTGTAGTCCTGGTCTTGGGGCGTTGTGCTGTTCCCCATCCTCCGATGGGAGATCAACTTCACCTCCTCTCTCTTCTCTTCCATCACCTCCTCCCGCTGGGGGATGTACGAGTGTCCATCCTCCATCAGCACCACTCTCTTCTTCTTCACCTGCTCATCCCTCTTCTTAGGAAGTGATTCATGTTTGATGACTGACTTCAGCTCCTTTATCCAGTCCTCCTTCTCCTCTGCTGATGTTTCCTTCTTCAACCACACCTCTTTCTTCACAGGCCTCAGTTCGTTCCTCCAGGGTTTCATCTCTGCTGCTCTCTCCTCCTCCGGCTGGACAGGTTTAATCCAGTCATTGTCTTTTCTCCTGGAAGACAGAACTCTGGTCGCTGTCCCCCATTCCTCTTTCCTGACAGGCTGTGACTCGGGGAACAAGATCCCATTCTCCATCGCCTGCTTCAGTCCTTTAACTCTTCCATTTATATCCTTCTCTACTTCTCCTCTTTCATCCTTCTCTACTTCTCTTCTTTCATCCTTCTCTACCTCTCCTCTTTCATCCTTCTCTACCTCTCCTTTTTCATCCTTCTGTTTCTTATCCTTCTCTACCTCTCTTTTTTCATCCTTCTCTACCTCTCCTCTTTCATCATTCTCTACCTCTCCTTTTTCATCCTTCTCTACCTCTCCTTTTCGACCATTCTCTACCTCTCCTTTTCCATCTTTCTGTTTCTCATCCAACTCTACCTCTCCTTTCTCATCCTTCTGTTTCTCGTCCTTCTCTACCTCTCCTTTTTCATCCAACTCTACCTCTCCTTTCCCATCTTCCTGTCTCCCGTCCTTCACCTTACCAGGTTCAAGCGTCTCTCCTTGCAGTTCTTGATTCCCTCCATCCTTTGTCTCTCCATCCTTCGCCTGGACCGTGGTGTCTTCCGAAGAGGCTGTGATGGTGGCCAGCTTTTGTTCTTCATGTCCACTCCTCGGACTGTCCTCTATCTCTTCAATCTCATCATCTAAAACAGTCACAGGCTCTTCCATCATCTCCAGCCCTCCCTCCATTGCTTCTTCTTCTTCTTCTTCTTCTTCTTCTTCTTCTTCTGCTCCTCCTCCTCCTCCCTTCTCGTCTTCTACCAGGGCCTGCTCTCTCAGCTGTTCTCTCAGTCTTTCTCCCCAATCTGTCCCTCCTTCTCTGAGGAGCTGCGAAGGATGTCCCTGCTCTTCTGTTGTGGACACGTTCTCATCTGATGTGACCCCCCCTCCAGAGTTATCAGGTTCAACTTCACCCGCTTCCTCCAGTTCAAGGGCTTCCTCTACCTGGTCTAAAGGTGCATCCTCTACCTGGTCTAAAGGTGCATCCTCTACCTGGTCTAAAGGTGCATCCTCTACCTGGTCTAAAGGTGCATCCCCCACCTGCTCTAAAGGTGCTTCCTCCACCAGGTCTAAAGGTGCATACTCCACCTGGTCTAAAGGTGCATCCTCTACCTGGTCTAAAGGTGTATCCTCCACCTGGTCCTGCAGTGGTTCTGGGAGATCTACCATCGCCTGGTTTTCAATCTTCTCTTCTTGCGTTAGATCAACTCTTCCTCGGTGCTCTTCCTCCCCCATTGACTCTCTAATGGCGTTATCGCCCGTCCTCCCGTCCCCTTCCGTGCTCTGTCCTTTCCCATCCATCACTGTTTGAGTATTAACCCCGACCTGCTCCCTCTTGTTGATCCCTTCCATCCTTGTTTCCTCAACCCCTCCCTCTGTCTGTGACTGCTTCTCAGAGGGTACAAAGTCTGGCGTCTCTACCGTCTGATTTGTGTCTAGAACATCATCAGAAGTGAACTCATTGGTCTCCTCATCCTCAACCTTTGCTTCTATGCAGTCCTTTTGTTGCCGTGTCATGTTATTATTAACGCTCTCAGATTCGAAGTCGTCTTTCTCATCAGTGTCTTTCTTCTCACCGGTTAATCGGTCGGTCCGATTGGCCACCGCTTCCTTTGTGCCAGTTGTATCAAAGGGTGTGATACTGTCGCTAACAGTTGACGTTTGGCACGGATCTTGGTTGTTGACTTGTTCTTTTATCCCCATGGTAACAGGGGTCACATCTATCGTTGTTTCTGTTAGCTCACCGTTAGTGGGTCGAGTACCAACTTCTGTTTTGTCTGTGTCATCTGTCAACAGCTGCTCTCCTGACTCTGAGTCCTGAACATGCTCTGCATCATCAGTAGTGGACCACACCTGCTGTCCTTCTAACCCAGTGTCTCCGTCATCCTCCCTTACCTCCGTCACTGCTTCTTGTTTATTTTTGTCATCCTTCTCTTCTTCTTCCTTTCCTTCATTGCCGTCTGATATCTGCTCTTGACCTTTCTCGACCTCTACTAAGAGTGAAAAGAGATGTGGATTTTCAATCCCTTCTTTCTCTCTTGTCCGTTCACTTATCATTTTGTGCTCTTCATCCCCCACTTCAGCCCTTGCCTCCCTGTCTTCCTCCAGTCTTTCACCTCCCCCATCCCCCTTTCGTATTACTTCATTTGGTAACATGGCCACTTGGATAATCCTCACTTCCTCCCTTTCACTCTGCTCTCTGCTCTCTCCTTCGCCTTCGGCCATCATCAAAACCTCCTCCCCTACTTCCTCGGCTAGTTCCACCTCCTCGTCTTCCTCTTCTCCCTCCTCATCTTGTCTTCCTCTCCGGGTATCCAGATCTGAACAAATACCTATCGGGCTGTGGACAATGGCGCCATTAGACAGGTCTGGGTTTGGGCAGGAGCCTGACTGAGCCATTGGGAAAGTTTGAGGAAATGATGGGACACTTACTGAAGAGGAACTGGTACCCAAGTGTCCAGGATCAGTTTGTGGTTTGAGCCCAGTATTCCAGAAACAGAATGCAGAACAGGTCCAGTTTCCGATGAGGTCCCAGAGTGAATCTCAGTGTGTCGCTGAGGATGCCGAGGTCCCAAAGATCGTAAAGTAAACCCAGTGTTCCAGAAAATATTTAAAATGGATCTCACCCAGTGTTTCTGATGATCCAAGACGAGAGGCTAGGAGTAGGAATAAACTGTTACCAAGGTCGCCAAGAGGACTCAAATCCCGGGATAGCTTCCAAGTTCCAATGCGAAGGATGATTTTTGTATGAGTCCAGGTTTCCAGAGTAGTTCAGAGATGGCTAAAGGTCGTAAAAGACCTGTAGGATTCCTAGGAAGTTCCAAATTCCCAGGCAAAGGAAAGAAAATCCCGATTTTGATATTTTACCTCCACAGGTTTAAGGTTCGCAAGTACACACTCTTTTTACTCTTTGCTTGTGGCTATGGTACTCGAATTAGCACTGCACCTTAAGCCCAGTTAGACATCAATAAATACAATCTCTCTCTCTCTCTCTCTCTCTCTCTCTCTCTCTCTCTCTCTCCAGAGGATTAAATGGAGGCTGATCTCCACATGACCTGGAGCTTAAACCCCTCTGCCACCCAGGGACCAGCACCACTTGAGTTGAATTTACTTAAACAGAACAATGATCCCTGGTAGGTAAACATTCTGCAAGGCATTAAAGAGAAACTGCACACGTTTTTATAAGCTATAAACTCAACATGACTGTGAACTGTGATGGAACACGTCGATGCTGCTGTTAGAGTCATGTTGACATTTCTTGCCAAATGTAGCAAAATCAGCATTTCACGGTTGAAAATGGTTCAACTTAGGGAATAAAAATAAATAATAAAAATGAGAATAAGAAATTAGAAATATAAGAATTATGTACAAATCGAACACATCACACGATATATATAACCACTGTGTAATTCAATTAACACAAAAAGCTGAGCATCTATTAAGTGTGTTAAATATAAATGCAAGAAGAGTATAAATAAGAATTTCAATTAGAATATTTATTGCGATGTACAGTATAAATGCAGTATTAATGACAGAGTATTACACAGTTGGATTGTTGCACAGTTTAATCCGTGGTGCACATGAGGATAATAGCTTAATAAATAACGGGGTAATAACGTTAGCTGCTCAGAGTTGTAAAGTTTGATTGCCACAGGCAGGAAGGACTCGTTGTGGCGCTCTGTGGTGGAATGAGTCTAGCACTGAATGTCCTCCTGGAACCACATTGAATAAATCACCATCCACTTTGTCAGTGTTTATTATGTACTGTATGTACTCTACCTCTCCGTGATAAAAGGAGATGGGGAGGTGAATGTTTAGGAGCATCAGGCCTCCACAGTTTGGGAGGCTCTGCTGTAGGAGTTAGTGAACTTCAGAAGAGGGCAGTAATGTAACACCCAGGATGTAAACTGCTGCCATTAAACACAAGAAGAAGAAGAAGAAGAAGAAGATAAAAAATGTTTTCAATAGTCTTATTTTATATTTGTAAACAGTACAAAGAACAGTTCAATCAATACATTGATAAACAATACATAAGGAAATTAAGGGATAAATTTAAAAAAAAACAATCAAAAAACCCCCAAATAAATAAATAAAATAACGAAACACAAAATATGTCAGAGGTTAATGTAAATGAAATAATAGTAACTTAAGTAAAAACATTAAAATGGGAGCACAAAGTCATCGTTTCAGTAGCCTTTTTGTTTTTTGAAGAAGATATAGCCTTAATATAAAGCATTTTTTTTTTCCTTAAAAGCATTAAAATGAGGTTTAACTCTGGCAAATTTGTATTTGTGGATGTAAAATTTTGAACAACGATGATGAGATTGAAAACCCAACAGAAGAAGAAGAAGAAGAAGAAGAAGAAGAAGAAGCTTTTTTTTCGTTATCAAAAATATACATACAACAAGACACTGTCAATTATCACAACAGTAAGAAAGACAACCCTATAGGTTGAGCATGGGCAACAACATATATAACAAAAATAACATTCAAAGTGAATAAAAATAAAGTAAAACTGGTCAAGGAACAAGTAATAAAAAATATTTATATATAATATATTATATAAATATATATATATGTATATAAAAAAGGAAAAATTAAGAAAAAAATATATATGTATATATATTTTTTTTATTAATTTATTATTTTTTATTACTTGTTCCTTGACCAGTTTTACTTTATTGTTATTCACTTTGAATGTTATTTTTGATATATGTTGTTATGTATATATATCACATAAAATATGAGAAACAGGGCTCATCTCAAATTAATTTGTACATATCAAATATAGAGAATAAAAAAAGAAGTTGCTACCATTAAACCCAACAGAAGAAGAAGAGAAGAAGCTGCTGTTCTAATGACGTCACCTCCTGTCTCCTCTGCGGCAGGCTAAGCTAAACTAACACCGCGGCTAACACACCTATCCCGGTCCTACCGGTCCATTTATAGTTCATATTATAGCACTTTGTTCTGATATTTATCACAGTAACAACTCGGTCACCGACCACCGTTCACCCACAACCAACCGGGAGAAGATATTCACGGAAATATCTCGGTTTCTTCGCAACATCCTGGTTAGTTTAGCCAGCTTAGTGCAGCTTGTGAGCTAACTGAGTGAAGAGGCAGCTGTCTGTCTGGAGGAAGACATCACAGAGAGATGCAGCAGGCAGAGGAAGCTGGTGGTGGAGCAGAGGAGGCGACGGTGGACGTCAAGTTTACCGATTTACCGAACGCCCTGATAGCCTGCAAAGTACCGGAGGGCTTGTTCAGTGAAGGCAGTCTGAAGGTAAGGATCCTCTCTGAGAGGTGGTGGTGGACCATTTACTAAACACTTTATTCAGCATATTCCTGCATTGTTGGGTGTTTAGATGTCCGCCGACTTTAAGAGTGTCGCTTTTGGATGTGTAACATGTTTAAAGTAATGTCCTGTGAGATGTGGATTTCAGCAAACGAAGCAAGGAAACGCTGAATCACCAGACTTTTGAATGGAGTCTGGTGCTACTCTCTCTCTGCATGTCCATACACACATTGTCCTGTAATGTCTCTCTGAGTGATGTTAGAGATGCACACTGGAGTGGATTTAGACCACTAGATGGAGATACTAGTTCAAAGAGTACTGCTGTGGTTAGGAGTTACTTTATAGCTTATTTATATATATATACATATATATATATATATACATACATAAACATATATATATACACACACATAAACATATATATATATATATATGTGTGTGTATGTATATATATATATATATATACATATATATGTATATATGTATATATATATATATATATATGTATATATATATATATATATATATATATATATATATGCATATATATATATATATATATATATGCATATATATATATATATATACATACATAAACATATATATACACACACATAAACATATATATATATATATATATGTGTGTGTATATATATATAGATATATATGTATATATATCTATATATATATACATATATATAGATATATATGTATATATATATGCATATATAAATATATATCTATATATATATAGATATATATGTGTATATATCTATATAGATATATGTGTATATCTATAGATATATATCTATAGATATATATAAGCTATAAAGTAACTCCTAACCACAGCAGTACTCTTTGAACTAGGATCCATGTATATATATATTTATTATATACACATATTTTGGAGAGGTGCTTTGTTGTCTGAATCACTGTTCCTGCTGGGATGCAGATGCTCTTGTTGATTAGAGCACCTCTTATCCTATTAGCAACCACTATGCCATAAGTACAGACATTAACTCATATTGGCTATGTTTTTGCCAAGCAGGGTCAGTGCCGTTGCCTTGTTGGGTAGAACTTGAAGTAAATATGACATTGTTATCACATTGATAGTTGTTGACAGTTAAGATTCCCGCATTAATTTTAGACAGAACAATCCGTTCAGTGCTGATATTTATCAGGATTATTTGACTGAAATTGGCCAACTTGTACTGGGATTTCAGCTCCCAGACAAATAATTACACTTCCAGGAAGGAATGGCTCGGGTTGTTTGTTTTGTGAACGTTAATTTTATCATTAACCTTTTTAAAATCGTGCAAAGTGCACATAGTATGGATCTATTTGAGGGTTTTTGTGACTGTTGACATTGGTTAGGGTAGGGGTCAGCTACCTGCGTCTCTGTAGCACCTCTCCAGTGGCTCCCTGTGGGTTTTCAAAAAATGGAAATAAATAACTGTTTTTTGTTTACATTTTTTATTTTTATTTATCACTGTTGTAGGTCTATGGTACGACAGAGTATTAGGGCCACATTGAGGAAAAATTAAATCAGAGATTTAGAGAATAAAGTCAGAATATTACAAGATCAAAGTCATAGGTTTACCAGAAAAAGAGTCGTAATATTTTGAGAATAAAGTCATAATATTATAAAGTAGTAATTTTACGTGTTTTTATTTTTTTCTCGTTAAGTTATGACTTTATTCTCGTAATATTACGACTTTTTTTCTGGTAAAGTTATGACTTAATTCTCATAATATTCTGACTTTATTCTGTAAATCTCAGATGTTTTTTCCCTCAATGTGGCTCCGTAGTACATTTGCTCTTTGGCCCTCACTGCATTAGACTTATATACTATATACTTAGACTATAAGCTGTGTTACCTTCATCACAATGCTCAAATGTTTTGCGGCTCCAGACAGATTTTTTAATTTTTAATTTTTTTGCCTAAAATGGCTCTTTTGGTTAAAGGTTGCTGACCCCCGGGTTAGGTTGATTTATGTTTGCTGAAGTTGAAAAAATTTCTCGGTGTTGATGACTAGAGGAGGAACGTGAATATTAATGCTGAAGATTTCCTCAGAACAAAACAAATAGGGATCTGAAGCCTTTGTTGAACACACAGCTTATTTTAGCCTCAACCCTTCGCCACAGTTTGTGATGCATCTTCTCCAGGATGGAGACATACAGTCTGAATTTCATACTGACTGTGGGGCAGGATGATGTCTACAATAAGGAGGATATTGTCAACCCGTCAACGACAACCAGTAGGGCCAGGTTTTAAACCATGCCCTTGCTGACGTCGATGGAAAAGGAAAAACAGTAGAGGAGCGGGGCAAAGGGCATCTGGTGAAAAAATGACTTTTGTTGTTGTTTTTTCCCTTCTTCCCTTTCTTCCATGACCCTGCTACTTTCCCACTTGGGTCTGAGGGGTCAGCTGATCCGTATCGTATGACAGAATATTCCACTAAGGGTGTGTGTAATGGTTCACGAATTCTTCCGAACTCTCAGTTGTCTTGCTTCCGTTAAGGGATGAGTGTACTTCAGTGGAATGAGCTCATGTTAAGTAAGAAGGAAGGGATCATTTACACACATTACCTGTATAAAACAGCAAAGCCAACAAGGGGCCCCTTGTTTGTGGTCTATCAGCACAGAAATGACAGAGTAGTACAGTATCACTATTACAGCTTTTCCACCAGAGAGCCACGTTTATTTTTACACTGTAAAATGTTCCGCCCACTCCATATCTGGGTCACAATTCTTTGATAACCAAAATTCAAGTGATCTTTATCAAAAACGTTTTTATGTGTTTGATTAGTCCACAGAAAGTGAATTGGCAACTGTTTTGAAAATCAAATAATCATTTCAGTCATTTTTTTTAAAAATAAAAGATGGTAAACATCCTCTGGTTTCAAGTTTCAACAATTACAGAGAAGCAGTCGTTGGATCTCAGGCGGTAATGGAAACTTGTTGGTGATTCTGTTGGTTACCATCAGTATATTTCACCACGTTATGTTCTATATTAATAATGAAAGCATATGGCAGTGGAAGTCTGAGAATATGATGAGAACGGTGCCGTGACATGGTTCTGACGGCCCATTATTCCAAAACCACAACAGTCTGAAAAACGTCCCGACAGCCCGTTATCCCGAACAGAAGCACATGGCTAATTATAGTGCAAAATGACGTCATCTGACTTTCCTGGTTATATTATATACATTTTAGGGATGCACCGATACCGATACCAGTATCGGGTCCGATACTGTGCTCATGTACTTGTACTCGCAAAACGGCACAGATACCACTTTACTTTCTAGGCTCGACCCGCCCTACTCTGCCTCTGGTTGGCTAAACCTGATATTCCTACCCTAAACCTAACTGTCACTCCTCATATCTAAACCTAACCGACCCAACCAACTAAGGCATTCAAGGTAAGGAGACGGGAAAGTCCAATGATGTCATTCTGCATAATGATTAGCCATGTGCTTTGTGTTTGTTGCACGGAGAGTGTGTATTTTTGGAGCCAGGCCCATAACAACAGGACTTTTTTCAGATGTGTGACTTTACAGGAATGAAGCAGTGTATTTTCCAATGTGTGTTTTGCAAGTTAAACTGTTGTGAGCCCGCTTACTAATATCAGCACTAATAAAGCAGCATGGAAGAACAGATTTTAGGTCAGGGAAAACCTCTGAACGGGCAGGCAAGTCTTCCAGCGAGACACACCCAGCGGCAGCTGTGGAAGAGATTGACAAGATTTAAGACATAATCCGATTCAAATTGGGGGTCACGTTATTATTCTGATGCAAAAATACACAAATAATGTAGACTATAGATGTGTGATGGCAGTGAATAGCACAACAGGATCAGCAAGTCAGACGTGGATGGATGGATAAGAAGTACAGACAAACAAGTTCTAGGCCAAATGGAAAATGTGAGCCGGTTGTGTTGTGCTGGATGTGCACTGACTCAGGGTTAGTGTAACTCCAGGGAAGAGTGACAGATACACTGCTGGTATTCTGGCGGAGAGAGCTGGAACAGGGACACGTGTGTCATCGTGCTCCAGGCCCTGTGGAACGGTGTTAAAGCCACCAGGAAACAACCAGTCAGTGGAGTCTGGCTGAAAGGACTGAAACCCAGAGCTGTTGACGGCTGCGGGTGTTAAAATAAGGATGTGTCATTGGAATTTGACTTGAAGGAACTGGAATCCACCTAAAAGTACAACGGAGTGTTTTAGTGCGTCTTTCAGTGGTTGAAGACATGCAGACAGACGGCGCTGAGGGGGCTTTATCCGAAGTTAACACATGATTGTGTTGTAGGAAGAAATTGCCGTACATGATTGCCAATTGTCTGTCTGTCTGTCTGTGTGTGTGTACGTGCGTGTTGCCTGCCTATCTGTCTAGTGAGAGAATGGAAAAAATGGGAAGATGAAACAAAAACATAGGGATGGAAAAAATGCAGGGCTGAGCGTGCACACTCTCTCTCACACACACACACACACACACACACACACACACACACAGAGAGAGAGAGCGGCCACAGCGGGGTGAGGTCTGGAGATGATTAGCACCTACGCACACATACTCACACGGTAATGTTTAACATCAACAAACAACACTTCCATGAGAGCATCAGCTTCACCAACTTTACACCACTTTATTTTCCATCCAGCGCACACACACACACGCACAGAGGACAGTGCTATTAATCATGTCACCGTGCATTAACACCTGAGCCACAGGCATGATGTACACCATGTTGACATGTTAGTCTAATAGTTTATGATGGCCACCAGCCGTGCTGTGTGTGTGTCACCTGTCACCAACAGGTGCTGAGGCCCTCTGTGTCTGCACAGTCACATCTAATACATGGAGCAGCAGGTGGATGGGTTCTCCAAAGTCGGGATGTCAGGAGAACCGATACTTCGGTACCAAGTCGATGCCAAAATTCTAAAAACGTGACATCTGTGACACTGGCGTGGTCCAGGGTGTCCTGGTATTGTGGACGTTGTCTGACTGTAACGCTGGCGTGGTCCAGGGTGTCCTGGTATTGTGGACGTTGTCTGACTGTAACGCCGGCGTGGTCCAGGGTGTCCTGGTACTGTGGACGTTGTCTGACTGTAACACTGGCGTGGTCCAGGGTGTCCTGGTACTGTGGACGTTGTCTGACAGCCAGTGGAATTATGTGCTGCTTCCTCTGTTGTGTCTAAAAATCTGATTTGCCGGTTGAACGCAGTAAACCAGGACTGTGCTTTGTCTCAACTGTGTCAACCTGTTCCTCCCAACCAAGAAGTGTTTAAGTGTGCACACACACACACACAGGTGTAAGCGTTGGTGGAGTGGCTGCACAGCCTGGTCGTGTTTTTCCTGCTGCTGGCTGAACACACACTTCCCCTCCACTTCAAGCTCTCTGCTATTAATACCTCATAAAAGCATGTTATCAAAGTGCATACTTTCCATGAGCACCACCTCTCTCCCACCTCTTGCTTTTCATCCCTTCATCCCTCCATCCTGCATTCTTCTACCGGTCACGTCTCTCGTTCCACTCTTTTTTATTTTCTATTCCTGTATCCCCTCTTCGTCTGTCAGCTGTCCTCTCTGTCTCTCTGTCTCTCTGTCTCAGCTTCATCCATGTTAACGTAGACTGTCACGTGTTTTCCACGCCGTGCACTCAGCAGTCAGCTGATCCGTCTTTGGTATGTGAGTGAAATCAAGAGGTGACAGGCTCATTGTCTCATGTTTTCCACTCAACAAAGGAGTTTAAAGGCAACAGAAAGCACGATAATGCACCGTTTGCTGAGCGGTGATGTCATTATTTTCCAGTATCTCTCTCTGCACACACACGCACGCACACACGCACACACGCACACACACGCACACACTGCCCTTCTTTCTGTCTGATTAGTCAGCATTGGCTAGTATCTGTCAGTACAGGGATAGGAAGAAAGAACTGAAAGAGGCTGTCCCTCCCTCTCCCGCAGCCGATTGGCTCGCGGTGAATGAACGAATGAATGAGACCAGGATGGGGAGAGGGAGGGGCATTGTGGGTAATGCGTCATCGGCTGGCAGGAGCTCATTTAAGCGGCTGTGGAGCAGAATAGGAGAGAGAGAGAGAGGGGAGAGAGTGAGCTTATAGAAGACATTTTGGGCTCTCCACACCCAAAATCTCTGGAAGATTCCTTCAGTGAGCTGCTGCAGAGCCGAGAAGAGGAGGAAGAGGAGCACAAGAAGAAGAAGAAGCTGTAGTTCAGTGTTGCTGCAGGAGATCCAGACTACATAACCTTGGAATGTGGGTTAGGAGGCTACGTGCTGACCGAGGTCACTTGAACGTAGTGTGTGTCTGATATCGTGCACTGGTTCAGTGCGAAAGCCAAAGAAGAGAAACTACTGCCGTTCCCACCACAGAAGAAGAACCACGTGTAAAAGCGGACCGGTTTCACTTCCTTCTGTCACCCTGGGGAAGTCAACGCACCTCCGATCTCCCCGATTTCCCCCTTCCTCTTCATCGCCATCGCCGCCACCGCCGTCGCCCTCGCCACCGCTGAAGACCGCCTCGGCGTCCCGTCGCGCCCTGACCTCAGGTATCTGGTGGAAAAGGTTTCGGCTCCCCGGATCGCCCATCATGCACATCAAGACCACCAAGTGTAACCGCTTCTGCCTGGTCGCCTCGGTGACCAACCAGGAAGTGTTCAACCGTCCCGAGGCACAGGTAAGAGAGCGGTCCAACCAGCTTCCCTTCAGCTCACTTCTGTACATTTATTCTTGGATTGAAGCCACCGTTCTTTACTAGTTTGTTTCCAAGAGAACATTCTGTTCTTCTCAGTGGAATCTATCAATATGTGTTTATTAAACGGACACTGCACTGATGTTACACAGCCGTTCCTCTACTTCCTGTTAAGGGTTTTACTTCTACTATGTTTAAGTGTACTGTAGATATCCCTGGAGAGCCTTTACAATAAGGATCCTGGGAAGAGAAATGTTGATAGCAGGATTGTCTGCTTGTGAAGGTTCTCAGTCATCCAGGTCATGGTATCCGAGTAAGGGTTGAATCAGCAGCACCTGGACGTGGTTTAGATTCTTGAAGCACATCCAAGAAGCTCCTTCAGTTCTGGCTGAATGGCAGGGGAACCTAGGAGTTTAACCTCTGTGGGGTCGTTAGCAGGATAATAGAAACCACTGGTTTCGGACAGGATTGTCTGAGTTTCACACAAGGGGTTGGGTTGAAGTGTGTTGTGATGATGCTGCTGCTGATGATGATGATGATGATGATGATGATGAAGCGCTCCTAAGGCCACAGGCTGAGTGCTCCTTCATCATGACTCACTGCACAGTCCATGGCCACCGATTGCTGCCGTGCTGCACTGCAGTCCAGATGACTGTTCACTGCAGGAGGCAGCGATGACTCCTCGAACACGGCTGATGACTGCAACAGTTCATTTCAAACCCCTTCTTCATTTGTCTTGGTTGGGAAACATATATGGAAATGAGATTTATTTATGCTCATTGCACGAATACATGAGCATAAATAAATCTTGTATGTGTCTGTGGTCACCCAGAGCTACGATAGTCCATCATCTCTGTACAGAGACCGGACCAAACTCTGTGTAGAAACCACAGACGCTGCCGTGTTTATTCCTAGAGGACGGCATGTTGAGTGTTGGATGGAGCAGCTGCTTAGCCTGGCACTGATCCATCCAAAACTCCATTCAGAAAACAAGCATTTTAACAGTTGTTTGCTTGTCGTCTTGCAGACAGACCTGACAAAGCATGAATTCAGACTTTTTACTAATCAGCATCATGATGTAGGTATTTCAGCATCATTTTGATCTGTTTATTGATATTAAATCACAGCACAAATCTGTTTATTTTGGGTTCGTACCGCAGTAGTGACGTGTGGCTTCTATATACAGTCAGTGCAACGGGACTGTATGCGAACACAGCTCGCCGCCGGGTGGCGTTATGAACCCAGACACAACAACGTTTGGTTTTCTGACATATCTGGGACTTGACCGACATGTACAAGACAAAATGCTGAGCTGCTGCAGACAGCAGACAGCCACAGCGATGCTGGACAGCAGGATTCCCCCATAATGACGATGTCTTCTGCAGAGACGAGTCCCTGCCTTTTTTTTAAAAGTGGTATCGGTGCATCCCTACATACAAGCATCCAAAATGTTCAATCTCAGTGTGTGGATTGTAATGGACCAGTCCTCTCACGATCACTTGTCCACTTTATGTTCCTCTCTTCCTCAGCTTCTGTAACACTGACTGGTCATCTTTGTAAAACTGAGGCTCTTCCTCTCCGACTCTCGGAGGAGGGACAGATCTAATATCTGCTAATAGAGGCTATTTTTATCTGTTTTATTCATAGTGACTTCAAGTCTCCTAACTGTATTCATGGCTGCCTCTGGCTCTGTGGGGTTTCCTATTTTTAGATAACAAGAGATAGAAGAGCTCAAATAGAGTGGAACTGCTGTAGAAGCTGATTTCAAGCCTCCTCTTCCTCCCCGTGTTTCTCACCACTCTCCCTCCATCTTTCTTTTTTCAGGCTAGTTTCGAGGCCTTGTTCCGCTCATTCGACCCGGAGGTGCAGTTCCAGTACTTCAAGTCTTTCCGGCGGGTGAGGATCAGTTTCAGTGATGCTCTGGCTGCAGCCGAGGCCAGACTCCGGCTCCACAAGACCGACTTCAACGGCAAAGAGATGAGACTCTACTTTGCCCAGGTAGCGTCTTTAAAACTCCTCCTCTACACCTCTATAGACCATCACAGGGTCTTTATTAACATCACCTCACACATTTTCAGCCTTCTACAGAGTCGCCAGGTTCTATTTATGTCTAGAGTCAAAGTGTAGGTTTAGTCCACTCACTTGTGTCCGTCTGTCTGCAGTCCGTCCACATAGGGAGTCCTCGGCTGGAGCCCCCCAAGCCGGATAAACAGTTCCTGATCTCGCCCCCCGCCTCCCCTCCGGTCGGCTGGACACAGTCTCTGGACCCCACGCCGGTCGTCAACTACGACCTGCTGTGCGCCATCTCCAAGCTAGGACCAGGTACGTCACACACACACACACACACACACACACACACGACATCCTGGAGTGTGAAGAGACGGGTCCCCTCCGTCTCTGTGCAGGTCTCATTCCGGAGCATTGAGCCAACAGCACGATTAAAGGGTTAATCTCCACTTCTTTAATGATAGGAGTGTTGATCAAAACAACCCCATACGTCTCTGTCGCCAAGGCAACCAGTCCAGACCGCCCACAGTGATGCAGTCACACTCACCACGAACTACAACCTTGTCTGTTTGCCAGTGTGTGTGGATGCTAACTAGCAGGCTAGTTATTAGGATTGATTTGTGGAGAGTCTTTGACCTTTCCCAGTGGAACAAGAGTAGCCATAGTTCGGTTGTAGCTGATACTGTAAGCATCACTAAAGTGCCGTTGGAGGGAGGACATGGTCTTCACAATGGTCCCAAACACCAACCTGTGACTCCAACCATTCTTAGTGAAACGCTGGACTGGAGCTTTGTGTAAAGAAACCCAGTGTGACTCAGGAGCGGTGACTCCACTGAGGACCGCCCACAGCGCCCTCCCTCTAGCTCTGAATCAGCCAATAATGAGCCTCCAAGGTGACGTGTCATAGAACCACACTGGTGTTCTTTTGAGTGTGTCGTCAGCCTACCTGGGCTGAGACACCTGTGCTTTCTGTTCAACTTCCCTTTGCTCTTCACTTTGCTCTGAGTTAGGGATGTTAATAATGAACCGTTTAACCGTTAACCGACATTAAGCATCTTAACCGATTAACGCTGTCGGTTAAAACGGTTAAAAAGAAATGTTAATAATTAATTAAAAAGCTGAGAAAAACTCGTCACTTTAAGGAGAAAAGCTGGTCCACCTTGAGAGAGTCTGAGCCGGCGTTACAGATACAGGAAGTTTGCTCCCGTCTTGTCAGTTAATAATTGGTTAACGAGGGTAGGTTATCGGTTAAGACAAATTTTCAAAATTAGCATCCCTACTTTGAGTACTGAGACCTCGTCCTCCTACATCCGGGTCCTTCTGTAGTCCTGCATAGTGACCACTGTACTTCTTCTCTGTGTGATTCCCAGGGGACAAGTACGAGATCCACACCGCCACCCCCACCACCCCCAGCGTCGTCGTCCACGTCTGCGATGACGAGCGCGGCGACAGCTCGGCCCCCGACGACAGCGACCAAGACGACAAGCCCCGCCCCCTGCGGCCGAAGATCGTCCAGACGCGACGCCCCGACTACGCGCCCGAAGTGGAGCAGTGAGCGGGCGGCGAGGCCGAAGGCCGTTAACGTTTCATCCTGAAGTGATCGGTCCGGAGCCGAACACGCTCTCAGAGCTTTCGAGGAATGCACCCGAGGGTGCTGCCATCTCCTGTAGACGAGCATTTCATAAGACGGACAGAGAAAAGTTGGTGCTGAATGCTGCATTCATGTCCCGTGGGGAAAGATGGGAGATATGAACTTCCTAGTGGAGAACACTGTTGGAGAACTGAAGGAAAATGTTGTTTTGACATGCCGTATACTGGTGTTTCCATTGTCGTACTATGGCGGGACACTGCTGGCTTTTTGGTTTGTGCTGACGCTTTTGCAAATTCTCTGAAAATGTACCTTCAGTTTGTGTGTTTGTGAGATGAAAGCTGGTCGGGTCGCAAATAAAGTGTGTACAAGAGAAAGTCATCTGGATGTCGGTTGTTCCCACGTGACACGAATGCAGCATTGTTCTGACGAGTCCTGTGTATGTGTGTGTGTGTGTGTGTGTGTGTGTGTTTGGGACGGATTGAGGAGGGATTCCTTTGATTTTTAAAGCTGATTGTTTTTGCTGTAGGTGCTCCGTACGTCAGTCAGTCAGTCAGTCAGCTGGCGTGTGAGAGCTTGATGATGTCACCGCTTCATCTGCCGCTGTGGACGTGTCGTCAAGTCAAAGCTCGCCTTACTCACATGTTATGAGGAGTTGTTTCTGTAAAGACTTCTAACTAGTGGTGTTACTTCAGCGTTGCTACTCTGTCTGTCTGTATGTCTGTCTGTCTGTCTGGAGCTACATTACAATGGCTTCTAACAACATATAGCTCTGTTAATGGGAAGGCTCCAGCTCCGCCAACCCTGGTAGATCAAACAGGGCTAACCTTTCTGAGCTCAGCGCCTCCGGGTTCACTGTGTGATTAAAACTCTCTGCTCATTTAATTAACTACAAAATAAGATGGATAGATAGATGGATCCTAACATTTGTAGAAGAAAAGGCTGATGGTCCAGCAGCACGCTGCTCATGTCTACAACTAGTCTGGATCTCTTCAGGCGACCCGGTTCATGAGATCGATGAAAACGTGCATCATGTGTATTAACAGTTTTATTTTCCTGTGGCCAGTATTGTCTGTTATATTTGTAATTTTTGGGGGGGGCTAGTGGTGGTGACTTTCTAATGGATGAGGTGTTATAAAAATCTGCCATTAAAATGCCAAATTGAAATGGGTTGAAAATGATGGAGCCTCTTTCTGTTCCACTGCTGCTTAGAATCAGGGTCATTTATCACATTATTTCTACTTGCTTCTGTTTTTAGTTGTGAAGCTTGGAAGAGATGTTTGTGTAAAGCTATTCTTCTTTCAGGGGGGATGAGACACTGTGAAGCTCATCTGTCCCACAGTAGAGAGGAGAGGAGGCTGCACCAGGCTCTGTCATTACCATGATGGATTCACCATTAAATAGAGATGGAACTTCACATGTCTCTGTGATTTGTTCACCTAATTAATAATAATAATAATCACTAATAATTGAAAACCACTCTATTAAATATAAACTCCCATGATCCCACACTACTTCACAAAAAACAAATTCAGTCTTTTGTTATGGTTGGGTTGAGAGGCCCCCTAGTGGCAGAAAATTGCATATTGTTAAAATAAATAAATAAATTCCCCCGTTTCCAGCTAATAAAAATTAAAAATTAAAAAATAGAAAAAATTACAAATTTAGTGGACAACCAATAATGCAAATAATCCCAGAGAGCAGAAGCAAATATATATTGAATCTGGCGTTAAAAAATGGATTTCAAAATCGTAACAAAATAAATACAAAGGTGAATCAATAATTATATGATAATAATAATTACATTCATAAAATAAATGTTCTGTAGTTTCAATGTGTTCTTCACAGAACAAGCAATTATTGTGATCAAAACCAAAACGACTTCTTAAGAAACTCAGCAGAGGGGTATATTGGGACTGGGAAGTCGATTCACCTCAAAAAAACGTATCCGCTGATTTACAGACGTCTCTTTCCTAATGTAAGTCTATGGGGAAAAGTCTTTAGTAATAAAGCATTTAATTGAATTGTACAATAAAAATACGCATTAATAAATTTGTTTACAAATATGTTTATTAATTCACGAATAAATGTACTAAATTACAAAGTCATTCATTATTTGACATTTTAATGGACAATAAAGCAGCATAAAGCAGAAATACCCAAGTAAAGTACAAGTACTTTAATTTCGTAAAGTACTTGTGTAAATGTAGTTTTTCCACCACTGGAAAATGAGAGAAAAAGAACGTAAAAATAAAATGAACAAGTGAAACATATATAAATTAAGTTTACATTTATTTTATCACAAAAAAAAAATGTTTAACCAACTGATGGAGGTTAATGTATAGCTTATGTTTATTTTTCCCCATTTTAATTATTTAAGCAACAATATTATTTATAGATGCTTTCAGTTATATTTTTTTCTGACGAGCTTTAAATCATTTTTTTTTTTTTAACTTAGTTTTTATTGCATTTTCATTTTACAGAAAACACAAAAAACAAAACATCTTAAACTGTAATTTCAATTGAATTCAGAGAAAAGGGAGGACACATACTTAAACAATCCAAAGAATAGAAATTAAGTAAAGTAAATTAAATACATAAATACATTTAGATAAAATTAAATGTGTTTTTAATCAGTTTTAATAGATGTTGTCTGTTTGAGGGAAGTATTGATGAAGTTTATTGAAAAACAAAAAGGTCACGGAGACGTCAGAGGTCAGAGGTCAGAGGGCGGAGAAACAACACGGCGGACGAGACGAGCAGCTCGAGCGGGAGCTTTCCACCCGCAGTCTGAAGCTCGTGGAAGTATTTTGGCTTTTTAAGAGGAAATAGGAAACTTCTGCTTTGTGGAAACTACTGCGGAACGACGAGACGAGAGGACGAGAGGGAAACAACACAAACTACTGGATTAGTAGAGTTATGAGGTGAGTCAGAGGCTCAACGGCTCAAACAGGAAACCGTTGCTAGGTAGCTTACAGCTAACTATGCTAACGGCTGTTGCTAGGTAGCTTACAGCTAACTATGCTAACAACTGTCGTACTTTAACTGTTTAGAGAATCAACAAACGAGCCAGTTGGTCAAATTCACCCGAATGATGAGAGGCGAACAGTACAGATTATAGTGAGAAAGAACATGTTGTTTTATATCGCTTTTGGTGTGTTTTATGAGTTTTATTGTCAGAGGTGGCTAACGCTAATCAAGACACCTGTGGATGAGCAACTGGAGGGCACAAAATGGCGGACTATCTTTTTTTTTTAATTGAAGATAATTCATTTACAAACATTAAGGCTTTGTAATCTAAACTCGATACTTCTAACATACAAGGCACAATTGAATAGGAAAGATAACTTAAATTGTAAAAAAAATAATATAATAACAAAAATTAAAAAAAATAATTCAAGGAACAAAAAAGAAATGCATAAATAAATAAAAGAGAAAATTAAACAGAAGTGTAAATAAATAATGGAATTAATACAAAGATAAATAAATAAAGAAGAAAATTAAAACAGAAAGATATGTCAAAAAATAATAATATAGTATGTCATAAAATAATAAAATAGTATGTCAAGAAATGTCATGGTATAGTATATTACAAAACATAATATAATATGACATTAAATAATAATATAGGATATCAAAAAATTGTAATATTGTATGTAAAAAAATGTCCTAGTATAGTTTATTATAAATCATAATATCATTAACAAATAATATAGTATGTCAAAAAAGAATCATAGTATAGCATGTCATCAAAAATAATATAGTATGTCAAAAAATGTCATAGTGTAGTATGCCATAAAATAATAATATAGTATGTCATAAAATCATATAGTATGTCAAAAAATGTCATAGTATAGTAAGTCCTAAAATAATAATATAGTATGTCATAAGAAATGTCATGGTATATTTTGCCATAAGAAATGTCATGGTATAGTATGTCATAAAATAATAATAATATAGTATGTCATAAAATAATAATATATAATGTCAAATAAAAGTCATAGCATAGTACGCCATGAAATAATAATATGGCATGTCGTAAAAAAAATAGCATAGTCTGCATAAAATAATATACTTTGTCAAAAAAATGTCATAGTGTAGTATGCCAAAAAATAACAATATAGTATGCCATAAAATTAAAATATAGTATGTCAAAAAAATAGTTATATAGTATGCGGAGGTTTTTTTCGACATACTATACTGTGAGTTTTTATTTCGACATACTATACTTTGACTTTTTTTATGACTTGCGACTCAGGTAGTTATATGCGTGTCTTTAATATAAATACCGTGTCTCTACGGGACAAGTTCAGAGAATGCACTGCGCTCACTACAGCTCATCGTCTCAACACCGTCACAGACGGCACCCGGACACTGGTGAGTCCTCCTACTCGTAGATTCTAGAAAAGAGTACTTGTTTATTATCATAAAAGGCATAGCACAGTATGTCACGAAATACGAAAATAGTACGTTATAAAATAATATAATATTTCATTAAATAATAATATAGAAGAACATTAAATAATAATATAGGATATAAAAAAGTCATAGTTTAGTATGTCATAAAATAATGTAGTAAGTCAAAAAATAATAATATAGTATGTCAAAAAGATTAATAGCATTGTATGTCATTATAATATAATTTAGTAGGACATTAAATAATATAGTATATCATGAAATAATAATATAGTATGTCCAAAAAAAGTCATAGTATGTTATGCCATAAAATAATGATATAATATTTCATTAAATAATTAAATAGTATGTCAAAAAATGTCATAGAATACTATGTCATTAAATAATAATATAGCAGGACATTAAATAATAATATAGGATATAAAAAAAAGTCGTAGTATAGTATGTCATAAAATAATATAGTATGTCATAAAATAATATAGTCTGTCAAAAAAGTCATAGTATAGTATGTCATTAAATAATAACATAGTATGTATTATAATAATATAGTATGTCATAAAATGAAAAAATAGCATGTCAAAAAAGTCATATAGCATATCATAAAGTAATATAGTATGCCATAAAATAATAATATAGTATGTCAAAAGAATTCATGGAATAGTATGACATTACATAATTATTGATAATATTATTATCGTATTTTTGCTCGGAATTCACATCCCTAATAATTATACGGTAGGTCATTAAATAATAATATAGGATATCACAAAAAGTCAAAGTATAGTATGTCATAAAAAAATAGTATGCCAAACAAATCATAGTATAGCATGTAATAAAATAATATAGTATGTCATGAAATAAAAATATAGTATGTCAAAAAAAGGCATGGCATGACATTAAATAATAATATAGGATATAAAAAAAGTCATAGTAGAGTGTCATAAAATAATAATAAAGTATGTCAAAAAAAATGCATTGCATAGTATGTCATTAAATAATAATACAGTAGGACATTAAATAATAATATAGGATGTCAAAAAAGTCATAGTATGTTATGCCATAAAATAATGATATATTATGTCATTAAATAATAAAATAGTATGTCAAAAAATGTCATAGTGTAGTATGTCATTAAATAATAATATAGGATATCAAAAAAGTCAAAGTATAGTATGTCAAAATAGTTCATAGTGCAGTATGCCATAAAATAATAATATAGTATGTCAAAACAAATGTCATAGTATAGCATATCAGAAAAAAATGTCAGTGTAGTATGTCAAGAAATAATATTATGTCATACGATAATAATATTGGATGTCAAAACAAATGTTATAGCATGTCAAAAACTGTAGCGTAATCGCATAGAGCAGATTAACGATAATTTACGAATCAATGTCAAAATAGTTGTAAAATGTGAGAGTTGACACTCGGCTTCAGATATCCCACACAATTAGTTGCACTACTAGAATTCACCCTTATTTTCGATTTAGGATGCCACCCAATGTGGAAAAAAATAGGGAAAACTTCAGAATTTGACATCAATCAATCGAGTCTCTTTATCTCAGGGTCGCTACGGAGTTCTCGGGCTCGGCGAACACCGGTCCGAGCTGTTCACACACGCACACAAAATCAAGTTGTCCATAAAATTACATGTTTGACAATCTACACGACTGTTCTGCTAACAGAAAATATTTGAACAAAGGATAATTAACGGAACACAGTTAATACAACTACGAACATTTACGGACAGAAACAAATTAAATGCCACTCTGAAATCTGATTGAATTTGATGTTTGCCTGTCAATTAAATGTATTTTGGTATTAATGCACCATTCAGCAGCAGAGAGTTTAAGAAGCACCAGGGAAGATTGCGAATCGCCATTGTTTTTATTATCACATTTCAACGTTTACAGACTCCACGAAGAAGAACTCGAGGCCTTTCAGCCAGCACACTGACGAGGACCTGCGGAAGCTCTGGAGGAGGTTAGTATCTGATCAGCACTCTGCAGTAGAGTAGAGTACTAAAAAGCCATAGCATAGCATGCCATGAAATAATACGGTATTGCATAAAAAGACATAGTATAGTCTGCATAAAATAATAATATACTTGGTCAAAAAAAATTCGGCGTAGTATGCCATAAAATAATAATATAGTATGTCAAGTTTTACTTTTTTATGACTTGTTATATGCGTGTCTTTAATATGAATACCGTGTCTCTACAGGACAGCTGAGCAGATCCAGAAAACCATACGGGACAAGTTCAGAGAATGCACTGCGCTCACTACAGCTCACAGTCTCAACACCGTCACAGAAAGCAACCGGACACTGGCGAGTCCTCCTACTCGTAGATTCTAGAAAAGAGTACTTGTTTATTATCATAAAAGGCATAGCATAGTATGTCACGAAATAATAAAATGGTATGTTATAAAATAATATAGTATGTCAAAAAAGTCATAGTATAGCATGTCATAAAATAATATATTTTATTAAATAATAATATAGTATGTCAAAAAAAAAAAAGTCATAGCATAGTATGTCATTAAATAATAATATAGTAGGACATTAAATAATAATATAGGATATAAAAGAAGTCATTGTCATAAAATAATAATATAGTATGTCATTATAAAATAATATAGTAGGACATTAAATAATATAGGATATCAAAAAAAGTCATAGTATAGTATGTCATAAAATAATAAAGTATGTCAAAAAAAAATCATAGTATGTTATGCCATTAAATAATAATATAGTATGTCAAAAAAATGTATAGTATGACATGAAATCATAATATAGGATATCAAAAAACTCAGTGTACTTTGCCATTAAATAATAATATAGTACGTCATAAAATAATAAAATAGTATGTCATAAAATAATAAAATAGTATGTCAAAAAATGTCAGTGTAGTATGCCATAAAATAATAATATACTACATCATAAAATAATAATATAGTACAGTATGTCATAAAATAATAATATAGTATATCAAAAAGTCATTGTATGCCATTAAATAATAATATAGTATGTCATAAAATAATAATATAGTATTTTATAAAACAATATATTGTCAAAAAAGTCATAGTATAGGAAGTCATAAAATATATCATAAAATCATATAGTATGTCAAAAAAATAATATGGTATGTCAAAATAACTCATAGCATAGGAGGTCATGAAATAATAGTATAGTATGTCAAAATTAATCACAGTATAGCAATGCCATTAAATTATAGTATGTAAAAAAGAAAAACTCGGCACATTATGTTGTAAAATAATATTATGATGTCGCGGTAATAATATTGTATGTCAAAACAAATATTATATTATGTCATAAAAATGAATATAGTATGTCAAAAAATGTAGCGTTATTGCATAGAGCAGATTAATGATAATTTATGAATCGATGTCAAAATAGTTGTAAAACGCGAAAGAGAGTTGACACTCGGCTTCAGATATCCCACAATATTAGTTGCACTATTAGAATTCACCCTTATTTTCAATTTAGGATGCCACCCAATGTGGAAAAAAATAGGGAAAACTTTAGAATTTGACATCAATCAATCGAGTCTGTTAATCTCAGGGTCGCCACGGAGTTCTCGGGCTTAGCGAACAGCGATCCGAGTTGTTTACACATACACACAAAATCAAGTAACCAAGTTCTCTATAAAAATGAAATGTTTGACTATACGACAGTACTACTAACAGAAAATAATCGAACAAAGGAAGGAATACAGTCAATACAACGACGAACATTTACGGACAGAAAGAAATTAAACGCGACTCTGAAATCTGATTGAATTTGATGTTTGCCTGTCAATTAATTTTATTTTGGTATTAATGCACCATTCAGCAGCAGAGAGTTTAAGAAGCACCAGGGAAGATTGCGAATCGCCATTGTCTTTATTATCACATTTCAATGTTTACAGACTCCACGAAGTCCACGAAGAAGAACTTGGAGCCTTTCACACTGACGAGGACCTGCGGAAGCTCTGGAGGAGGTTAGCATCTAATCGGCACACTGCGGTAGAGCAGAGTACTGCTACTCCACTCTGCGGTAGAGCGGAGTAGTACTTTACGACTACGCCTTTTTTTTTTTTTCATTCCAGTACGAGTTTGTAATGACATGTTTACGGCATACTATACCGTGAATTGTTTATCACTTTCTTTGACATTTTTATGTCAAAATATGACATTTTGACATTTAACGGCATACTATACTGACATTTATATGACATTTGGCATACTATAGTATGACTTTTTTTATGATTTGTGTTTTAT
This sequence comes from Sebastes umbrosus, assembly GCF_015220745.1. Taxonomy (NCBI): domain Eukaryota; kingdom Metazoa; phylum Chordata; class Actinopteri; order Perciformes; family Sebastidae; genus Sebastes; species Sebastes umbrosus. Next base: position 12,319,314 of record NC_051292.1, on the reverse strand, counting down.
GGCATACTATACCATGACTTTTATATGATTTTTTTAATGGCATACTATATTATGACTTTTATATGATTGGTGTTTTATTGCATACTATACTATGATTTTTTTTTTTAATTTTCTTTTATGGCATACCATAACCAGTGTTTGCGTCACTCTGAATAACTCACAGAACACATGCACAGTTTCTATAGAAGAAAGTAGTTCTGTGTATGTAATGTTATGTAAAGAGATGTAGCTGTTGAATATTTTAAATGTAATTACTTATTGCTGCACAACAAACAATATGCCATTGTATTGAGAAGGAGACTGAAATATCAGATATCCCACTAGATATAAGCGAGAAAGTCTTATTTTGTTTGTCGATCTAGCAGCTGGTCTCAGACCGTACGCCTCTTGTTTTCTGATTGCGGTTCCCTGTTTAAACTAGAGACTGTTGAAACTTCCCACACTGCACAGCTCATATTGTGCAGGTTCTTACATCACTTATTGGATTGAAGCCGTTGGATGACCAAACCTCAGTCTGCTGCTTTGATATTCATTATTCAGGACTCGGTGTGAACTCGCACTCCCCACGGCAGTGCTTTTAGGCGTAACCAGAATGTGTGTTTTTAAAACCAGACATATTTGTAGCGCTCACGTCTTCCATTTCGACTTAACTCTCGAACAGCCGAGCAGAAATATACTAAATATATATATACACTTTGACTGTTTTTATATTTTTCGACATACTATACCGTGACACTTTTTTTATACATACTATAATATGACTTTTTATTGTTTTCGACATAATTTACTATGAGTTTTTTTATTTTTTCAACATACTATACTATAACTTTTTTCCGACATACCATACTATGACATTTTTATTTTTTCAACATACTATAGTATGACTTTTTTTTTTTTTTTTTTTTTTTTTGACATACTATACTGTGATGTTTTTTCAACATACTATACTATGACGTTTTTTCGACATACTATACTATGACTTTTTTTCGACATACTATACTATGACGCATTTTTTTCGACCTACTATACTATGACATAAATGTCATAGTATAGTAGGTCGAAAAAAATACGTATAGTATTCTCTAAAAATATGTCATAGTATAATATGCTCTAAAACTGTCATAGTATAGTATGCTCGAAAAATACGTCATAGTATAGTATGTTGAAAAAAATATGTCACAGTATAGTATGCTCTAAAAAAATACGTCATAGTATAATATGCCGAAAAAATGGCTATGTTGAAAAAAATAAGTCATACTCAAATATGTTTAAAACAATTAAGTCATTGTATGTCGAAAAAATAAAATAGTAATATATATATATATATATACGTATGTAGAGAAAAAGGCATAAATGTATACAGTATAGTATGTCGAAAAAAATGTCATGGTATAGTATGTTGAAAAAATATGTTGAAAAAAATAAAAAGTCATAGTATAGTATGTCGAAAATAGTCATATTATAGTATGTGGAAAAAATTAAATATAATGAAATTATAGTATGTAGAGAAAAAGGCATAGGGCAACTTGCGTCATAGTATAGTATGTATACTGTCAAAAAAATGTAATATAGTCATAGTATAGTATGTAGAGAAAACAATGTGTCATAGTATAGTATAGTATGCTCAAAGTAGTAGTCATAGTACAGTATGATCTAAAAATACATCATAGTATAGAATGTTGTAGAAATACATCATAGTATAGTATGTTGGGAAAAAATGAAAGTCATATGAAATGTATGTTTGAAAAATGAAATAGTCATAGTATGTAGAGAAAAATGCATAAATGTCATATATCGAAATAAATGGCATAGTATAGTATGTCGACAAAAATGGCATAGTATAGTATGTTAAAAAAAAGTCATAGTATAGCATGTTGAAAAAGAATTCATAATATAGTATGATCTAAAAATACGTCACAGTATAGTATGTTGAAAAAAAGAAGTCATATGAAATGTATGTTTAAAAAAATAAAAAGTCATAGTATGCTCTAGTATGTAGAAAAAAATGCATAAATGTCATAGTATGTCGAAAAAGATGTAGTACAGTATGCTCTACAAATATGTCATAGTACATAGCATAGCTTTTCATGGTACTTGATGACACTTTACTCTGGTTAAAATGATCATAGCAAACAACAGGGTAAAAATATTCAAACACAACATTCAAGCCCTTTATTGTCATCGCGCAGTACAACGAAATGAGATTGCGACAATCCCATAGGTGCTAATGAAAAGATAATACAATCTAAAAATTCAATATGTATATTGGTGAGATGACAGTTTTGCCAGATTATATTAATCACACATAATCACAAAGCAGTTGTAAAAATGCGAGGTTTGTTTTGCGATTTGAACAGATCGGCGCAGTACACATCCGTGTTTGGGGAGCGACGGGACAGCTACGGAGAATGCTCTGTTGCCCCAATGCTTGGTTCTCAGCGGTTGGCATCACAAGAGCTGTGGCGGCGGAGAAGGTAAGTCATTAAAACACCACACCATAGTATAGTATGCTCTAAAAATGTCATATAGTATGTTGAAAAACTAAGTTTCATAGTATAGTATGCTCTATCATAGTTTTATGGTAGTCTATCCGTATTTAATGTCTGATGGTAGTTTTTTTTGCTGTCTTTTGGTGGTAGTTTAAATAAACTACCATCAGACATTCGTAGTTTAATGGCTGATGGTAGTTTTTTCCTAATCTTTCTTTTTTTTTGTTTTTCCCCTGTTCGTAGTTTGTTCGTAGCGTAGGGGCCTCACCAGGTCCTGGGCGATAAAGAGCGGCCTAAGGACCCCGTTCTTCACCAAGGAAAAGTGCGCACCGCCTTTTCCTTCATTTCTGGCTGCTTTCCCATCCGCCGCCACACGGAGGATCAGCCGACGAGCATCACAACGGCCCGTCAGTGTCCGAGCCCGCGCGACGCCGCCGGACCAATTAACGACGACACTATCGCTTTGGAGAAGCGATTGAAGTAAGAGGGCAGAGACTAGTGAAATTGTGTATTCCAATAAGTTAATAACTATTGTTGATTTGTACTAAATGTACCGACCGCTGAGTCCATTTGTTATGCTTTGCGCTCCACGCCGTGGGCTTCTCCTTATGTTAGCTTCTGCCAAAACGTGAAGATCTGTAGCTTATTAGTAAAAGACCAGTGCACGGCTGGCAAACGTGATCACAAACACACATTGTCTTGCTTTTGTGTTTTGCTTGATTCAAGTTTAGTGCTTAGAGCTGCCTTGTAGAATATCCATTTGTTTATTGAAAGTGTTGTTAATCATTAATTACTACTGTTTAATAACTATTGATTTAGATTGATGTTGTTGTATAGTAATATCAATATTACTATATTTAAATAAATGGTCTTACTTTAAATAGCAGTTGGCTGTGTTTATTGTGCATTTGTATTGCGGTAACAGCCGGTTGTGAGAGTTAGTGCTCAGATTCACCTTTCATCTCCTAAGTGTAAAGTAGTGTTTAAATACTGGCATTTGGAGTGAACAATCCCCTTATGAGACTGAATTAAGGTATCGGTCCCCGATTCCAGGGCGGTGCCCCGTTCATTATTGTTTATTGATAATTGTTATTTATTAATTAGCTAATAACCAAACCTGTTCCCTACAGTAGTTTGTTTGTTTTCTACTAAGAGTAAAGTGCCATATTCTAAGCCGGACGGTAGAATTCAGAGACTTGGTTAAAGACTGTGCGCTTTAGTATTTTCGACAGGAAAGGTAGCACGCGGTAGGTAGGATCGGTACTTTTAGCTGTCGGCCGCAGGCCGAGTCAGTGTCAGTCAGGCTCAGAGAAGAGATTACCGACGGTTGAAATGTTATCGGTAAGCGTAAGGTGAATGTGTTTGGAGCAGACTAGAGGTTGGAATAATGAGTTGTGCCACTGATGTTTTGATCAACAGTGTTTAAACTGCAGGAGAAAGAGAGCGCAGCTGGTGCGGTAGTGGTGTTTTGTGGACAGGTTTCAGTACTTACTTCAGTTTGTTTATGTGATATGAAGTTATAAAAAAAAGCACAAATAGAATTAATGAATAAAATAAAACACTGTTTGCGTAATTGTTTTAAATGGGTTTTGTATTTATGTAAAGAATATATAAACTGAATGTCTTCACTTTTGTGTTATGGCTTTCTTACTACTTGCCAAGAGAATGTTTATGAAAAACAATCTTTGGTATTTTAACTTTGTTCCAATTCTCTCTCATATATATATATATATATATATATATATATATATAAATAAGAGAGAGAGAGAATTGGAACAAAGTTAAAATACCAAAGATTGTTTTTCATAAACATTCTCTTGGCAAGTAGTAAGAAAGCCATAACACATATATATATATATATGAATATATATATATATGAATATATATATATATATATATATATGAATATATATATATATGAATATATATATATGAATATATATGAATATATATGAATATATATATATGAATATATATGAATATATATGAATATATATATATATATAAAGAAAAAAGTTGTTTTTTTTCTTTGCAAGTTAGTATTTTTTACTTAAAGTAATCTCTAACTTGCAAGTACTTGAAAAAAAAAAAGTCCCACTAAGTACAAATAGTCACACACAAAAGGCAATAAAGAGCATTTAATGAAATCAGTAAAAGTACATCAACAAATGTTAAACAGTCTCTCACTAAGGTGGTACTTTACCCAGTCCACAGAAGAAAAGCAATTAGGGGTCAATCCTTTGTTTCTCCAGAGGTCACAGATTGGCACCAACTTCAGTTGTTAGCAGTAGGAAGGTTAAAAAGTAAGTCACTTGCATCTTTTACCTCAAAAGAAGTTCTTTGAGTCCATCTGTCAGTAACAGCACTTCTGCAGGGTCTTCATCATTGGAGAAGGACAGCAGAGAATCCTTCTGGAACACAGAGAGATTGAATTTGGAGATGATGTCATCCAAGCTGCCAGAAGAATATCACAAGAACTATAGACAGGAAATAATGCTTTCAACATCCAGCTATACAAATGATCACATTAAAAGACAATCATTTATAAAGTGCACATTTCGTTTAATAAGGATTCAGACAAATTGCAGCCATCTGGCAGCAGGAGAATACAAACTTGTAGAAAATTGGACATAGCATCCTGCTGTCCTAGCTCAGTTGAACTCTTGCAGGTTCTTCTGTGTTTAGTCCTGGCACATGAGAACTAAATTGTGCCAAGCAGGAATTTCAAAAAAGATAGTCACTTACATCTTCAGCCTTAGAAGTTGTTTGCATGGCCTCTTATGGTCCAAGGGTGAGAAGATTCAGACAAAGGAGAATACAAACTGGGAACAGCATCCTAGCTCAGTTGAACTCTTGCAGGTTCTTCTGTGCAGAGAAAAGACAGACAAAGGGTTTAGTCCTAGCACATGAGAACTGAATTTCAAAAAATATAGTCACCTGTGTCTTCAGCCTTAGAAGTTCTTTTGGTCCAAGGGTGAAAAGATTCAGATAAAGGGCAGTCTAGCACAAGTTAGGCATACAAAGGAGAATACAAACTTGTAGAATATTGCATCCTAGCTCAGTTGAACTCTAGCAGGTTCTTCTGCGCAGAGGTTTAGTCATTGCAGGAATTTCAAAAAAGATAGCTTCCTTTGGTCCAAGGGTGAGAAGAAAGGTTTCAGGCAGCCATGTGGCAAGAGAACAATACAGACAAAGGAGAAGACAAACTTGTAGAAAATTGGGCACAGCATCCTGCTGTCCTAGCTCAGTTGAACTCTTGCAGGTTCTTCTGTGCAGAGGTTAAGAGAAAAGACAGGTTTAGTCATTTCACATGAGAACTAAATTGTGCCAAGCAGGAATTTCTAAAAAGATAGTCACTTGCATAACTAAGGCTGAAGCCTTAGAAGTTGTTTGTGCAGGTTCTTTTGGTCCAAGGGTGAGAAGAGAGGATTCAGAGAAACGGGTATAGCACAAGTTAGGCATGCAACAAGAGAACAATACAGACAAAGGAGAATACAAACTTGTAGAATATTGCGTCCTAGCTCAGTCGAACTGCAGACCTTAAGAGACAGACAAAGGGTTTAGTCATTGCGCCAAGCAGGAATTTCAAAAAAGATAGTCACTTGGTTCTTTTGGTCCAAGGGTGAGAAAAAAGGATTCAGATAAAGGGCAGCCATGCAATCTAGCACAAGTTAGGCATACAAACTTGTCAAATATTGCTCAGTCTAGCAGAGCTTAAGAGACAGACAAAGGGTTTAGTCATTGCAGGAATTTCAAGAAAGATTCAGGCAGCCATGTGGCATGCAGCAAGAGAACAATACAAACTTGTAGGAAATTGGACAGACAAAGGGTTTAGTCATTGCACATGAAAACTAAATTGCACCAAGCAGGAATTTCAAAAAAGATAGTAACTAAGGCTGAAGCCTTAGAAGTTCTTTGTGCAGGTTCTTTTGGTCCAAGGGTGAGGATTCAGAGAAACGGGTATAGCACAAGTTAGGCATGCAACAAGAGAACAATACAGACAAAGGAGAATACAAGCAGACAAACTTGTAGAATATTGCGTCCTAGCTCGGTCGAACTCTAGCAGGTTCTTCTGTGCAGAGGTTAAGAGACAGACAAAGGGTTTAGTCATTGCACATGAGAACTAAATTGCGCCAAGCAGGAATTTCAAAAAAGATAGTCACTTGTGGTTCTTTTGGTCCAAGGGTGAAAGGATTCAGACAAAGGGAAGCTGTGAGGTTTGGTTCAGGATTGAAGGACTCTGAAAGACAGGCAAATGTTTGTAGCACGTCAGGCACATGGTATCAAGAGAATGCAGGAAAAAAAGACAAACCTGGATAAAATCCTGCAGCACTTGTGGCATAGCCCCGTGCCCTCGCCCTTTTCCTCAGACGCTCATTTTGCAAAGACCAAAGTTTGCTAAGACAGTTCTTTGCATAGATCTGTCTGAGCAACCCGACTGCCGCTTCCCAGCTGTCGCTCCGCAAACTCCCAGCTTATGTACTGGCAACTGCACCTGAACTCGCCCCAGACTGATTGCTCAACAGCTGACTGCGCTTGTTCCAGATTGCACACCGGCCAATCGCAGCGCTCAGAAACCAAACACACTGCTCAACTTGACAACGAGCCAATCGCTAATCACAGCAGGTGTGACTTACCTTCCTGTCCTCTAGTTCACAGCTTGTTCTGATCTTGAGCTTGATCTTACATCTTTTGAACAAAGATGTAACATCTGTTACTTCTCTTGAATGCAACTTGAATACTATATACTAATATTTCAGTTTAGTACAGCAGATAAACATTTTTCTTCCTCACTCACTGTGATCTGAGATAAAAACATTAGTGTGTAGATGATTCTGAAGCCATATGTTCCATTTAACCCGATTAGTGTTGTGATTGGATGTTACCATTTCAGAGTTACACAGATTAAAAAAAAAAAACTCATGCAATGTTTTATGAGCCACCGCAAGCAACATAGCTTCTTCAGTTGTACTATGTGCAATGACAATAAAGTTGAATTTCATCTAAGCGACTTTTTTCAACATACTGTTCAAGTATTAAGTATATACTGTATGACCTCCGCCGAGGCAAATTTAATGTACGTCGCTGTCTTTTTCATAACATGCTATACGATGACTTGTATGGTGATAAACAAGTACTCTTTTCTAGAGTCTATGAGTAGGAGGACTCACCGGCATCCTGTCGCTGTATATGATGGTGTTGAGACGATGAGTGCGGTGCGTTCTCTGGATCTTCTGTCCTGTAGAGACGCGTCGTAGATGTTAAATAAATCCACAAGTAAAATGAATAAAGACTTTGATAAGAACATTACACTTTTGATGGTGAAAAAAATAAAAGGTCACAATGTGTGCAGTATGCGTCATTTTTCCCCTGCCGGTGAGGCGAGTTGTGTCAGCTGTACCTGGGGTCCGCGTTGGCCGTGGCCTCGTCGATGACCGGGATGCGGTTCTTCTTGAGGACTGCTGTGGACAGACGCGCCGGCTGCTGGAGCTCTTCCTCGTGGAGTCTGTAAACAACACTGGGTCCTGGAAAACAGGGGAGAGGGAGGACTTTAATGTAGTTGAGTCTCCAGCTATTTTAACCTTTGTAATTGGTGAATTGTTTTGGCCACAGTAAAGCAGTGTGGCGGAGAGGAGAAACAGACGTGCCATAACAGCCAAATCCCATCTGATCTTTACTGAACGCTACTTAATTACTAAAATGTATTTCCTATTTATTTCAGCCACATTAACGTTATCTTGCGCCTTTGAACTCGCAAACTCTGTTTGTAATTTGTTATAAAATTAAAACAATCGTCAATGATGCATTTTCCAATCCAGAGGAGAGATCTCTCTCTTTCGGCCTGTCGTCAAAGAGACCCGGCTCTTAGCGGCAGTGGCGTAGAGAACAAACCGGTCCAAAGTGTGGTTCTGCTTCAGTTTAGTCAATGCACACAATGATTGTTGCCAAAAGAGCGACAAGTTTTTTGCTTGTAAGGGCGGAAAAACAATATATATATATAATAGATATCTGTCAAAAACATCGAGCCAAAGCGTATCAGATACAGGTGGAGAAATGTACCATTTTCAACAGACTTTTTCCTTCATCCCTAGTTGCCCAATTCACCCTCACATTATAGTGATTTGTTCAAAACATGACCGCTTCTTATACTAGAAATATGTTTTAATTTTACATTTTAATTATTCTAAACAATACTGTTGCAGTTGCTACTCGAATGTTAATATATATACATTATTTATGACAAAATAAAGCAATGTTAATCCTATTATTAATTTGTTTCATTTTTTCTCTAAAAACAACAAAAACAAATCGTTCAGAGTACCGTTAAAGTACCGGATCAATAAGCAGTATTGGCAAGAGTAGTAAGTACCATTAAAATTTAAAGATACCTATCAATATTAATACTCGATTGATTCATATTGAATCAACCTTTAGGTAAATATAAGAATCGGAACCAAAACAACTTGATCGGGACGTCCCAAGATTGTTTCCTCTGCGTGTGTGCGTTTTAACAGCCAATAAGAGGAGGTGAGTTGATGTTTACCTGAGGACTGATGGACATCTTCTGGTGGAGGCCGATCTCAGAGGTCAGAACCCCGTCCATGTAGATCTTCCCCTGAGGTTCTGCCAGGCGGAACAGAGCTGAGACCAGAGAGCTTTTCCCAGCACCGGTTCACCCCACAATACCAACCTGACGCACAGGGGAGAAGAATCTGGTTTAATGTATTAGTTTAGGTTGAACGTGATGAATTCAGTCCTCTGAAGACTAAAGACGGCTGACCTTCTCTTTGGGTCGGAACATTGCTTTCAGGTTCTGCAGCACCGGCGGTCCGTCGCCGCCGTAGGAGAAGCTGACAGGGTCGAAGGTCGCCGGGCCTTTGCTGGGCCAATCGGGAGGAGGACGCTTCTGGGTTTCCCAGTGTGCTTCGCTCTCCAGTTCGGTGTACTTCACCGCTCTCTCCGCTGACGTCAACTGAAGACAAGAAGGGGAGACAGGTTACTAATGTGACCAAAGCCCTGACATGTCGACAGTTTGACAACATCTGTTTTATTTAATAAGATACAGTTTGTTCATCTCAGAGTTTTGCTTTACATACAGTGCCTTCAGAAAGTATTCAGTATTCACTTTTTTTCACATTTTGATATGTTGCAGCCTTATGCTAAAATCCATAAAATTATTTTTGTCCCTCATCAATCTACACTCAATACACCATGATGACAAAGTGGAAACACAATTTTAGAAATGTATTAAAAAGGAAAAACTGAAATATCACATTTACATAAGTATTCAGACTCTTTGCTATTACACTTGAAATTTAGCTCAGGTGCCTCCCATTTCCCTCGATCATCTTTGAGATGTTTCTCCACCTTGACTGGAGTCCACCCGTAGTAAATTCAATTGATTGGACCTGATTTGGAAAGGCACACTCCTGTCTACATAAGGTGTCACAGCTGACAACGCATATCAGAGCAAAAACCAAACCGTGAGGCTCAGGATTGTCTCGAGGCACACATCTGCAGAAGGCTTCAAAAAACTCTGGCTGAGCTCCAGAGATTCTGTGTGGAGATGGGAGCAACTTCCAGTAGGACAACCGTCACCCAACTTCACCGTTTTATGGCAGAGTGGCCAGACGGACATTAAAGCCCACTTGGAGTTTGCAAAAAAGCACCTAAAGGACACTCAGACTGTGAGAAACAAGATTCTCTGGTCTGATGAAACCAAGATTGAACTGTTTGGCCTCAATTCTAAGCGTTATGTCTGGAGAAAACCAGGCACCGCTCATCACCTGCCCAATACCATCCTAGCTGAAGCACGGTGGTGGCAGCTTTAGGGGTGTTTTTCAGCGGCAGGGACTGGTGAGGGAAAGCTGTACGGCGCAAAGTACATAGATATTCTTAATGAAAACCTGGTCCAGAGCGCTCGGGACCTCAGACTGGACCGAAGGACAATGACCCTAAGCGCACAGCCGAGACAACGCAGGAGTGGCTTAGGGACAACTCTGTGAATGTCCTTGAGTGGCCCAGCCAGAGCCCCGACTTGAACCCAATCAAACATCTCTGGAGAGACCTGAAGATGAGTCTCCGCCAACAGTTCCCATCCAACCTGACAGAGTGATATTTCAGTTTTTCTTTTTTAATAAATTTGCAAAAACTTCTAAAATTCTGTTTCCACTTTGTTATTAGGGTGTTTTGCATGTAGATTGATAAGGAAAAAAAGTAATTTTATCAATTTTAGCATAAGGCTGCAACATAACAAAATGTGGGTCTGAATACTTTCTGAAGGCACTGTATCTAGGTCAAGGGACCCCTTTGAAAATGGCAATGCCCATTTTTCCTCGCCAAAATTTTAATATGGAGCGTTATTTACAATTCTTCCCAAAATCTAACATGACATGGACACCAATGGATTCCTTAGGTTTTCTAGTTTCATACGATACCGGTATCACTCTAGCTTTAAAACTGAGCAGCTACAACCTCTGAAAGACACAATAGCCATCAGATTGTTAAGAGGTTAATAGTTTATATAATAAAAGTATATATATATTGGTGTCTGTGTTTTTTTTATACAATATTGCCACGCAAAATATCGCAATACTATACTGTACCCATTTTTCCCCCACCCCTACTAAATAGTGTGCTTCATAAATCCTTCAGCTACAAATACAAGTTGTAAATAAAGTCAAAAGGAATATCTTACCAGGTTCTCCACCTCTGCACTCTGCCTGACCCGCCACTGGAACAAACGGAGCCGGCGTCCATCTCTAACAGAAAAAGGAAAAACACATTTCAGGACACTATTCTCTCTTTTATCACAACAATTAATGTCTTGCATTTGAACGTGTCTGACTCTGGTGATATCAGAAAAGATACTGTGGTGGACGGCAGTACAAAGCCAGTGTTTAAAGGGATAGTTTGGGTGTTTTGAAGTGGGCTTGTATGAGATACACAGTCAGTGTATTACCAACAGTAGATGACAGCCAGCACGCCCCCAGTTTGGAGAAGCAGACAGGAGCACAGAACCAAAGTAATATACTGCTGTGGACGGGGGCAGCAGCAAAATGTATTTTAGGTTCGCCGAAAAAAATCTATATCAATTTAAGTATGCGCTACATATAGAATATTTTTGCCAGTTTACCCTGAGGTGAGACAGTTATACAGTCTATGTATTGGAACTGAAGCCGTTATCTATGCTCTCACCAAAGCATATCAGTGATATCAGTATTCAGTAGTGATAGTGGTCGATAATTTGAGCAATCCTGTGGATCTTTGCCTTTTTTTAAAAGTAAAGAGATAATGGCTATGTTATTATTTTTGCAAAATGAACCCTTAGAAATTGCAGAAAGAATCATATCCCGTAAGAGAGGTCCTACTTGGGGCCAGAAGGCTAAATAGAATTCTGGAGGTAACCCGTCTAAACCTGGTGACTTGCCTTTGTTCATTGACAGGAGAGCTTTATGGAGTTCAGGTAAAGATAAAAGGGGCATCAACAACAACACGATCCTCCTGAGAAAACTGCGGAAGCTGCAGTGGGTTTAAAAAGCTAGAGCAGGATCGACTGTCGTAATTTATCTCTGATGTATATAGAGATGAGTAGAAGGCCTTAAAGTTATCATTGATTTCTATTGGGTCTGTACACAATTTACCAGTGGCGGATTTAATAGAAGTTATATTTGCTAGTCTTTCGCTGGTTTTAAGTTTTAGTGCCAGTAAGTGACTTGGTTGTGCACCGTTTAAATAATAATTTTGTCTTGTTCTATGCATGAGGAAGTCTGCTCTATGTGTAAGTAAATGATTGAGGTCTTTACGGAGTAGCTCCCTCTTAAGTACCAACTCCGGTGTAACATTCAAGGTCATCATATTTTCTACTTCAGAGATGTCTTTTTCTAATTTCTGAATATGCTGCAGTCTAGATTTGTTTAGATTGGAAGCAAACCCAATTGTTTTATCCCTGATGCATCCCTTCAATGCCTCCCACAGAATACCAGGATCATTCACTGACGGTTTATTAATTGCAATAAATTCATCTAAATGTTCTTTCATTTCATTTTGGAAGATTTCATTCTGCAGTAGAGTAGAGTTAAAACGCCAACGTGCTGCACGTTTAGGGATAGAGAGAATGGTTATTTTACCTGTCACCGCTCTGTGATCTGAGAGAGACATGGGAAGTAATTCAAGATCTGAAATCTTATCATACAGCTGTGTAGAGACAAAAATGTAGTCAATACGGGAAAAGGATTGATGTCGTGAAGAAAAACAGGTAAATTCTTTCACTGAGGAGTGTGACATTCGCCAAGCGTCTACAACCGAACAATCTATAGCCCATTTCCTTAATGCACTAGATGCCAGACGTTGTTCTCTTGACTCAGTAATCCCAGTTCTGTCCAAAGAGTGTAGCCAAACTGCATTAAAGTCACCCCCTGTTATTAGAGAAAATTCTGATAATTCGAGTATTGTATTAGTTAAGTAGTTGTAGAACTCAGCATCAAATACATTCGGTGCATATACAGAAATAAATGCTATTTTGAACCCATTAATTAATGTTTTTATATAAGCAACTCTCCCTTCAGTATCTCTCCCAGATCCCAGATCTGTATACTGAAAGGTGCGTTTGGCGAGGATTATTACACCTCTATTCTTTTTTGTGTTTGAAGAAGATGCAATAACATGGTAGAATCTATTCTGCATTCTGGCAACATCTTTTTCCAATAAGTGTGTTTCTTGTAAAAAGGCCACTTCTACTTTTTTCCTTTTTAATAAATCCATAATGCTTATTCTTTTTTGAGGGATATTTAAGCCTCGCCCATTCCAAGATAGTAGTGTAATGTTAGTCATGAATATGTAAAGAAAACAGCAGTGCTACCAAAGTATGCTCAATAAAGAAAATACAGCTGTTTAATAAAGATAAATAAGGTTGTTTCATCAGGTCCAGTCCCATATTCACGTCTACCGTGTCCCCCGGTCTACTCTTGTTCCCAACCCTGTACTCCTCTGAGAAAAGAGAAGTGTCCCTACAAAAAACAGAACCCATACCCACCCACCCCAAAAATAATTGTGACTGTGAAAAAGACAGTCTGGAAATATAGGGGCTAAAGAACCCACCTTACCCCCTCCCCTTAAGCTGATCCCTTATCTGAGTGGAATATAGTTTAACAAAAACAAACAGGGACAAAATTGCCTAGCTTCAAACAGAAATATTTTGCTATTAATATTTATACTCAGATAAAGTCTGGCATGAATCAAGAAAAACCTAAGTACTGAATATCAAACATCCAACATAAATTGATATCATTTTCCCCATTAGAAAATAATTAACCAAATAGCAGAGATGGTAGAGTTTTAAGTGTTTGCAGGAAAGTCCCGCAGTATGAGTTCGAGAGTCATACAACGTCATCTCCGTCATGCAACGTCACTCGTCACTTGACGCGGAGGTAGACAAACCAGCATGGTACAGTGGTGGAGTAGAGTTGATGTGGAGCGCTCAGATTTTGAGTCTCACCGGTTACGAACTATTCTTCGTGGGTTCGAGGGAATTGAGGAACGTCTCTGCCTCTGCCGGTTCGTTGAAAAGATGTTGCTCAGCGCCGTGGACCAGTTTGATGACGGCGGGGTACAGCAGGAAAGCCTCGTAGCCCAGACCGCGAGCCCGGTTCATGAGCGGATAGCAGGGACGTCTAAGCCTGGCAGTGTGGCCGGCGACTTCCACAGGTGTTCTCCTCGACTCGTTCAGGATGCGATCTCTGTCTGTGAAGCGCAGACACCTCACTATCATGACTCTTGGAGCAGCCGATAAGGGACGCGGCGGTCCGATGCGATGAGCCCGCATTAGCTCCGGTGAATTGTCCGTGAGCCGCGGGAACCACTTGGGGATGTTGGACATCAGGTAAGCCAGTGCGTTTCCCTTCTCCTCTCCCTCTTTCAGGAAGATGAGGCGCAGGTTGTCTCGTCTGCTTCTGTCCTCCAGAGCTACGAATTTTTTCTCAAGCTGGTTCAGTATTTGGCTGTGTTGCGATGTGGTGTCTTCAGCGTTCTTGATCCGTGTCTGCAACGTTGCAGTGATTGTACGCTGGGCCTTGATATCCTCAGCATGTTTGGATAGTGTCTCTTGTATGGTTCCCAGTTGAGTTTCTAGACGTTCGAATCTTCCTTTGGAGTTTTTCTCAGCCTGATTGAACAGAACTTTTCCAAAGTAGCTTCCAGATAGGCCACTGTCAGCTGGCCTGCGGCGGCGGTCTCATCGTCATCCATTGTTTGTTGTTTGTCAGCTGTCTCTTTGGGCTTGGAATTGCGGAGTCGCGTCGGCATTATAATAGGCGAGGCAGGCAGATATTACTCTGCTTGATTGCAAGTTTGACTGACTAAAACGAGGTCTGATCAAAGGTTTTATAGCAGAAAAGTTTGGGGAGTTTGGGCAGCGTGAGAAAAAAAGAAAAAGGAATATTATAAAAATAAAATAAATGCAGTGAAACTACATGGTAAAGAACTCTGGAGAACCTTGAATGAAATAATGGGGAGAAATAAAACTGGGAGCCCTTCTTTTGTTCAGTCGGATGGCAGGTTTTTGACTAAACCATTTGACATAGCCAATTATTTTAATGATTACTTTGTGAATAAGGTCGATGCACTAAGGCAGAATATGAGCAGCATGGATTCCAATACTCTCAAACTTATAAGTAACAATATAATAATTAACAAAAGTTGTTCATTTCAGTTTAACAGTGTGGATGAGAGTGAAGTAAGGAAGTTGTTAAAAGCCCTTCCTGATTATGGCTCCGTAGGCACTGGACAGTAAGGTACTTTGTCTCTCAGCCGATTACATTTCTGGTCCCATATGTCACATATTAAATAAATGTCTAATGGAAGGTTATTTGGAAAGAAGGCAAAATAATTCCCTTACCTAAAGATGGCAGATTAACATTTACTCCCTGTATTCTCCCTGTACTAAGCAAACTGATGGAGAGAATAGTCCATTCACAAATACAAGATTACTTTGACTGTAATGGCCTGTACACTACATTTCAACATGCTTACAGACATCGCTACTCCACTTGTTCCGCACTAACGCAAATGACAGACGACTGGCTAAAAGAGATAGATAATTCTAGGATAACAGGTGCAGTGTTACTGGATTTCAGCGCGGCATTTCATGTCATAGATCATGACCTTTTAATTAATAAACTACAACGTTATGGATTTAGATCAAGTGCCATCACATTTATGAAGAATTATCTTTTATGTAGAACACAAAGGGTGTATTACAATGGCAGCATGTCTAACAGTAAGGGGCTTAACTGTGGTCTTGGACCTCTCCTGTACTCCATCTTCACAAATGACTTGCCTAAAGCTAGTATACAAATGTACGGCGATGATTCCACACTGTATTACGCAGCAAATACAAGCGGCCAAGTTCTATCTTTAGACCTAAACTTGGTCTACGATTGGATAAAACAAAATAAGTTGGTACTAAATATCTCAAAAACCAAATCCATTATTTTGGGATCTAGTCATAAGCTGTCATCTATGCCCACAATGAATCTCTACTTGGACAGTGAACCTATACAGCAGGTGGATAAGGTCACATTACTGGGACTAACTATAGTCCCATGACAGTTGATTGTCTAATCAACTGTCATGGGTCGAGCACATAGAAACAATTGTCAGGAAAATGGGAAATGGTATCTCCGTGGCAAAAAAATGCCTTCCGTATGTTCCGGCACACGTTCTGGGACAAGTAGTTAAATCTTTAAGTTTAAGCCACCTGGACTATTGCTCACCTGTATGGTCTTCTGCACCGAAAAGCATACTGCGGAAACTACAAATTGCCCAAAACAGAGCTGCAAGACTTGTGTTCCACTGCCCCGTGAGAACGAACACAGACAGCTTGCATCATAAACTGTCATGGTTACCAGTAGAGAAAAGACTTGCCTTAAGCACAGCGACGTTCTTTAGTAACAGCATTTATTCTACTAAACCCGAGTTTTTATACAGTCAAATTACCAGATGCAGGGACGTTCACAGTCATTTCACTAGAACAGCAGGTGATGGCCAAATCATGTTACCTCACCCAAAATCTAATGCCTTAAAAAAGACGGTCATTTACCGCGCCATCACTCACTGGAATAGCTGCCCTCTTCACATCCGTCAATCCTCTAACAAATCCTCATTCAAATACCATCTAAGAATGTTACATTACTTAAACAGCTGATCGATAGTCCAGTGTTGGTCATGTATGGTTTTCTTTGTTTTCGTTGTTCCTTTTCCCTGATGATGGGCCTTGAGGCTAAACAAAAATTGTGGAAGATTTGTGTATGAATTTCAAATTTCAAATTTATATATGTTTGAAAATTTTAGTGTTATTGGTGTAACACAAATGTGATGTTGTATATAAATTGTAATTTAGTAATGTGATAAATTAATGTACATGATTTCGGACCCCTGGTGCCATTGGTATCAGCTAATTGGGATCCTTTTTAAATAAATAAATAAATAAATAAATAAACACAAACAAACTAATTGATCGAGGCAGCAGTAGACCAGAAGCTCCCGTATTCAGCAAGGTGAAATTACAGGTTTTTTCTATGGACTCTGGTGGCTTTGACTAGAGCATAGATGGATACAACGGCTTCAGTTCCCCATCAGAAAGGGCTGTCTGACGGTAAGGTTAAAATATTCTTAATAGAGCGTACACTTAAACTCATATTGATTTTAGGTTTTGCTGCCCCCGTCCACAGCAGTACATTGCTTTGCTCCCATGCCGACTCCTGTCTGCTTCTCCAAACTGGAGGCGTGCTGACCATCGTCTACTGTAGGTAATACACTGACTGTAGATAAGTACCTCATACAACCCCACTTCAAAACACCCAAACTATCCCTTTAATGTTGGATAGGTAAGTAGACAGGTAGACGGATAGGTAAGTAAACAGGCAGGTAAGTAGACAGGTAGCAGCGTCTCTGCGTTCAAAAACCCTTTACCCTTCCAGGCTAAACCCTGACGCCAACAACACACCTCCTTACCTATATACCCGTGACTGGGTCAGTCAATTAATGCAGTGCCACCTAGTGTTCGTAAAAGTGAATTACATCCCAACCTCAGTATGTCAGCATCATGTTTTGGCTCTTACAAGTAGGTAAGTAGGAAGGTAGACAGATAGGTAGACAGGTAGACAGGCAGGTAAATAGACAGGTAGACAGGCAGGTATGTAGACAGGTAGACAGGCAGGTAAGTAGACAGGTAGGTATGTAGACAGGTAGACAGGCAGGTAAATAGACAGGTAGACAGGCAGGTATGTAGACAGGTAGACAGGCAGGTAAATAGACAGGTAGACAGGTAGACAAGCAGGTAGGTATGTAGACAGGTAGACAGGCAGGTAAGTAGACAGGCAGGTAAGTAGACAGGTAGACAGGCAGGTAAATAGACAGGTAGACAGGTAAACAGGCAGGTAAATAGACAGGTAGACAGGCAGGTATGTAGACAGGTAGACAGGCAAGTAAATAGACAGGTAGACAGGCAGGTAAATAGACAGGTAGACAGGCAGGTAAATAGACAGGTAGACAGGCAGGTATGTAGACTGGTAGACAAGCAGGTAAGTAGACAGGTAGGTATGTAGACAGGTAGACAGGCAGGTAAATAGACAGGTAGACAGGCAGGTAAGTAGACAGGTAGACAGGCAGGTATGTAGACAGGTAAACAGGCAGGTAAATAGACAGGTACACAGGCAGGTATGTAGACAGGTAGGTAAGTTGCTAGGTAGCTTAGCATAAGTTAGCTGGACGCTAAGCTACCTAGCAACGGACAGTTAAGCTACCTAGCAACAGTCACAGCCAGCCTCTAACTTTACCTCATAACGTCCTCCAGAGGTCTTCATGAAGCAGATTCATTAATCCATAAGTTAATCCGCTCTAATGTCAACATGTCCAGCCGTCGGGTGTTTCTCCCGGCAGACGTGTTGTGTTGTGGAGGTAGGAGAAGATACAGGTGATACTGAGGCGCTGTTGTGTTCAACACCTCTCACTTCCGGTCCTCCAAACCAATCGATTCCAATCTAAGGTTCCGCCCTCCAGCAATAACATCTAATCTACTGTAAACTGCTCAAATGAAGTAGACATTTCATTTATTCTTTTTTTTACATATTATATTATGACTTTTAAAATGTGTTTTCGACATACTATACTATTATTTATTTTTCGACATACTATAGTATGATTTAAATGAAAAAGTCAGAATATAGTATGTCAAACAAATAAGTTATTGTATAGTATACCGAAAAAAAAAAAAAAGTCAAAGTATAGTATGTCGAAAAAATAAAACAAATAGTATAGTATGTTGAAAAAATTAAAATCATAGTATAGTATGCCGTAAAAAAAATATTTATAGTATAGTATGTCATATGTCAATCAACAATCATAAATGTATTTTTGAATAACACACATGTACAAGTATTGATACTGAACACTTCCATTTATTGTTAAAATGTTTAGTCGGTAAAATAAATTGTTTGTCGCCCGTTTCCACTCTGCTGTGACTACAGCTCCTTGGCTTGGACCCAGTTTAATAAAGGAGGCGGCTGGAATACCTGGGGTGGTTCAGTGGCGATCGGACCTCAAGCCAGTCTGGAGAGCTGCAAGGGGCCCAGAATTAAAGGGGCATTGTCTATATAAAAAGTGTTTTCAATGGTTGGCAAACATTTTAGCTCTGTACCATTGAAATATTAATTAACTTGTGCCTGTACAAATACGCATTACTTATTAATCTCAGGGGCACCTTAGCAGTACAAGCCTTGGATTCAACTGAACAGATTCCACCGAGGCTTCGCAATCCTCTTTTAACGACACTCGTCTCTCCTTGAAAACTGCTTCAAATCAATACAAACAGAAAGACATTGGTTTATTAGCCTAGTTCCTGTATTACTTAACCAGGGCCTGGCAGCTGTTTGAACTGAGCCTTTTTTTTTTTTTTTTTGCACGAGGATATCAATGAGTTTTCAAGGAATGGGGTTGTTGTAGAAAGAAGTGGAATTATGACTACAGCAAACAATGCAGTATTGTATTATTTACGAGTGATTTTTATATAGACCTTCATTACGCTTTCTTTGTGGACATGACATTGAATATAGAGTACATTTACATAGTGGTGTCTGTGGGAGCGTCTCTCGTTAAAATCGGATCATTGAGAAATTCAATAGACAAAATCCTCGCTTGTTACAATAAGAGCAACGAGACAATATCCACAAGTTTTGTTTATTTTGCAGTCTTTTAAAAAGCAGTGTGTTAGAATGAATATGTAAAATACTACAGAATAATTAATGGGAACAGACTCACGCATCAGAAAAGAATAAGAAGGAAGTTTACTTTAAACGCGTAAAAGGAAATATATTTTTAGTATGTCATAAAAAAAGTCATTAGTGTGTCATAAAAATGTCACAGTATAGTATGCCATAAAAATGTTGCCACACTATGACCTTGTTATGGCATACTGTATGCCATAACAAGGTCATAGTGTCATATGCCATCAAAATATAGTTTTGCAAGGCCTAAAAATTTCATCAGTATAGTATGTCATGAAATGTCTGGAACTTATTTATTATATTATTATTTATAAATATTTATTTATTATTACTTTTGTCAGTTTCAAGTTATTTCAGTGACCATTGTGGGTTTTTCTTTCTTTAACGGAAGGGTACCAACAATTTTGTCCACGTGTGTGTATATGTATATATATATATATATATATATATATATATATATATATATATATATATATATGCAAAATGACGGTAGGGCAGAAAAGCTCCACAGGTTGACTTCATGTGTCTGTGTTGAGCCATGTAATGTGAAAACTAGCAGGGTGACACATACATCTGTAATAAACTAAAAACAATTTCATTTGTTTTGCAGCAAACACCCAGATAGTCAGGATTTTTTTTTGTTTTACATCAAACATCACATACAAAAGACAATATTAAGGTGCTAACTTTGGTGCAGAATCTGTTATAATATGAAAAAGTAGTATGAGGAAATTAACTGCACAAGGTGGAGCTGCAACAGAAAGCAAAGCAGAAACCTCTATTTAATAGTGTTAATCTATAGTTATGTTGTCATAAACAGAACTAATATGCAGAGACACTTTGGGTTCAGAATATATGAATGAATGAAGACAAAGTGAAACCCAGGTCCAGGTGGAGGAGGTGGCTGAGTGTAGAGCAGAAGGAGTGGAGGAGTCTCAGTGTGTCTGCAGAGACTGTGCAGAAGGACAGATACACTCTGTCGGGTCCAGAGGAACACCAGATTACTTCTACCATCTGATGAGAGAAGAAGAAGACAACAGTCATCAATCAGTGTTTACAGAGACTCCCTTCATCAGCAGAGCGGCATACTTTACACATATTAGACAAGTTAAACACATAATCCAGACTAAAATTAACACAGTTTAAACTGCCAGATGCAGGAAGGACAGCTGACTGTGTGAATGTGTAAATGTCTTATTCTTTCAGCTCCAACCCCGGCGGTGTGAAACAGACTTGGTAGAAAGTAAAAAATAAATACATAAAAGTATCGGTAACAAAGTAACCAAGGCAATGCATTCAGTCTGAGGGACTGTAGGAGCTCACGGCAACATACGGCTCAAGAAGCTGATTCAGATGAGTGACTATATGAATATATGATAAGAGATCATATACTGATTTTGTGTTATTGAGGTTGTGTAAATGTAATTTATGTCTGTTTCAATAACAATACATCTACCGGTAATCGCATTGACTCAGCAGAGTACACGCGTAGTAGTGTGGTCAGATCTATCGTGCTCTAGACGGGGCGGCGATATTAGAAGTCTGTTCATTTACACATTCACAGAGTCGGTGACTTTTCTGCATTTGTCAGTTTAAACTGTGTTGCTTTTAGCCTGGATTATGCGTTGAAATTCTTTGTCTCTGTGTAATATTATCTTACGATCCACACAGTACACAGTGGAAATAAACTGCTGAGAGTCGTACTGCAGAAACAGAGAGCTTTTCGCTGCTCACTTTAATGATGGATTTACTGCTGTTAGGTTGGTTTCAGTCACATTTCAATGTTTCATCTACTTTAAAATATTACATGATAAATATGTAAATATTAGGGCTGTCAATCCATTCAAATATTTAGTCGCAATTAATCGCCAAATAATTGCATATTTTTTATCTGTTCAAAATGTACCTTAAAGGGAGATTTGTCAAGTATTTAATACTCTTATCAACATGGGAGTGGGCAAATATGCTGCTTTATGCAAATGTGTGTATATATTATATTATATATTATTGGAAATCAATTAACAGCACAAAAAAAAGACAAATATTATCCAGAAACCCTCACAGAAATATGCACAAATCATAACATGGCAAACTGCAGCCCAACAGGCAACAACAGCTGTCAGTGTGCTGACTTGACTATGACTTGCCCAAAAACTGCATGTGATTATCATAAAGTGGGCATGTCTGTAAAGAGGAGACTCGTGGGTACCCGTAGAACCAATTTTCATTCACATATCTGGAGGTCAGAGGTCAAGGGACCCCCTTTGAAAATGCCCATGAGAGTTTTTCCTCGCCAAAGTTTTGAGTAAGTTTGGAGCGTTATAAAAAAGCAAATTAAAACAGAAATATCAATTTATGTCACATTTTATCAATTCATTAATTGGCTACATTTATTTTCTTCCCAACATGGTTGGTACCAATGGATTCGTAAGATTTTATAGTTTCGTATGATGCCAGTATCTCTGCTCTAACTTTAACGCTACAAACTAAAAATTGCAAGTTGCATTAATGCGTCAAAGAAATTAGTGGCGTTTAAATTAACTTGCGTTAACGCGTTATTGCAGCCGGTATAAGAAAAGTAAAGTGTTTTTTTGAACATTAAAGCATGTTAACATGTTTTAGTAGAAACCCAAAATACAAGTATGCACCTGAACATCAGCCTGATAGGTCCTCTTTAAAAAGTCCTACATGGTCATACAACAACATGGTCATTGAACAGTAAAACGTCAGCTATGATTACTGGACTTCAGCATGATGTGATGCTGTCAGCTGTAATCCAGCTTTATTTCCTGGAGACATGAACACAACAACAACAACATCTTCTTCACATCAACTCCAACACATGATCGCAACAAGCTTCTGGCTGATCCGATTGGCTGACTGTTCTCTCTCTCTGTGTGTCACCGTTCTCCTCTCGCAGCTTAACGGAAGAAACGCATCACAACAATACTGCTGAAACCAGAACGGACCGACTCCGACCCTCTGCTGACCTCAGAGTCTCCAGTCTGCAGTGTGGACTCTCCTCGAGATCAGACAGCAGCATCACTCCTGAATCCTTCAGCTCATTTCCTCTCAGATCCAGCTCTCTCAGATGGGAGGGGTTGGACTTCAGAGCAGAGGCCAGAGAAGTACAGCTGATATTTGACAACCTGCAGCGCTTCAGTCTGAATAAAGAATAAATGATGAAGATAAAAATCACTTTATAATCCAATCAAATGTGTTCAGGTTTTAAATGTGTAGCTGAAGACTTAAGATTCTTCGATTTGGCTCTCAGGCGTTGTCTCTTGGAATTTACTCAGCTGGTAAGATCATTGGCAACGCAACGTGAATGCTGATCTAATTTACTTTACCAACTAACAGTGGATATTTTCTACAGTGTCTTTAAGAAACACAAGTCTTTTGTGACTGTAGACAAAATTTAGTTAAGAAAAATGAAAATATGAACAAAAGGACATTAACAACTTTATGGATGTAAGTTATGTTTGTTACCGTTATAGATCTTTTATGTTTAATTAACAATTGAACCTGATTTATGGAGAGAGAGTCAGTGAACTGACCTCAGAGTCTCCAGTCTACAGTGTGGACTCTCCAGAAAACCACACAGCAGCTTCAATCCTGAATCCTTTAGCTCGTTTCCACCCAGCTCCAGGTATCTCAGATGGGAGGGGTTGGACTTCAGAGCTGAGGCCAGAGTAGCACAGCTGATCTCTGACAAACTACAGCTCCACGATCTGAAAAAAGAATAAATGATGTAACTTTAGAAGCCAATGTTCCTGCTTGAAATCATTCAATGTTTATTAATCTGTTCAGAG
Organism: Sebastes umbrosus; assembly: GCF_015220745.1. Lineage (NCBI taxonomy): Eukaryota > Metazoa > Chordata > Actinopteri > Perciformes > Sebastidae > Sebastes > Sebastes umbrosus. The sequence continues at coordinate 12,295,731 of NC_051292.1, read as the reverse complement.
CTGAAGAAGGTTTATAACTTGGAAGTTTAGAAAATCTTAACTGCAAACACCTGAAGCCAACAGGATGCAGGTTAAAAACTGTAAAATACATAAAGTGAAACAGAGCTCTCGTTAATATTAATGACAACGCATTCAATAAAGACGTAGTGACTTCACCTCTTAAACTCTGACAGCTCCGCCGGTGGATCCATTGATACAAACTCATGTTGTGCAGCCAAACACAAATAAAAACCCACAGAAATTGAGTCAAGATTCAACTCGAGATCTCAAAGTTTCCAAAGATGTCAAATATGTGAACAAAAGATATATAAGATAAGACATCTACAACATATATATTTTAGGAATAGTGGAGCCATAAAATCAAAGCATCTTCAGTTTAAAATATTCAACCAGTATAAGCATCATATAGCTTTATATTTTTTTTTTTAGAAAAAGCAAATACTTAATATATTTGTTATTGTCTGATACCTGAAATAGAGATTATTTATTTAATCTTCATATTATGTAATTTATTATCATTTCTTGGGGACAAAAGTCAAGAGTTGTGATATATTAAGGTTTTAAAAGTGCAGCACAACATTGCTCTGCCGCAGTCAATGGACTAAATCACCGAAGAAGAAAATGTACTTTAGCATTAAGATACTCAGTGTGGATCAGTGTAATATCAGCCTTATGTCTGCAGTTTAGTGTCACCACAACTTTCACATCATATTAATCTCAGTACACAAGTAAAAAAAGGTGTCTGACCTCAGAGTCTCCAGTCTGCAGTGTGGACTCTCCAGAAAACCACACAGCAACTTCACTCCTGAATCCTGCAGATTGTTTCCATCCAGATCCAACTCTATCAGATGGGAGGGGTTTGACTTCAGAGCTGAGGCCAGAGGAGCACAGCTGATCTCTGACAAACTGCAGTGACTCAATCTGAATAAAGAATAAATGATGTAACTTTAGAAGCCAACATTTCCTGCTTGAAATCATTCAATGTTTAATAATCTGTTCAGAGCTGAAGAAGGTTTAGAAAATGTAAACTCCGAAACACCTGAAGCCAACAGGATGCAGGTTAAAAACTGTAAAATACAAAAAGTGAAACAGAGCTCTCGTTAATATTAATGACAACGTGCTGCTACTTCAATAAAGGCGCAGTGACTTCACTTCTTAAACTCTGACAGCTCCACCAGTGGATCCATCTATACAAACTCAAGTTGAGCAGCTAAACACAAATAAAACCCACAGAAATTGATTAAAGATTCAACTCAATATCTCAAAGTTTCCAAAGATATCAGGATGGATTTTGGGGAAATGTGAACAAAAGACATCTACAATATATATTTTAGGAATAGTGGAGTCATAAAATCAAAGCATCTTCAGTTTAAAATATTCAAAAAGTATAAGCATCACATAGCTTCCAATTTTTTTTTGTTGAAAAAAAATTAAATAAAATGGGGAAAAAAAGTTCGGAAACTTGTGTTTGGTCGTTTATATATCTGTTGTTACAATGCCAATTGGCATTGTATTTTACATCGTTGCAAAGCCTGTTTATTTACCTTCACAATGATGTCCAACTTGTAAGGGTCATGCATTTGTGGGATGAGCAGCACTCTGATTATGTGGGCAGCGCCCAAGAAACATTTGCCAAAATGCTCTGCCAATGGTAAACAGTGTATTCTCCTTCGTCATCCAGGAACTGCCTACACACTCTGGCCACATGAGGCTGGGCATTTTTCTGCAGCAGGAAGAACCCAGGGCCCACTGAACCAGCGTAAGGTCTGACAGTCGCTCTGAGGATTTCATCCCGGTACCTAACAGCAGTCAGGGTACCGTTGGCTAGGACACGGAGGTCTGTGCGACCCTCCGAGGATATGCCTCCCCAGACCATCACTGACTCCACCGCCAAACCGGTCGTGCTGGATGATGTTACAGGCAGCATGACGCTCGCGATGGCGTCTCCAGACTCTTTCACATGTGCTCAGTGTGAACCTGCTCTCATCTGTGAAGAGAACGCGGCGCCAATGGCGGACCTGCCAATTCTGGTGTTCTCTGGCGAATGCCAGTCGAGCTGCACGGTGCTGGGCTTTGAGCACATGTCCCACTAGAGGACGTCGGGTCCTTATGCCACCCTCGTGGAGTCTGTTTTTGACAGTTTGGTCAGAAACATGCACACCAGTAACCTGCTGGAAGTCATTTTGTAGGGCTCTGGCAGTGCTCCTCCTGATCCTCCTCGCACAAAGGAGAAGATACCGGTCCTGCTTGTGGGTCGATGCCCTTCTACGGCCCTGTCCGGCCCCCCTTGTCTGACGACCGGCCTCCTGGTATCTTCTCCGTGCTCTTGAGACTGTGATGGGAGACACAGGAAACCTTTTTTGCGACCGCACGTATGGATGCGCCATCCTGGAGGAGCTGGACTACCTGTGCAATCTAATTGGGCTGCAGGTACCACCTCATGCTACAAGGACACTAGCAGAACACAAAACTAGACAAGAATCAGTCAGGAAGGATAAGGAGAGAGCAATTGACTGTAGCCACCACATGCAACACCATTCCCTTTTGGGTGGTTGTCTTGCTGTTGTCTCTCCATTGCACCTGTTGTCACTTTCATTTGCACCAAAGCAGCTGAAAGTGATTCACAATCCCTTGTGCCTCCTAAATGGACAGATTGATATCCCTGAAGTTTAACTGACTTGGTGTTACACTGTGATGATTAAGTGTTTCCTTATTTTTTTGAGCAGTGTGTTAATCTCAGTACACAAGTAAAAAAAATGGTGTCTGACCTCAGAGTCTCCAGTCTACAGTGTGGACTCTCCAGAAAACCACACAGTAACTTCGCTCCTGAATCCTGCAGCTTGTTGTTACTCAGATCCAGCTCTCTCAGATGGGAGGGGTTGGACTTCAGAGCTGAGGCCAGAGAAGCACAGCTGGTCTCTCTCAAACTGCAGTCACTCAATCTGAATAAAGAATAAATGATGAAGATAAAAATAACTTTATAATCCTATCAGATGTGTTCAGGTTTTAAATGTCTAGCTCAACATTACTATGTCGACTATGAGCTTTTCCCTAAAATGAGTAGAGTGACTTAGTCATTGTGGATCATCATAATGTCAGCCTTCTACAGACATCAACCAAATGTTACCACAACATTCACACACCTGTTCATGTCAACACACATCAATAACAGGCTGCTGATCTCTGTGTTCATCTATGTATGTGTGTGCTGAAGGATCAATGGTATATCAATGATCAGATATTATTTGTGGATAACGTTGAAACAAACAGTAACCAGAGAAATATTTCTACTTCATTAAGTAAACTTGATCAATTTAGAAAACAAATATTCACGGTTCCTACACATTTTACATTTCAAAATTCCAGACTTCTCTGTAGATTTTTCAGACCATATTTGACTTTGAATCAAAACAAGACCGGCCAACTGGAACACTGGTCACAGTTCGTCACGTTCGTGATGTAAATGTCTGAGCCAATCAGATTTCAGCCAAAACGAGGATCAGTCCAAATTAGGAGGGGTCGCTCGTACCCCACCTCAATAGTTAAAGAATTAGATTGTCCCAGTCTGACAGGCAGCATTCTGGTCTGTGCCGCCTGCCTGCAGTTACCGTTTACTTTTTATTATCATATTATTATTGTTATGTTGGCCCACATTTGGCTGTCAAAGTGCCGCCCTAGGCAGTTGCATAGTTGGCCTCTATGGAGGCGCCGGCCCTGGCTGTGATGTACAGGCGTAGAGGAAGCTCTGTAGGAGTGTTCGTTCAGTCATAGCCTACTTCTTGTGTTGCTTTCAATGAGATCAAGCTCGCTCTGGCCGTCGCTCTCTCACACAGTAGTAAACATTTGGGCTGCACTGGCTGCTCCAAACGCCGTGAAAAACACTCTGCTTGCATGATCTATTTATTTTTAGAAATTGTCCAGACCTGGAAATTAGTCAAATCAAATTCCATACTATTCCATACTGCGTAGGAACCCTGAGTCTCTGTATCCTCTGTATCCAGATGTGACCATTTACCAACAATGATAAACATTATTTTACTTTAACAACAGTGGACATTTTCTACAGTGTCTTTAAGAAACAAATCTTTTGTGACTGCAGACTAGATTTAGTTCAAGAAACATGAAATTATGAACAAAAGGACATCAACAACTTTATGGAAGTAAGTTATGTTTGCACATAAATCAGGTTCAACTGTTAATTAAACATATACAATCTATAACAGTAACAGAGAGTCAGTGAACTGACCTCAGAGTCTCCAGTCTACAGTGTGGACTCTCCAGAAAACCACTCAGGAGCTTTGCTCCTGAATCCTTTAGCTCGTTTCCACTCAGCTCCAGGTATCTCAGATGGGAGGGGTTGGACTTCAGAGCTGAGGCCAGAGGAGCACAGCTGGTCTCTGACAAACTGCAGTTAATCAATCTGAAAAAAGTATAAATGATGAAGATAAAAATCACTTTATAATCCAATCAGATGTGTTCAGGTTTTAAATGTGTAGCTCAACATCACTATGTCCTAATCAATGATCTTTTCCCTAAAATGAGTAGAGTGGCTTTGTCATTGTGTTATTGTGGATCATCATAATGTCAGCCTTCTACAGACATCATCCAAATGTCACCACAACATTCATACATCTGTTCATGTCAACACACATCAATAACATGCTGCTGATCTCTGTCAAGTCTGGAATTAGAGGATCAATATTAAATCAGACTTGTTGGATTTCATTATTTCATGTCTTACATGGCCTTCTCCTTACTGTATCTGGTAGCTTAGTAGGTTTATGTCATTTACAGGAAAGGTCCACATTTGGTCAAGTGTGTCTTCAAACAACAGCCACATGTCAAATAGAGTGCTACAGGAATGAGTCCTAAGACCCAGAAATGAGTTAGTATTTTAGCACTTCCTGTTCCCTCATCTGGAAGTCAATGGGTTTTTAGTTAGATGCCTGAAATAAGGTCTGTGGTTAAAGGTCCAGTGTGTAGAATCTGGCGGTATCTAGCGGTGAAGCCTCTCCTCTGTGCCAAGCGTGTTGGAGAGCTACGGTGGCCGACGTGAAAACGTGAATGTCCCTCTCTAGAGCCATCTGGAGGAGAGCCAGTGCGTAGAGAGTGTGTGTACAAACTACATAAGCTACATTCAGCAAACTGACCTCAGACTCTCCAGTCTACAGATTGGACTCTCCAGTCCAGCAGAAAGTAGCGTCACTTCTGAAACCTGCAGGTTGTTACTACTCATGTCCAGCTCTCTCAGATGGGAGGGGTTGGACTTCAGAGCTGAGGCCACAACTTCACAGTGAGTACCTGAGAGTCCACAGCTAGACAGTCTGTCATGACACAAAAATTACAAAATATGTTATTATGAAAGAGGACAGTTTATATTTACTTCATGCATTTGATGACTAAACAGTTTGATATAAACTTCTGTGATTAACATTTGCTCCTCACATCAGTGGTTCAGCTAATCTTATCTCACTGTTTGACATGAAACAATAATTCTCATCACTCTCTCTCAAACCTGCAGACTTTTAATCTTTGTTTTTCTTTAATCTTGCAGATGAAGAGAGAGAACATGTAGTTACATTGAGGCTTCCCTAATGTCCAGTCTGTCAGTGTGATCTGATCCCAGGTCTGTCTCCACAAAGTTAGCATGAGGCCTTCTTGATTAGAAAAGCATATTAAAACTCAGTGAAGAAGTAATAATAATACAGTTGAGAAAGTTGACCTCTCTTTGCTAGCTACCTGCTGCTTTCAGGTTCACATCCATAAATGGGAAAATTCTGTGACTGCTGCCAAACGGTAGAGACATTTTTTGTCATTAACACTCTTTTCTGAGCGTCATACGTATTCAGCTCACAAACACAATTAAAGAACCAATAAGGTTGCATTATTTTCAACACAATGACATCAGAAAGATGATATCAGTGTATCTACATTAAAAACATAACATTGATCTTTGGTTTGTATAAGATCTCTTAAAATGTCTGAATTCTACCATTCTGCTGTTATATATTCATCAGACCGCTGTTATTGGTGGAAGCTGTGTATTTCCTGCTACTACTCTTCTCTACAGCAACAACAGAAAGAAACACCGGAGATTTCCTTCTGTGAGTAACAGAATAAAAGGAAAGACTTAAAAACAAGATGATAGAACACAACTTGAATTCATTAGCAATTAAATGCACCATTGCTCGATTCAACACACTCAGGGGTTTTACAACGACAAGCTTTGTCTCGTATGACCAGTAGTTTACGGTGGCTAATGCTAGAGTTGGGTCGATTTTCCGTTTTGCCGGTCCAGTCCGGTGTACGAGCTTAAACCAGTTTGATTTTAAGCTAACCGGCAGAATCGACATTTGTCATTATGACACATTCTGGCAAATTAAAAAGTAGCCTACATCAACAACCTGTGCCGACAGATCAGACCAGTGCTAAATCCAGCCTGTATTGCATTACTAATAAGCAATATCACAATGTGATTAATGTAATATTATGATATAATGTTGGTTCATTAACCAACTAGGAAGTTCATGTGTTTTCTGGGGTGACGAGATGAGACTGGGCAGAGCTGGTCTCAAAGAAAACTAAAACTGTGGTAACATGGCAACAGTCGAGAGCCAACGAAAGAGATGAGTCCAAAAACACACGAGGTAAGGTGTAATGTGGTGCGAGGCCTATTGAAAGCAAACCCCAGAACCGGGCTCTAATCCCAGGACCGCCCCGACTCCCCGCCGGATCAGCAAACGTTCTGTTGCTGCCGTTACACCGGTTAAACCCAGCGCTCCACCAGCCAGCTGATCTTTTGTTTTTGTCATTTGTTTTACCAGGTTCACATGTCGTCTCCATCGCCCCAAAAAGATAAATAAGAAAAAACTGTAAAATGTAACAATTATCAGAAATAAATAGAAGTGTATTCATTAACTTGACAGCTAGAAACACAACCCACTGAAACATTTTTTAACTCAACATTTGAAACAGCTCAAGAACATCTGTGACAAAATAATATTAATGTAATAAACACGTGGAACACTTATGAGAATATTATATTTTAAGAATAATTTTATAGTGTGTATATTTGAAGAACTAAACTAGTAATCAACACTGATCTATAAAGTTAATCACATCTGGACTTACTCTGCTTTTCTGCAGTTCCTCACAGCTGGAATCAGTCTCAGTCGTCCCTCTGGTGTTATGTTGTACTTCTTCAGGTCCAACTCATCTTGAACCTCCTCTGACATCTGCAGCATGTAGGCCAGAGCTGAGCAGTGGATATCAGAGAGTTTCTTCTCTGATCTGTCCTCTGACTTTAAGAACTCTTGGATCTCCTGATGTACCGAGTGGTCGTTCATCTCCGTCAGACAGTGGAAGATGTTGATGCTTCTGTCAGGAGAGGTTTTGGTCTTCTTCTTTTTTAGGTTGTTGATGGCTCTCTTGATGCTTCCTGAACTGCTCTTTATCCGACCCAGCAGACCTAAGAGTCTCTGGTTGGACTCCAGAGAGAGGCCGTGAAGGAAGCGAACAAACAGGTCCAGGTGGCCATTTTTACTTTCAAAGGATTTCTCCATGGCTCCCATCAGGAAGTTATCCAGGGTTGAATGAACATATTCTTCTCCCAGGAAGTCCTTCAGTACCTCTGTGTTGCTGTTTGTGTAACAGTGGAACATGTAGACTGCAGCCAGAAACTCCTGAATGCTCAGGTGAACAAAGCAGTAGACTGTTTTCTGGAAGATCACACACTCTCTTTTGAAGATCTCTGTACAAACTCCTGAGTACACCGAGGCCTCGGTGACATCCAGACCACACCGCTCCAGGTCTTCTTGGTAGAACATGATGTTTCCTTTCTCCAGATGTTCAAACGCCAGCCTCCCCAGCTTCAGAAGAACTTCCCCGTCAGCCTCCGTCAGCTCCTGTGGACTCGTCTCACGTCCCTCACCGTACTTCTGCTTCTTCCTCTTTGTCTGAACCAACAGGAAGTGTGAGTACAGGTCAGTCAGGGTCTTGGGCAGCTCTCCTCTCTGGTCTGTAGTCAACATGTGGTCCAGAACTGTAGCAGTGATCCAGCAGAAGACTGGGATTAGACACATGATGTGGAGGCTCCTGGATGTCTTGATGTGTGAGATGATTCTGTTGGACTGCTCTTCATCACTGACTCTCCTCCTGAAGTACTCCTCCTTCTGGGCGTCAGTGAAGCCTCGTACTTCTGTTACCCTGTCAACACGTGCAGGAGGGATCTGATTGGCCGCTGCAGGTCGGGAAGTTATCCAGACGAGAGCTGAGGGAAGCAGATTCCCCTGAATGAGGTTTGTCAACAGCACGTTGACTGATGACTTCTGGGTGACATCAGACACAACCTCATTGTTCTTGAAATCCAGTGAAAGTCTGCTTTCGTCCAGGCCGTCAAAGATGAACAGAACTTTACAGACAGAGAGCTTCTCTGCTGTGACCTTCTGTAATGTTGGATGGAAAACACGGAGCAGCATGAGAACACTGTACGGCTCATCTCCGATCAAGTTCAGCTCCCTGAACGAAAGCGGAACGACCAGATGGACATCTTGGTTCTCCAAGCCCTCTGCCCAGTCTAGAGTGAACTTCTGCACTGAGAAGGTTTTTCCAACGCCAGCGACGCCGTTTGTCAGAACAACTCTGATGTGTCCCTGTTGGTCAGGTAAGGCTTTAAAGATGTCGCGGCACTTGATTGGAGCGTCATGGAGGGTCTTCTTCTTGGAAGCTGTCTCAAGCTGCCTCACCTCATGTTGGGAATTAACCTCTTCACTCTGTCCCTCTGTGATGTAGAGCTCAGTGTAGATCCTGTTGAGGAGGGTTCCACTTCCTGTTTCATCAGTTCCTTCAGTCACACGTTCACATCTATCCCTCAGACTGATCTTATGTTCATCTACAGCCTCCTGCAGACCTCTATCTGCTGAAAGGGAAGGAAAAAAAGTTTGAGACAAAATACAATTTGACAATCTGCTTATTATTTTCATTGCCAATATTTAAGTGATCACTATAAAGTAAATAAAAGAAGGAGTAAAGGTTTAAAACAGTCCAGTTTTTGTGGAAGCATCAGAAATGCTTGGTGGTCGCAGCAGTAAACACACTCTGCCGCCTGCAGTTAAATAATAAACATTAGGTTTATCTCACTGTGACGAAATTTACTGATGCGCGTTGGATGTAATGAATGAAATGCAGAGGAGGAAAATGAAACTAAGAGCGTCCGTCTCCACAGTAAATCATGTTGAGTATTTGAGGGTTATTTATTTCTGCTTTAGAACGTTAACGCCGTGAGATAATGACATTTCTTTCTCTCATTCACAACACCGTCACGCTACGTCTCTTTGTCTCTCTTCTACTGATCGCCTCATTGGCCGTTGCTCTTTCAAAATGAAAAGGCGGGAAACAGTCTTTTATGCACATGAGCCCGTCCAGCGCGACGCGTCGGCTCAAAAAACTGTCAAGCTGTCAAACTAGGAGATCTAGTTCTAAAATAAAATGACATTCAGCAGTGGCATCGCCTATATCTCGCTTAAAATGTTTTCAGAAGTAGATTTTGGTGGATTGTTTAGACGGAATAACAGAAAGTTTATGAGCAGGCCGCCATGTTGTTTCCTGTTTGAAACGCTGAGTGGAAAACCAGGAACCAATCAGGTGCATTCAACGTCACCGCTTCACCCATAGACATATATACATAGACACCGCATTGACCTCTGGCTCGTACGTCAACGTTGGCGTATGTCTATGCCTTGAACGGCCAGTTGAGTGGAGCAGCGCGTCCCCTAGTGTCCTTGCAGGACCTGGTGAGACTTTTATGACTTTATGTAGTAAAACAACAAATAGTGTTTTCAGACATGGAGACGTCAGCAGACAGATGTAGAGTCTTACTTTGTACAGTGCTGGTCTGACCGGCTGGCTGCAGTCCAGCTCTTGTTCTGGATCTTTCTCCACACTGGGGACAGGAGGAGTCTCCTGATGAAGCAGACTGGTCCCAGTGTGAGGTGATGCACTGTCTGCAGAACCAGTGTCCACAGCTGTTAGAGACTGGATCCTTCAGGACGTCCTGACACAAAGCACAGCAGGACAGCTGCTCCTCCACAGAGACATCACTCTTCTTCCTCTTCCTGTGAAGACATGTCAAAATCTAAGGTCAAAGGTCCACTTACTAATGATCCAAAACATTCAACTGCAAGCTCTAAATCATTAGTAAGTGAGCTTAAATTCCCTTCACCATATTTTACATAAGTGTTTTTTTTAAGAACAAACTCAAACTGTCAACGTTAGTTTGGATCCGAAAGTCACACAAACAAACTAACCGATAGATGCAGCGGTAGACCAGCATCTCCTGTGTTCTGAGAGGTAAAATTACTGTTTTTGTGAATGGAGTCTGGTGGCTTTGAAGACAGCAGTATAACGGCTTCAGGCGAGGTAAAGCAGAGAAAATATTCTAAATATAGCGTACACTTACATGAATATTTATTTTTTCTTTAGGGAGCTAAAATACGTTTTTCTGCTGCTCCCGTCCACAGCCGCTTTACCTCGCCGTCAGACAGCCCGCTCTGACAGCCCGCTCTGACAGCCCGCTCTGACAGCCCGCTCTGACAGGGAACTGAAGCTGTTATATCGCTCTCTTCAAAGCCACCAGACTCCATTCACAAAAGCAGTAATTTTACCTCTCAGAACACGGGAGTATACGTACAACCCCAGTTCAAAAAAGCTGTCATAACAGCTGATTTTAGGAGAAGTCAAACCAACACAGTATTTTCAAGACAAATGTGAGAAAATGAATTACATATTTGAAGCACATTCTTTCCGATTTTGAATAGTTATAGATCTTTACAGCGACTTCAACTTTCGATGCAAAAATATGAATATTTTCTTGAAGTGTAAATTGTGAAATGGAGGTTCTCAGGTGTTTTGCTACTGAAATACAATCAGTAGTTTGTGGCTATAAAACCCAGACTAAGATCTATCTTAGTTTGAAACAGTATCTGCACTAACAGTTCTGCATCAGGAATATAAATCTGTTAGCACAACATTTTGTCTTCATCCTCAATGCATCATCATCCATCAGGTCAGCTTACAGTAAAAACAGTCTCTTACTTTGTGTCTGAGGGTCCAGGTTCATTACTGAAGAGTAGAGGACGACCTTTGGACTGGTCACTCTTCATAGACAGACAGCTGGGTACTGGAGACTCTGCTCTTGGTCTGTCCTGGACTCTGCAAACACCAAGATGTTTTTATTCACATCACATGAATCCTTGATAAAGTCTCTGATGACAAAGACATTTCAGTAGCTCTAAATACACAATCTACTGCTACTGTAAATAAGTAAGGGTTAAAGTACAGCGAGCCGGTCATCGCCCTGAAGGGGATTCTTTCACAACAATGACCCGCTAGCTGTGCATTATCCCGCTTATTACACGGCTACTTAATTAAGAAATCAATATTTTGACACTAAAACGTAAAAATGTAATGTACAAACACACAATCAACAAAAACATGGCATTGGCATGGAATCATTTTGTTTTTATATTATACTGTATTTTCCGGCAAAGAAGAGAGCGAGCGAGAGAGTGTCGGTGTGTTGAGCTAATTCTTGTCTCATTTGTGGTTTGATAAACAGTAAATTCATCTAAACTGGGTTGAAAAATTATGCAATCTGGTTGACGTGGTGATGAGTTACGTCTGACTATTAACCACACCTCCATTCTCTGTTTGAGGAAGAACGTTAACCAAAACACAGGAAGTGAAACTGTCTGGAGGGAGGCTTTAATTCTCATTGTGTCAAGAAACATTTGTTCAGCTTTAGTTAGCAAATACATTTTAGTAGAAATTTTAAAATAGAAACAAAATCAACAGAAAACAGTATTGGTAGAGGAAAGTGAAACTGAGTCCTATAAATGAGTTAGTAGCAGCTCTCTTACTTTGACTCTGAGGGTCCAGGTTCATTACTGAAGTGTAGAGGATGACCTATAGACTGATCACTCTTCATAGACAGACAGCCGGAGACTAGAGACTCTGCTCCGTCCTCCTCTTCCTCCACACTATCACTCATCTTCTGATCTGAAGTCAGTCTGAGAGGTAGAACATTAACACTGATCGTAAACATGTAAAGGACACAGGCAAGACTGAGAGAACAGGAAGAAACACACAACCTCTCTCTATCACACACACAAAGTATACAATACAATAAAACCACCCAGCACTCCACCTGGTCACTTTTCTTTAGATCTCTGCTTGTTTTCTTGGGTTACGGCAGTTTTAATGAGCATTATTCAGCCTGTCACGACTTTGTGTTCACAGATTAATCAAACTGTTGAGTTCCGTCCACAGGGAGAAAACTGACTCAGAGACTTTGACAGTGAAATAATGAAATGTAGGATTAACACTTACCCTGCTTCAGTCTTCAGTTGTCAGCCGTTGACTCAAAATGGACGTTTCACTTCCCTTTTCTCATGAGCCTGGATCACTGGATCAGTGTGTCTCCTCCCCTCTCCATTTACAGGATATCAGGTGAGTTTATCTTTGACTGTGGGTGTGTTCACAGCCATGACGTGTTCATAAGAATCTCTCTTAGCTGGAACATGCTGAATTAACCCTCCGAGACCCACAAATAGGCCAGTTTTAGTCTTTTTTAGGAGGGTGCAGGGGGGTCTTTAAGGGGAGATAGCAGGTCAACAGTAGATGTCCCGTAGAAGTGGTGTACATCATCTGAAAGCTGGGAACCTGAAAAGTAATTTAAGATGCAAATCAGCACTGTGTGTTTGTTTATTTATTTGTTTTGCATAATTTCAGACTATACAACATAACAAAAAAATAAATGAATAATATACAGTGAAGGAAGAGGCAAAAAACCCACTGGGTTATATATATATATATATATATATATATATATATATATATATATATATATATATAAATAATAACAATAACAATACAGTAAATATATCAAAAAAGATAAGTGTGTGTGTGTGTGTGTGTGTGTGTGTGTTGCGTGGAAGTGTATGGTTAGTGTTTGTGAGGAGGATGTTGATTTAAATATCTATAATGACTTCTGGGCAATCGTAACCAAACAACATTATGAGTGGGAAAAAATAAAAAACATAAAAACAGATACATGGACAACATGGGGAAAAGCAATTACAAGACAGCAATTAAATGACCCTTTAAGCGACTTTGATAGATTGATAGATGTGAAAAGCTATTCCATAATTTACAAAAAGGCTTTTTTAACTCCGTAAGGCAACAGCTTGGTGCACCTTTTCCCACACCTTATATTGTTCTCTTTTGGCTTATGTGTAGTAACTTATTGTTTTGATACCACTGGTTTTAGTTTTCTCATTATTTGGTCTTTATGTTTTGTTCTTTTATTGTGGAGGGTGTGCACTGGACTTTTTATATACCTTGCTTACCAATGCGCCGATCCAGGTTTGACTTAAACATTGCTTTCCTAACTTTGTAAACCCTAATGTGACCAATCGCTATTAACGTGACATCTCTTTGTAACTTGACACTTGGTAAAAATCTTCTAAATTAACAGGGACTAGAATTAAAGTGTCTACCTTTTTAATGCTGCAACTACTATCTCTCCATTTGTGTTTCTACAAACAGGGAGGACCCGCTGACAAGTTGCTTACACTTGGGAAACCCGTCCCAGACAAAGGAAAAGTTGGCGAAAGGGGAAAACTGCTCTGCGGCAGCCAAGTCGAGACCAAAACCTCCTTCAGAGCATCAAAAGACACATGCTAGATTTTTAAGTACCATCCACCATTGAACTACGATTAACTGGCATTTAATTAAGAATAAACTACCGTCAGCCATATTGTGAGTTAAATGCCAGTTAAACGTAGTTCAATCCTAGCATTTAAGTGCCATTGAACTACGATTAACTGGCACTTAAATGCTAGGATTGAAGTATGTTTAACTGGCATTTAACTCAGAATATGGCTGATGGTAGTTTATTCTTAATTAAATGCCAGTTAATCGTAGTTCAATGGCGGATGGTACTTAAATGCTAGATTTTTAAGTACCATCCGCCATTGAACTACGATTGACTGGCATTAAACAAAGAATAAACTACCACAAAAAACTGTGATAAATTAACATTAAATATACTATGATTTTTGAATTACTTCCCGCAGCCTCGGCTCCTGTGATGCCAACCTCCTGGCTCCGCCTCTAAGAACCGAGACCTGGGGCGACAGGGCATTCTCCACAGCTGTCCCGTCCCTCTGGAAGTCACGCGCCAATCTGTCCGCAATCAAATCGCAAAACAAACCTCACCTTTTAATGTGCGATTAATGTTACGTGTTGTTTGCTATGATCAGTTTAACTTGAGTAAAGTGTCGTTGAGTACCGTGAAAAGCTATACTGTGACTTTTATTACTTGTTCTACAATGTCCCATCAGAATGCAACTTATAGTTAAGCTATTATTCATCAGAATACAACACATTTTAATTACAATCTGTATATATGTACTGTATATGCCTATGTACATACACCGATATATCCTCATTTTTATATAAGGTCTTGTTTGCACTCTGGTTAGATGCAAAACTGCATTTCGTTGTACTTGTACTATGTGCAATGACAATAAAGTTGAATTTCATCTAAGCCAGTTTTTTCAACATATACTATGACGTATTTTTAGAGCATACTATGACATTTTTTCCAACATACAGCTGACAAGTCGCTTACACTTGGGAAACCCGTCCCAGACAAAGGAAAAGTTGGCGAAAGGGGAAAACTGCTCTGCAGCAGCCAAGTCGAGACCAAAACCTCCTTCAGAGCATCAAAAGACACGTGCTAGATTTTTAAGTACCATCCGCCATTGAACTACAATTAACTGGCATTTAATTAAGAATAAACTACCATCAGCCATATTCTGAGTTAAATGCCAGTTAAACATAGTTCAATCCTAGCATTTAAGTGCCATTGAACTACGATTAACTGGCACTTAAATGCTAGGATTGAAGTATGTTTAACTGGCATTTAACTCAGAATATGGCTGATGGTAGTTTATTCTTAATTAAATGCCAGTTAATCGTAGTTCAATGGCGGATGGTACTTAAATGCTAGATTTTTAAGTACCATCCGCCATTGAACTACGATTAACTGGCATTAAACAAAGAATAAACTACCACAAAAAACTGTGATAAATTAACATTAAATATACTATGATTTTTGAATTACTTCCCGCAGCCTCGGCTCCTGTGATGCCAACCTCCTGGCTCCGCCTCTAAGAACCGAGACCTGGGGCGACAGGGCATTCTCCACAGCTGTCCCGTCCCTCTGGAAGTCACGCGCCAATCTGTCCGCAATCAAATCGCAAAACAAACCTCACCTTTTAATGTGCGATTAATGTTGCGTGTTGTTTGCTATGATCAGTTTAACTTGAGTAAAGTGTCGTTGAGTACCGTGAAAAGCTATACTGTGACTTTTATTACTTGTTCTACAATGTCCCATCAGAATGCAACTTATAGTTAAGCTATTATTCATCAGAATACAACACATTTTAATTACAATCTGTATATATGTACTGTATATGCCTATGTACATACACCGATATATCCTCATTTTTATATAAGGTCTTGTTTGCACTCTGGTTAGATGCAAAACTGCATTTCGTTGTACTTGTACTATGTGCAATGACAATAAAGTTGAATTTCATCTAAGCCAGTTTTTTCAACATATACTATGACGTATTTTTAGAGCATACTATGACATTTTTTCCAACATACAGCTGACAAGTCGCTTACACTTGGGAAACCCGTCCCAGACAAAGGAAAAGTTGGCGAAAGGGGAAAACTGCTCTGCAGCAGCCAAGTCGAGACCAAAACCTCCTTCAGAGCATCAAAAGACACGTGCTAGATTTTTAAGTACCATCCACCATTGAACTACAATTAACTGGCATTTAATTAAGAATAAACTACCATCAGCCATATTCTGAGTTAAATGCCAGTTAAACATAGTTCAATCCTAGCATTTAAGTGCCATTGAACTACGATTAAATTTAATGTACGTCGCTGTCTTTTTTATAACATAAAAAACCATGACTTACATAGTACCCCACTCTAACACAGAGTGAAGTAGTACCCCACTCTAACACAGAGTGGAGTACTACTCCACACCATCAGCCTCTGGCCCACGCTGAAGCTGGAGCCCAACTCACCCAGAACCATCTCCTCCGCCACGGACTTCAGCTGCACCTGCGGGGAACACAGAGTGACTGTTTGTCTGACAGATGTGACAATGAGAGCTAGAAGCTCAACTCTTGGAGTGTGCTGATCAGATACTAACCTCCTCCTGAGCTTCCACAGGTCCTCATCAGTGTGCTGGCTGAAAGGCTCCAAGTTCTTCGTCATGGAGTCTGTAAACATTGAAATGTGATAATAAAAACAATGGTGATTCACAATCTTCCCTGGTGCTTCTTAAACTCTCTGCTGCTGAAAGGTGCATTAATACCAAAAATATTTTTTTAACATACTATACTATGATATTTTCTAACATACTAAACTATATATATTTTTTTACATACTATACTTTGATATTTTCTTAATATTATATCATTATCATTATATCATTTTTTTCCAACATACTATACTAGTAGTATTATATTTTTTAACATACTTAACTATATTTTTTAACATACTAAACTGACATTTTTTTAATTCTTTGATATTTTTTTTAAATACTATACTATGATATTTTTTAACAAAGTATACTATGCCATTTTTTTTATCATACTATAACCTAGATATTTTTTAATATAGTTTACTATGATTTTTTTTAACATACTCTATGATTTTTTTATAACATACTGTACTTTGATATTTTTTTAACATATTATACTATGATCTTTTTTAAATGCTATACTATAATATTTTTTTTAACATCCTATTTTTATAGCATACTATGCCATTTTTTTCAACATACTATACTATGATTTTTTTCTACATCCTATACTATGACTTTTTTCATATTCGACATACTATACTATACTCTTTTTATAGTATACTGTACCATGACATTTTTTTCCACACACCATACTATGACTATTTTCAACATAGTATACTGTGACTTTTTTTTCCGACATACTATACTATATTTTTCATGACATACTATACTATGACATTTTTATGGCATACTAAACGATAACTTGTTATATGACATACTATAACTTTTTTTTCTACATACTACACTGACATTTTTTATTTTTTCGACCTTTTTCAACATACTATATTATGATTTTTTAATGACTTACCTCCTGTCTCCACCACTAAGAACCAAGCACTGGACCTGAGGAGACCGAGCATTCTCCATAGCTGTCCCCGGCCACTGGAACTCACTCCCCCAAACACATCCGAGATGCACCAATCTGTCCAGATTCAAATCACAAAACAAAACGCACTGCTTTAGAACTACTTTAATGTGTGATTAATGTTGTGTTGTACATTTTTACCGTGTTTACTATGTACTATGACATTAAAAAATGTTCCACTTATTATACTATGAGTTTTTTTCCCACATACTATACAATGACTTATTATTTTTTCAACATACTTTAATATCATTTTTTAAATACCATGACTTTTTTTAAACATATTATACTGACCTTTTTTATTTTTTCCACAACTATACTACTTTTTTTTTTTTCAACATACTATACATGACTTTTATAATTTGTTCGACATACTATCTTATACTGTTTTTAAACATAATATATCATGCTATTTTTTTCAACATACTAAACTATTACTTTTTTCGACATACATTACCATGACTTTTTATTTTTTCCACTTACAATGAATTTTTTTCAACATACTTTAATATGATTTTTTAAATACCATGACTTTTTTTATACATATTATACTGACATACTATACTTTGACTTTTTTTATACATATTATACTGACATACTATACTTTGACTTTTTTTTCCACAACTATACTACTACTTTTTTTTATTTTTTCAACATACTATGACTTTTATACCTTTTCGACATACTATGTTATACTGTTTTTAAACATACTATACTATGCAATTTTTTTCGACATACTATATTATGAATTTTTATTTTTTCTACAAACTATACTATTACTTTTTCGACATACTATACTATGATATTTTTATACCATACGCTATTTTTTGTCGGACGCCCTGTTCCTATTGATCCTGTTGGCGTTGAGAAGGCAGCAACATGGATCAGGAATGGCTGATTACTTCAGATGAAAATAGAGGATGGCATCAGTATTGACAGTAAATGAAGCAGTAGAGCATGGACAAGAGACAGACACACCAACAACATGACAAAGAGTACTCAAAGGCTTACTGGGATCAGGACCCAGCAAAAAGAAGACCACAAGAACAATACAAAAAAAACACACTGAAATATCAGGACAAAAGACACAATAAAACGACCACAGGATAAACTTCCAACAACTTAAATGATATTATTGACAATTATTAAAGCGCAGCAAGTACCGGACGAACTGACCCACAATGCACCTGCAGGTACTACAAAATAAAAGCCCTGGCTGTCCGCTAATGCTAGAGGCACTGTTTACAAAATAAAAGCTCTACAGAAAACAACAGTTGGTTGTCCCAAAAATGAAAACATGAATTTAACTATATTACAGAAACACTGTTATTGACACCGTCACATGTTGTTTTCTGGTTTTGGTCTGGCTCTTTCCAACCGCCTTGCACCAACCGTTACCAACCGTTACCAACGGCTCTGACGTTAGCATGTAGCATCAGTTAGCTGGACGCTAAGCTAGCTAGCTAGCAACGGACAGTTAAGCTGCCTAGCAACGGACCCAGCGAGCCTGTGTAATGTTTGTTTGTGGGGCTCTACAGCCTCTGACTGACCTCATAACGTCCTCCACAAGTCTTCATGAAGCACATCATCATAAATCCATGAATTCACCCGCTCTAATGTCAACATGTCCAGCCGTCTGCAGACATGTTGTCCTGTGGTGGTAGTAGTAGGAGGAGAAACACAGGTGCTGCTGATTGCACTGATGGATCACACTGGAGACAAGGCCTATGGAAGAAGGCTAGGTCACGCGTCATCATCGAGTCACATCTTCTACACATGCGCAGTAAGATCTGCTCTGTACTCGCCGAAAATGAGCCAATCGCAACGTAGGACAGCAGCTTCAGTCACACTGCGCATGCGTCATACCTCGACACCAAACTCGTGACCATGGTTGTATTAAAAGACCGGTCGTGACCTTCTCTTCTCTTAATACATCCGTGGTCGTGACGCTCCGTTCCTCGAATCCTCCCGCCACGCTCCCAGAATGCATTGCGCGGCTGCTTAGAGTTTCAGCCACGTGCATGAAAAGACAGCTGTATAACTATGTTAGTAATGTTGTTGCATATATATATATATTTGTGTTTTCTTTAGTATAGCAACATTTTGATATTAGAAAATGTAGTAACTAACGATAAATTGATGGTTTCCTACGTCTTAAAGGGACTGTTTGTAACGTCTTACACTCTTATAAATCATTGCGGGTCGGTGTTTCCCATGCGTGCTCGCGTGTGGCTACGCTGTTCAGACTCAGACTCCAACACAAACTACACGGAAGCACCAAAACCACAAAGTTCTATCTAGTGAAGCCCGTCTGTTAAACAGTATCGGCCGCGGTCGGAGGACGCGGGGGAGACCGTAGCTTTGGTCTCCAGGGCCGGAGTCTCTGCTCCTCTGCTTGCCTTCACTCAGCTCGCTCCACCTCACGTGCATGCACGCACACTACACACTGCAGAAGACTTCGTAGCTCTGAGAATATCTAGCGAATGTACAGTGGACGTTAGTGCAGAAATAACTGCTGCAGCTCCTCCAGACCAACAGAGATTTTCCCTGTCTTGTGAAGTGACGGGGCTCCGCAGAGAGAAACGTTATCGTCTCCGACCGGGTCTCCCCTGTTCCCTCCGGCCGCGGTCGGGAGGCTGAAGCAGGAAAAGCCAACACTAGGATCAGCATTGATTCATGGAGAGACCTTTGTCTGGTCAGCTAACATTACTGCCAAGCAGCTGAAATATAGAGTGATATTGTGCTTTTAGCTGACGTGTGTCGCCTCACTGTTTTGAGCGATGCTCGTTCATGTCTATGTAGAGCGAGCACAAGCGCGAGCAACAGGACGCTGACTTTAGTTGACTTAACGGCCACAGGTGTCGCTGTTAATAAGCATTTCTGATTCTTACAAACAGTCCCTTTATAACACCAGGCAGTTGTGCTGGTCAACATTTAATATTTCCAAGACAGAAGAATTTAATCAGTCGACATCAAAGTTTCAAAATTGGAAAAAGAATTCTGGTTTCTGGTTCAAGCTCAAATTGAGATTTTCTGGTTCAAGACATTTTAAGATGTGACCTGTGACTCTGGGAAACAAAAGGTCACAATTTTAGACCAAAAATAAGATTCAAAAAGCCAAAAACATTCATAATGAAAATCTGCTCTTTGAAGTAAACAGAGGACAAAAGAATTGGTTCGTGTTAGTTTCTTTATTTGCATGACATTAAAGAAACGACGCAGGACACTCATGTAGCTCACTGGAATGTGCAGAATTTAAGGAATGAGTCCAATATTGCTTAGCAATTATAAACACTTTGGTGTTTGGCTTTTGTTTCTGGGACTGGTGGACTGTAATGGAGCCTGTGGAGGCAATTTCAACATTGATTTCTGAGGGGAAAAGCTCCACAGGTTGACTTCATGTGTCTGTGTTGAGCCATGTAATGTGAAAACTAGCAGGGTGACACGTACATCTGTAATAAACTAACAAATATGATTTGTTTTGTAGCAAAAACTCAGATAGTCAGGATTTTTTTTGTTTTGTTTTACATCAAACATCACATACAAAAGACAATATTAAGGAGCTGACTTTCCACCAAAATCCAGACATAATGTGTTTGTAGTTAGTTGAGAAACTGAAGCCTCAGGTTCAGGTTTTATCTACTTCTTTATGTTTGTTACAAGCATAATGTTATAATATGAAAAACGGCTGGCATTGGTATATATATTGTATATGGTATATATATATTTAGTAGTATGTGGAAATTAACTGCAGAACTCCATCGTTCCACAGGGTGGAGCTGCAACAGAAAGCAAAGCAGAAACATCTATTTAAATGCGTTAATCTACAGTTCTGTTGTCATAAACAGAACTGATCTGCAGAGGCATCTTTGGGTTCAGAATATATGAATGAATGAAGACAAAGTGAAACCCAGGTCCAGGTGGAGGAGGTGGTTGAGTGTGGAGCAGAAGGAGTGGAGGAGTCTCAGTGTGACTGCAGAGACTGTGCAGAAGGACAGAGTCCAGATACACTGATGATACTCTGTCAGGTCCAGAGGAACACACAGGGATGATGGTGGTTAGAGATCAATACCCCCATCTGATGAGAGAAGAAGAAGACAACAGAAGTCATCCATCAGTGTTTACAGAGACTCCCTTCATCAGCTGTCAGTCAGCATCCAGTATAAAGAGCAGAAGGGACTTCAGTCTGTGTAGCGTAGCCAGCTTCCTTTCAGCTCTCATGTTAACGTATTGGAGTGAACACACTGAGCTCAGAGCTCCCAGACCAGAGGCCTGTACTACGAAGCCAGTCCAACACACCCAGGGTATCTTCTCTTTATCTGGTTTACCTAACCCCTCAACCAAGATCCCGCTAAGCGGTCCTACGACAGCCGTTATCAACTCCGTAAGTCAACCCAGGGTTTCTCAGTCTGGCTATGAGCGCGTTCACATAGAAGGGGCGGGGTTTGTAGCACATGACCAATCACAGACATGGACCAGTCTACGGTCAGCAGAGCGGCATACTTTACAAACGCATATTAGAAAAGTTAAACACATAATCCAGACTAAAATGAACACAGTTTAAACTGCCAGATGCAGGAAGGACAGCTGACAAAAAAATCACTGACTGTGTGAATGTGTAAATAAACAGACTTTTAATATCCCGATAGATCAGACTAGAACTAATTACACGTGTGTTGCATTAAATCAATGTGTTGATTAGATGTGTTCTTATAGAATAGAACAGAAGATACTTTATTCAACTCCTGGAGGAATCACAATACTTTAGTCTTATTCTTTCAGCTCCAACCCCGGCGGTGTGAAACAGACTTAGGAGAAGGTAAATAATAAATCTATAAACATAATTCACAGCGGTAAGCAGGCTTACTTTCACATCTTCTAATCACCCACAGCATACATAAAAGTATTGGTAGCAAACTAACCAAGGCAACACATTCAGTCTGAGGGACTGTAGGAACACGACTCTGACGTGTCTCACAGCAACATACGGCTCAAGAAGCTGATTCAGATGAGTGACTATATGAATATCATATATGAATATATGATAAGAGATCATGTACTGATTTTGTGTTATTGTGGTTATATAAATGTAATTTATGTCCGTTTCATACCGCTGGGTTTGCAGCTGAGAGAAGAAGGCTACATTATTGTCATACAGGTCATAACAATACATGTGATCACATTAACTCAGCAGAGTACACAAAGTAGTTCTAGTCAGATCTCTGGTGCTCTAGACGGGGCAGTGATATTACAAGTCTGTTCATTTACACATTCACACAGTCGGTGACCTTTCTGCATGTGTCAGTTTAAACTGTGTTGCTTTTAGCCTGCATTATGTGTTCAAATTCTTTGTCTCTGTGTAATATTATCTTATGATCCACACAGTGGAAATAAACTGCTGAGAGTCCTGAGAGCATCATTACTGCAGAAACAGAGAGCTTTTCACTGCTCACTTTAATGATGGATTTACTGCTGCTAGGTTGGTTTCAGTCACATTTCAATGTTTCATCTACTTTTAAATATTACATGACAAATATGTAAATATTAGGGCTGTCAATCCATTCAAATATTTAGTCGTGATTAATTGCATGATTGTCCATAGTTAATCGTGATTAATCTCAAATTAATCACGTTTTATATCTGTTCAAATTGTACCTTAAAGGGAGGAAACACGAACACAACAACATCTTCTTCACATCAACTCTAACACATGATCACAACAAGCTTCTGGCTGATCTGATTGGTTAACTGTTCTCTCTCTCTGTGTGTCACTGTTCTCCTCTCACAGCTTAACGGAGGAAACACATCACAACAATACTGCTGAAACCAGCATGGACCGACTCCGACCCTCTACTGACCTCAGAGTCTCCAGTCTACAGTGTGGACTCTCCACAAGATCAGACAGCTGCTTCACATCTGAATCCTTCAGGTTGTTGTATCTCAGCTCCAGCTTTCTCAGATGGGAGGGGTTGGACTTCAGAGCTGAGGCCAGAGAAGCACAGCTGATCTCTGACAACCTGCAGCTCATCAATCTGAATAAAGAATAAATGAAGAAGATAAAAATCACTTTATAATCCAGTCAGATGTGTTCAGATTTTAAATGTGTAGCTCAACATCACTATGTCCTAATCAATGATCTTTCCCCTAAAATGAGTAGAGTGACTTTGTCATTGTGTTATTGTGGATCATCATAATGTCAGCCTTCTACAGACATCATCCAAATGTCACCACAACATTCATACACCTGTTCATGTCAACACACATCAATAACATGCTGCTGATCTCGGTGTTCATCTATGTGTGTGTGCTGAAGGATCAATATCGATGATCAGACATTATTTGTGGAACACGTTGAAACAATCAGAAACCAGAGAAATATTTCTACTTCATGAAGTAAACTTGATCAATTCAGAACAAATATTCAGGGTTCCTACACATTTTACATTTTACATTCCAGACTTTTCCAGACTTCTCTGTAGATTTTTCAGACCATATTTGACTTTGTGACTCGGGGTTCAGAGGACGCTGTTACAAGACTACAGCCCCCCCCCCCCCACCATGGTTAAGATGTCAAACCATTTTCCTCAAAGTTTGCATCCAGCTCTCTTTTCCTCATTTGTAATTGTTAACCAACCAGGCTTTGTGTTTGGGATCATCAAGCCAGCCCTCAAAACTTTACTCATCGTGGTCGTTCAGTCTACAGTCCTACAGAGAAAGCTGGACGACGTTCTGCTGTCAAACATCCTGCTCTAGGTGAATCACAATGATGCCGCCCCTCTATTAGCACCAGGGACAGACTGGGACACAAACCCATCCCAGGACTTTGAGACGGAGAGGTGTCTTATGTGAGCGGCCGGAGGGCGCGAGACGAAACATTGTGGGTTAGTAATTTTACCACTAATAGAGTTTTAGTGGTATAAAGAGAATGTGATGATGATGATGATGAAGACCTTCAAGACTCTTCATCGTGGATGACACCTCCTGAGTTTGTATCAGCACGTCATCACTGAATCAAAACAAGACCGGCCAGCTGGAACACTGGTCACAGTTCATCACGTTCATGATGTAAATGACTGAGCCAATCAGATTTCAGCCAGAACGAGGATCAGTCCAAATTAGGAGGGGCCGCTCGTCCCCCCCCTCAATATGTAAAGTATTAGATTGTCCCAGTCTGACAGGCAGCGTTCTGCTCTGTGCCGTCTGCCTGCAGTTACCGGTTACTTTTTATTATTATATTATTATTGTTATGTTGCTCATGATGAATAGTTGGCCCATATATGGCTGCCAAAGTGCCGCCCTAGGCGGTTGCCTAGTCGGCCTCTATGGAGGCGCCGGCCCTGGCTGTGACGTTCAGGCGTAGAGGCAGCTCTGTAGGAGTGTGCGTTCAGTCAGAGCCTACTTCCTGTGCTGCTTTCAACGACATCAAGCTCTCTCTGGCCCGCGCTCTCTCACACAGTAGTAAACATTGTGGCTGCACCGGCTGCTCTAAACACCATGAAAAACACTCTGCTTGTATGATCTATTTATTTTTAGAAATTCTGAATTATATCTTAGAAAGCAGAATAGGGGCAACAGTCTGGAAACAGACATGTTTTTCCATTCTCTCTTTTCTTTTTTCCATACTCATCCAGACCTGGAAATGACTAAAATCAAATTCCATACTTCTCCATACTGCGTAGGAACCCTGAATATTAGTTGAGAGGATCTTCTGTATCCAGATGTGACCATTTACCAACAATGATAAACATTCATTTACTTTAACAACTAACAGTGGACATTTTCTACACTTTCTTTAAGAAACACAAGTCTTTTGTGACTGCAGACTAGATTTAGTTCAAGAAACATGAAAATATGAAGAAAAGAACATTAATAACTTTATGGATGTAAGTTATGTTTGTACATAAATCAGGTTCAATTGTTAATTCAACATATAAGATCTCTAATAGTAACAGAGAGTCAGTGAACTGACCTCAGAGTCTCCAGTCTACAGTGTGGACTCTCCAGAAAACCACACAGGACCTTCACTCCTGAATCCTTCAGGTTGTAGTTGTGACTCAGCTCCAGCTCTCTCAGATGGGAGGGGTTGGACTTCAGAGCTGAGGCCAGAGAAGCACAGCTGATCTCTGACAAACTGCAGTTCCTCAATCTGAATAAAGAATAAATGATGAAGATAAAAATCACTTTATAATCCAGTCAGATGTGTTCAGGTTTTAAATGTGTAGCTCAACATCACTATGTCCTAATCAATGATCTTTTCCCTAAAATGAGTAGAGTGACTTTGTCATTGTGTTATTGTGGATCATCATAATGTCAGCCTTCTACAGACATCATCCAAATGTCACCACAACATTCATACACCTGTTCATGTCAACACACATCAATAACATGCTGCTGATCTCTGTCACGTCTGGAATTAGAGGATCAATATCAAATCAGACTTGTTGGACTTCATTACTTCATTTATTACATGGCCTTCTTCTCACTGTATCTGCTAGCCTAGCAGGTTTATGTCATTTACAGGAAAGGTCCACATTTGTTCAAGTGTGTCTGTAAACAACAGCCACATGTCATATGTACATTAAAAGAGTTATTGGTGGCAGTAATCATTCCTCCTGTGAAGTGGTCCCTTCATAACACAACTACACTGTAAGAAATGACTTCACAAGTTCAAGTGAAACTAATATGAAGATTCAGCAGTCTGAGTCGACAAATCAAAGTTACAGACTGTTTAGTACCAAATTCCCTCTTTGAGTTACTATTCCTCCTGCAGCTCAACAAGGAAACTGTCAAACACAACATACTGACTGGATACATACTAAGGCTGGGCAATATATCCATATTATATCCATATCGTGATATGAGACTAGATATCGTCTTAGATTTTGGATATCCTAATATCTAGGGTTGTCAAAGTTAATCGTTTCACATGCAGTTTGGGGCAAGTCATAGTCAAGTCAGCACACTGACACACTGACAGCTGTTGTTGCCTGTTGGGCTACAGTTTGCCATGTTATGATTGGAGCATATTGTTTTATGCTAAATGCAGTACCTGTGAGGGTTTCTGGACAATATCTGTCATTGTTTTGTGTCTTAATTGATTTACAATAATAAATATATACATACATTTACATAAATCATATTTGTCCACTCCCATGTTGATAAGAATATTAAATACTTGACAGATCTCCCTTTAAGGTTCATTTAGAACAGATACAAAAATTGTGAATAATTTGCGATTAATCGTGATTAAATATTTTAATGGATTGACAGCCCTAGTAATATCGTGTTGTGTTGTAAGTGTCATCTCTTCCTGGTTTTAAAGGCTACATTACAGTAAAGTGATGTCATTCTCTGAACTTACCAGACTGTTCTAGCTGTTCTATTATTGGTCATTTACACAAAAAACATTATGATATTTGATTTTCTCCAAGTCACCCAGCCCTAATACATCTAACTCAGACTGCTGAAGCCTCTGATTAGTTTAAGATCAACTTTACAGGTCATTTTACACAGAACAAGACTGTGGATTTAGTCCTCATCTCGTAACACTCAGGTTATACGGGGGTTGCTTCACAGACAGAAGGAATGATGACAGACATCAATAACTCTTTGAATGTACATATGAACATGTGAGTATTGTATTCAGATAGACTTGAACAAAATATGAACCTGCAAAGATGTTTCTGATGCAGAATATTTATTTGGTTTTTGCTTCAAATAATTAGACAATGCTGACATGAAAACAGATCACAGTTAGATCTGCTGTCAAAAAGAACGTGGGAATAACTTAGAACCATAGAGACCTCTGATTAGATGGTGTCGTTCATAATCATCACTTGTGTGCCTTTAAGTTGGTGCAATACGTGTTTGTTGAAGAGTGCTGCACCTTTAGACATGTTCAAATAGAGCGCTACAGGAATGAGTCCTAAAACCCAGAAATGAATTAGCATTTTAGCACTTCCTGTTCCCTCGTCTGGAAGTCAATGGGTTTTTAGTTAAATGCCTGAAATAAGGTCTGTGGTTAAAGGTCCAGTGTGTAGAGAGTGTGTGTACAAACTACATAAACTACAGTCAGTGAACTGACCTCAGAGTCTCCAGTCTACAGTTTGGACTCTTCAGTCCAGCGAAAAGCAGTTTCACTCCTGAATCCTTCAGGTCGTTGTCACTCAGGTCCAGCTCTCTCAGATGGGAGGGGTTGGACTTCAGAGCTGAGGCCAGAGAAGCACAGCTGATCTCTGACAAACTGCAGCCCCTCAATCTGAATAAAGAATAAATGATGAAGATAAAAATCACTTTATAATCCAGTCAGATGTGTTCAGGTTTTAAATGTGTAGCTCAACATTACTATGTCCTAATCAATGATCTTTTCCCTAAAATGAGTAGAGTGACTTTGTCATTGTGTTATTGTGGATCATCATAATGTCAGCCTTCTACAGACATCATCCAAATGTCACCACAACATTCATACACCTGTTCATGTCAACACACATCAATAACATGCTGCTGATCTCGGTGTTCATCTATGTGTGTGTGCTGAAGGATCAATATCGATGATCAGACATTATTTGTGGAACATGTTGAAACAATCAGAAACCAGAGAAATATTTCTACTTCATGAAGTAAACTTGATCAATTCAGAACAAATATTCAGGGTTCCTACACATTTTACATTTTACATTCCAGACTTTTCCAGACTTCTCTGTAGATTTTTCAGACCATATTTGACTTTGTGACTCGGGGTCCAGAGGACGCTGTTACGAGACTACAGCCCCCCCCCCACCATGGTTGAGATGTCAAACCATTTTCCTCAAAGTTTGCATCCAGCTCTCTTTTCCCCATTTGTAATTGTTAACCAACCAGGCTTTGTGTTTGGGATCATCAAGCCAGCCCTCAGAACACTTTACTCATCGTGGTCGTTCAGTCTACAGTCCTACAGAGAAAGCTGGACGACGTTCTGCTGTCAAACATCCTGCTCTAGGTGAATCACAATGATGCCGCCCCTCTATTAGCACCAGGGACAGACTGGGACACAAACCCATCCCAGGACTTTGAGACGGAGAGGTGTCTTATGTGAGCGGCCGGAGGGCGCGAGACGAAACATTGTGGGTTAGTAATTTTACCACTAATAGAGTTTTAGTGGTATAAAGAGAATGTGATGATGATGATGAAGACCTTCAAGACTCTTCATCGTAGATGACACCTCCTCAGTTTGTATCAGCACGTCACCACTGAATCAAAACCAGACCGGCCAGCTGGAGCACTGGTCACAGTTCATCACGTTCATGATGTAAATGATTGAGCCAATCAGATTTCAGCCAGAACGAGGATCAGTCCAAATTAGGAGGGGCCGCTCGTCCCCCCCCCTCAATATGTAAAGTATTAGATTGTCCCAGTCTGACAGGCAGCGTTCTGCTCTGTGCCGTCTGCCTGCAGTTACCGGTTACTTTTTATTATTATATTATTATTGTTATGTTGCTCATGATGAATAGTTGGCCCATATTTGGCTGCCAAAGTGCCGCCCTAGGCGGTTGCCTAGTTGGCCTCTATGGAGGCGCCGGCCCTGGCTGTGACGTTCAGGCGTAGAGGCAGCTCTGTAGGAGTGTGCGTTCAGTCAGAGCCTACTTCCTGTGCTGTTTTCAACGACATCAAGCTCTCTCTGGCCCGCGCTCTCTCACACAGTAGTAAACATTGTGGCTGCACCGGCTGCTCTAAACACCATGAAAAACACTCTGCTTGTATGATCTATTCATTTTTAGAAATTCTGAATTTGATATCTTAGAAAGCAGAATAGGGGCAACAGTCTGGAAACAGACATGTTTTTCCATTCTCTCTTTTCTTTTATCCATACTCATCCAGACCTGGAAATGACTAAAATCAAATTCCATACTTCTCCATACTGCGTAGGAACCCTGAATATTAGTTGAGAGGATCTTCTGTATCCAGATGTGACCATTTACCAACAATGATAAACATTCATTTACTTTAACAACTAACAGTGGACATTTTCTACACTTTCTTTAAGAAACACAAGTCTTTTGTGACTGCAGACTAGATTTAGTTCAAGAAACATGAAAATATGAAGAAAAGAACATTAATAACTTTATGGATGTAAGTTATGTTTGTACATAAATCAGGTTCAATTGTTAATTTAACATATAAGATCTCTAATAGTAACAGAGAGTCAGTGAACTGACCTCAGAGTCTCCAGTCTACAGTGTGGACTCTCCAGAAAACCACACAGGACCTTCACTCCTGAATCCTGCAGGTTGTTGTCACTCAGCTCCAGCTCTCTCAGATGGGAGGGGTTGGACTTCAGAGCTGAGGCCAGAGAAGCACAGCTGATCTCTGACAAACTGCAGCCACTCAATCTGAATAAAGAATAAATGATGAAGATAAAAATCACTTTATAATCCAGTCAGATGTGTTCAGGTTTTAAATGTGTAGCTCAACATCACTATGTCCTAATCAATGATCTTTTCCCTAAAATGAGTAGAGTGACTTTGTCATTGTGTTATTGTGGATCATCATAATGTCAGCCTTCTACAGACATCATCCAAATGTCACCACAACATTCATACACCTGTTCATGTCAACACACATCAATAACATGCTGCTGATCTCTGTGTTCATCTATGTGTGTGTGCTGAAGGATCAATATCGATGATCAGACATTATTTGTGGAACATGTTGAAACAATCAGAAACCAGAGAAATATTTCTACTTCATGAAGTAAACTTGATCAATTCAGAACAAATATTCAGGGTTCCTACACATTTTACATTTTACATTCCAGACTTTTCCAGACTTCTCTGTAGATTTTTCAGACCATATTTGACTTTGTGACTCGGGGTTCAGAGGACGCTGTTACAAGACTACAGCCCCCCCCCCACCATGGTTGAGATGTCAAACCATTTTCCTCAAAGTTTGCATCCAGCTCTCTTTTCCTCATTTGGAATTGTTAACCAACCAGGCTTTGTGTTTGGGATCATCAAGCCAGCCCTCAGAACACTTTACTCATCGTGGTCGTTCAGTCTACAGTCCTACAGAGAAAGCTGGACGACGTTCTGCTGTCAAACATCCTGCTCTAGGTGAATCACAATGATGCCGCCCCTCTATTAGCACCAGGGACAGACTGGGACACAAACCCATCCCAGGACTTTGAGACGGAGAGGTGTCTTATGTGAGCGGCCGGAGGGCGCGAGACGAAACATTGTGGGTTAGTAATTTTACCACTAATAGAGTTTTAGTGGTATAAAGAGAATGTGATGATGATGATGATGAAGACCTTCAAGACTCTTCATCGTGGATGACACCTCCTCAGTTTGTATCAGCACGTCATCACTGAATCAAAACCAGACCGTCCAGCTGGAACACTGGTCACAGTTCATCACGTTCATGATGTAAATGACTGAGCCAATCAGATTTCAGACAAAACGAGGATCAGTCCAAATAAGGAGGGGCTGCTCGTCCCCCCCCCTCAATATGTAAAGTATTAGATTGTCCCAGTCTGACAGGCAGCGTTCTGCTCTGTGCCGTCTGCCTGCAGTTACCGGTTACTTTTTATTATTATATTATTATTGTTATGTTGCTCATGATGAATAGTTGGCCCATATTTGGCTGCCAAAGTGCCGCCCTAGGCGGTTGCCTAGTCGGCCTCTATGGAGGCGCCGGCCCTGGCTGTGACGTTCAGGCGTAGAGGCAGCTCTGTAGGAGTGTGCGTTCAGTCAGAGCCTACTTCCTGTGCTGCTTTCAACGACATCAAGCTCTCTCTGGCCCGCGCTCTCTCACACAGTAGTAAACATTGTGGCTGCACCGGCTGCTCCAAACACCATGAAAAACACTCTGCTTGTATGATCTATTATTTTTAGAAATTCTGAATTTGATATCTTAGAAAGCAGAATAGGGGCAACAGTCTGGAAACAGACATGTTTTTCCATTCTCTCTTTTCTTTTTTCCATACTCATCCAGACCTGGAAATGACTAAAATCAAATTCCATACTTCTCCATACTGCGTAGGAACCCTGAATATTAGTTGAGAGGATCTTCTGTATCCAGATGTGACCATTTACCAACAATGATAAACATTCATTTACTTTAACAACTAACAGTGGACATTTTCTACACTTTCTTTAAGAAACACAAGTCTTTTGTGACTGCAGACTAGATTTAGTTCAAGAAACATGAAAATATGAAGAAAAGAACATTAATAACTTTATGGATGTAAGTTATGTTTGTACATAAATCAGGTTCAATTGTTAATTCAACATGTAAGATCTCTAATAGTAACAGAGAGTCAGTGAACTGACCTCAGAGTCTCCAGTCTATAGTGTGGACTCTCCAGAAAACCACACAGGACCTTCACTCCTGAATACTGCAGCTTGTTGTTACTCAGATCCAGCTCTCTCAGATGGGAGGGGTTGGACTTCAGAGCTGAGGCCAGAGAAGCACAGCTGATCTCTGACAAACTGCAGCTCCTCAATCTGAATAAAGAATAAATGATGAAGATAAAAATCACTTTATAATCCAGTCAGATGTGTTCAGGTTTTAAATGTGTAGCTCAACATCACTATGTCCTAATCAATGATCTTTCCCCTAAAATGAGTAGAGTGACTTTGTCATTGTGTTATTGTGGATCATCATAATGTCAGCCTTCTACAGACATCATCCAAATGTCACCACAACATTCATACACCTGTTCATGTCAACACACATCAATAACATGCTGCTGATCTCTGTCAAGTCTGGAATTAGTGGATCAATATCAAATCAGACTTGTTGGACTTCATTACTTCATTTATTACATGGCCTTCTTCTCACTGTATCTGCTAGCCTAGCAGGTTTATGTCATTTACAGGAAAGGTCCATATTTGTTCAAGTGTGTCTGTAAACAACAGCCACATGTCATATGTACATTAAAAGAGTTATTGGTGGCAGTAATCATTCCTCCTGTGAAGTGGTCCCTTCATAACACAACTACACTGTAAGAAATGACTTCACAAGTTCAAGTGAAACTAATATGAAGATTCAGCAGTCTGAGTCGACAAATCAAAGTTACACACTGTTTAGTACCAAATTCCCTCTTTGAGTTACTATTCCTCCTGCAGCTCAACAAGGAAACTGTCAAACACAACATACTGACTGGATACATACTAAGGCTGGGCAATATATCCATATTATATCCATATCGTGATATGAGACTAGATATCGTCTTTGATTTTGGATATCCTAATATCTAGGGTTGTCAAAGTTAATCGTTTCACATGCAGTTTGGGGCAAGTCATAGTCAAGTCAGCACACTGACACACTGACAGCTGTTGTTGCCTGTTGGGCTGCAGGTTGCCATGTTATGATTGGAGCATATTGTTTTATGCTAAATGCAGTACCTGTGAGGGTTTCTGGACAATATCTGTCATTGTTTTGTGTTCTTAATTGATTTACAATAATAAATATATACATACATTTACATAAATCATATTTGTCCACTCCCATGTTGATAAGAATATTAAATACTTGACAGATCTCCCTTTAAGGTTCATTTAGAACAGATACAAAAATTGTGAATAATTTGCGATTAATCGTGATTAAATATTTTAATGGATTGACAGCCCTAGTAATATCGTGTTGTGTTGTAAGTGTCATCTCTTCCTGGTTTTAAAGGCTACATTACAGTAAAGTGATGTCATTCTCTGAACTTACCAGACTGTTCTAGCTGTTCCATTATTGGTCATTTACACAAAAAATATTATGATATTTGATTTTCTCCAAGTCACCCAGCCCTAATACATCTAACTCAGACTGCTGAAGCCTCTGATTAGTTTAAGATCAACTTTACAGGTCATTTTACACAGAACAAGACTGTGGATT
The DNA here is from genome assembly GCF_015220745.1 of Sebastes umbrosus. Classification (NCBI taxonomy): domain Eukaryota; kingdom Metazoa; phylum Chordata; class Actinopteri; order Perciformes; family Sebastidae; genus Sebastes; species Sebastes umbrosus. Next base: position 12,262,555 of record NC_051292.1, on the reverse strand, counting down.
TAGTCCTCATCTCGTAACACTCAGGTTATACGGGGGTTGCTTCACAGACAGAAGGAATGATGACAGACATCAATAACTCTTTGAATGTACATATGAACATGTGAGTATTGTATTCAGATAGACTTGAACAAAATATGGACCTGCAAAGATGTTTCTGATGCAGAATATTTATTTGGTTTTTGCTTCAAATAATTAGACAATGCTGACATGAAAACAGATCACAGTTAGATCTGCTGTCAAAAAGAACATGGGAATAACTTAGAACCATAGAGACCTCTGATTAGATGGTGTCGTTCATAATCATCACTTGTGTGCCTTTAAGTTGGTGCAATACGTGTTTGTTGAAGAGTGCTGCACCTTTAGACATGTTCAAATAGAGCGCTACAGGAATGAGTCCTAAAACCCAGAAATGAGTTAGCATTTTAGCACTTCCTGTTCCCTCGTCTGGAAGTCAATGGGTTTTTTGTTAGATGCCTGAAATAAGGTCTGTGTTAAAGATCCAGTGTATAGGATCTGGAGGTATCTAGTGGTGAGGTGAGGAGATTACAACCAACTGAAGCCTCTCCTGTGTGCAAAGCTTGTTGGAGAGCTACGGTGACCGACGTGAAAACGTGAATGTCCCTCTCTAGAGCCATCTGGAGCAGAGCCAGTGTGTAGAGAGTGTGTGTACAAACTACATAAACTACAGTCAGTGAACTGACCTCAGAGTCTCCAGTCTACAGTTTGGACTCTTCAGTCCAGCAGAAAGCAGTTTCACTCCTGAATCCTCCAGGTCGTTGTGACTCAGGTCCAGCTCTCTCAGATGGGAGGGGTTGGACTTCAGAGCTGAGGCCACAACTTCACAGTGAGTACCTGAGAGTCCACAGTCAGAAAGTCTGTGATGACACAAAAATTACAAAATACATTATTATGAAAGAGGACAGTTTATATTTACTTCATGCATTTGATGACTAAACAGTTTGATATATACTTCTTTAATCAACATTTACTCCTCACATCAGTGGTTCAGCTAATCTTATCTCACTGTTTGACATGAAACAATAATTCTCATCACTCTCTCTCAAACCTGCAGACTTTTAATCTTTGTTTTTCTTTAATCTTGCAGATGAAGAGAGAGAACATGTAGTTACATTGAGGCTTCCCTAATGTCCAGTCTGTCAGTGTGATCTGATCCCAGGTCTGTCTCCACAAAGTTAGCATGAGGCCTTCTTGATTAGAAAAGCATTTTTAAAACTCAGTGAATAAGTAATAATAATACAGTTGATAAAGATGACCTCTCTTTGCTAGCTACCTGCTGCTTTCAGGTTCACGTCCATAAATGGGAAAATTAAACAAATCACTATAATATTAGACCTGTACATAATTAAACATTCATATAACTAGATATTTTGATGACTGCATGGCGTTTTGTCATTAACACTCTTTTCTGAGCATCAAACGTATTCAGCTCACAAACACAATGAATGAACCAATGAGGTTGCATTATTTACAACATAATGACATCAGAAAGATGATATCAGTGTATCAGCATTAAAAACAGAACATTGATCTTTGGTTTGTATAAGATCTCTTAAAAAGTCTGAATTCTACCATTCTGCTGTTATATATTCATCAGACTGCTGTTATTGGTGGAAGCTGTGTATTTCCTGTTACTACTCTTCTCTACAGCAACAAGAGAGAGAAACACCAGAGTTTCCTTCTGTGAGTAACAGAATAAAAGGAAAGACTTCAAAACAAGATGATGGAACACAACTTGAATTCATTAGCAATAAAATGCACCATTGCTCGATTCAACACACTCAGGGGTTTTACAACGACAAGCTTTGTCTCGTATGACCAGTAGTTTACGGTGGCTAATGCTAGAGTTGGGTCGATTTTCGGTTTTGCCGGTCCGGTCCGGTCCGGTGTACGAGCTTAAACCGGTTTGATTTTATGCTAACGACACGTTCTGGCAAATTAAAAAGTAGCCGACATCAACAACCTGTGCCGACAGAGTCACAGTGCTAAATCCAGCCTGTATTGCATTACTAATAAGCAATATGACAACGTGATTAACGTAATATTATGATATAATGTTGGTGTATAAACAAGAAGAGGTTTGTTTACTAGGAAGTTCATGTGTTTTTTGGGGTGACGAGACGAGACATGGCAGAGCTGGTCTCAAAGAAAACTAAAACTGCAGCAACATGGCAACAGTTTGGATTTGAAGCCAACGAAAGAGATGAGCCCAAAAACACACGAGGTAAGGTGTAATGTGGTGCAAGGCCTATTGAAAGCAAACCCCAGCACCAGGACTCTGATCCCAGGACCGCCCCGACTCCCCGCCGGATCAGCAAACGTTCTGTTGCTGCCGTTACACCGGTTAGACCCAGCACTCCACCAGACAGCTGATCTTTTGTTTTTTTCATTTGTTTTACCAGGTTCACATGTCGTCTCCATCACCCAAAAACATAAATAAGAAAAAACTGTAAAATGTAACAATTATTAGAAATAAATAGAATAAGTGTTCATTAACTTGACAGCTAGAAACACAAACTACTGAAACATTTTGAACTCAACATTTGAAACAGCTCAAGAACATCTGTGACTAAATACAAATACATATTTATGTAATAAACACGTGGAACATTTATAAGAATATTATATTTTAAGAATAATTTATAGTGTGTATATTTGAAGAACTAAACTAGTAATCTACACTGATCTATAAAGTTAATCACATCTGGACTTACACAGCTTTTCTGCAGTTCCTCACAGCTGGAATCAGTCTCCGACATCCCTCCACTGATGTGTTGTACTTCTTCAGGTCCAACTCATCCAGAACCTCCTCTGACATCTGCAGCATGTAGGCCAGAGCTGAGCAGTGGATCACAGAGAGTTTCTTCTCTGATCTGTTCTCTGACTTCAGGAACTCTTGGATGTCCTGATGTACCGAGTGGTCGTTCATCTCCGTCAGACAGTGGAAGATGTTGATGCTTCTGTCAGGAGAGGTACCATATCTGTTCATCTCCTTCAGGTTGTTGATGGCTCTCTGGATGATTTCTGGACTGTTGTCTGTCTGACCCAGCAGACCTCCTAAGAGTCTCTGGTTGGACTCAGAGAGAGGCCATGAAGGAAGCGAACAAACAGGTCCAGGTGGCCATTTTTACTTTCAAGGGATTTCTCCATGGCTCTCTTCAGGAAGACATCCAGGGTTGAATGAACATATTCTTCTCCCAGGAAGTCCTTCAGTACCTCTGTGTTGCTGTTTGTGTAACAGTGGAACATGTAGACTGCAGCCAGAAACTCCTGAATGCTCAGGTGAACAAAGCAGTAGACTGTTTTCTGGAAGATCACACACTCTCTTTTGAAGATCTCTGTACAAACTCCTGAGTACACCGAGGCCTCTGTGACATCCAGACCACACCGCTCCAGGTCTTCTTGGTAGAACATGATGTTTCCTTTCTCCAGATGTTCAAACGCCAGCCTCCCCAGCTTCAGAAGAACTTCCCCGTCAGCCTCCGTCAGCTCCTGTGGACTCGTCTCATGTCCCTCACCGTACTTCTGCTTCTTCCTCTTTGTCTGAACCAACAGGAAGTGTGAGTACATGTCAGTCAGGGTCTTGGGCAGCTCTCCTCTCTGGTCTGTAGTCAACATGTGGTCCAGAACTGTAGCAGTGATCCAGCAGAAGACTGGGATTAGACACATGATGTGGAGGCTCCTGGATGTCTTGATGTGTGAGATGATTCTGCTGGACAGCTCTTCATCACTGACTCTCCTCCTGAAGTACTCCTCCTTCTGGGCGTCAGTGAAGCCTCGTACTTCTGTTACCCTGTCAACACATGCAGGAGGGATCTGATTGGCCGCTGCAGGTCGGGAAGTTATCCAGACGAGAGCTGAGGGAAGCAGATTCCCCTGGATGAGGTTTGTCAACAGCACGTTGACTGATGACTTCTGGGTGACATCAGACACAACCTCATTGTTCTTGAAATCCAGTGAAAGTCTGCTTTCATCCAGGCCGTCAAAGATGAACAGAACTTTACAGACAGCGAGCTTCTCTGCTGTGACCTTCTGTAATGTTGGATGGAAAACATGGAGCAGCATGAGAAGACTGTACTGCTCATCTCTGATCAAGTTCAGCTCCCTGAACGAGAGCAGAACCACCAGACTGACATCTTGGTTCTCCAAGCCCTCTGCCCAGTCCAGAGTGAACTTCTGCACTGAGAAGGTTTTTCCAACGCCAGCGACGCCGTTCGTCAGAACGACTCTGATGTGTCTCTGTTGGTCAGGTAAGGCTTTAAAGATGTCCTGGCACTTGATTGGAGCGTCATGGAGGGTCTTCTTCTTGGAAGCTGTCTCAAGCTGCCTCACCTCATGTTGGGTATTAACCTCTTCACTCTGTCCCTCTGTGATGTAGAGCTCAGTGTAGATCCTGTTGAGGAGGGTTCCACTTCCTGTTTCATCAGTTCCTTCAGTCACACATTCACATCTCCTCCTCAGACTGATCTTATGTTCATCTACAACCTCCTGCAGACCTCTATCTGCTGAAAGAGAGAGACAAGTTTGAGACAAAACAAAGAAACTTATTATTTTCATTGTCAATATGAAAATGATCAACATAACAACCTATAAAGAAGTAAAGGTTATAAAGTCATCATCCCTTCTTGAAGTCAAAAATAACATCAAAGTGATTCTTACATTTATTTTATTAGTTTTTCAACGTGTCGCTCTGCAGGACCAGACGTGGGTTTGTAAGTTAGAGAAGGAGACTGTAGCAGGAAAGCTAATGTGGGCTGTTGTTCAAAGTCTCTGGCTCCTGTTCAGTTCAATTCAATTCATTTTTATATATCATCAAATCATAACAGAAGTTATCTTAAGACGCTTTTCATATAGAGCAGGTCTAGACCGTACTCTATCATTTAGAGACCCAACAAGAGCATGAGCATGCATTGTTATACGACAATGACAAGAAAAAAGTCCCCTTTCATCAGTGTGACTGTCTGTCTGTGATAGAACAGTGATGTTGTTGCTTCATACAGAGTTTAATAGTTCTCCATCCTCATCTATGCAGATGGAAAACAAACAGCATTCTGATTGGTTAAAGCAAAGACGGAGTGCTATCATCAAAATATAAATGTATTCCTTCTGGGTTCAGATTTTCTCTCAAAGGAGAACAAAGGAAGTGATGCAGAGCAGATATGTATGATGGAGAAGATCTTAAACGTTGTCACAACAATAGTCAGTGTATTAAGACAACAAGTCCTGTTTCCAGACATGAAGACATCAGCAGACACATCTACAGTCTTACTTTGTACAGTGCTGGTCTGACTGGCTGTCTGAGGTCCAGGTCTTGTTCTGGTCTGACTGGCTGTCTGAGGTCCAGGTCTTGTTGTGGATCTGGACATCAGCTCGTCCACAGAAGCAGGACTCCTCTTCTTCTCTCTGTGGAGACATTACTTTAGAACTAAAATGATATGTATGATGGAGAAGATCTTAAATGGATTACTCCGTTCCAGTGGACAGCACCTGCATAAACTAGAACTACTGGAGAACTAAAGAAGTCAGAAAGGTCTGACACAGTTTCCCTGTCTTAGAAGTGTTTATTGTTAACACATAAAATACATTCAGGAAGTGACATTCATATCACCACTGACAGGCAGTTACTGTTTACAGTGATGACGCTGCCACCTTGTGGTTTCCTGGCGCGTCCTCTCAATATGACTTTGTTTTGTCAGCAGATAGTTTAACACCAGAGATGTTTGTTCTTGACCTTCAGAAACAAGATGTGGTGCAGAGAATCTAAGCTCAAAGGTCCACTGACAAATAGTCCAAAGCTTTCAACTGAAAGCTCTGAATCAATAGTAAGTGGACCTTTGAGCACTTCTTTCACTATATTTTACATATGTAGTGAAAGAACAAACTCAAACCATCAACACATAGAATCAAGGTGAGCAAATAGTTTCTACAAATGCTTTTTCACCTCATGTTGCACAGTTATGATGTGCACTGATTCAAAATGACACCCAGTAGGTCATAACAGCTGATTTTAGGAGAAGTCAAATAAACAAAACATTATGAGGACAAATATGAGAAAATTATTTAAACATTTGAAGCACATTCTTCCAGATTTTGAATCGTCGCAGATCTTTAGACCATTTCACAGCTGTAAAAGTAAACATTCCAGATGTGTCCCTGTTTATTTCCTGTTGCAGTGGATCTGAATGACATCAGCTGACAGGAAGTAAACATGGACCCTAAGCTGTGTAGCAATGAGATTCTGTTGAACCGGCCTCTACAGCGACTTATATGAATATTTTCTTGAAGTGTAAATTGTGAAATGGAGGTTCTCAGGTGTTTTGTTACAGAAATACAATCAGTAGTTTGTGGCTCTAAAACCCAGACTAAGATCCATCTTAGTTTGAAACAGTATCTGCACTAATAGTTCTGCATCAGGAATATAAATCTGTTAGCAGAACATTTAGTCTTCATCCTCAATGCATCATCATCCATCAGGTCAGTGCACAGTAGAAACAGTCTCTTACTTTGTGTCTGAGGGTCCAGGTTCATTACTGAAGAATGGAGGATTCGACATGGACCAGTCACTCTTCATAGACAGACAGCTGGGTACTGGAGACTCTGCTCTCTGTCTGGACTGAACTCTGCAAACACCAAGATGATTTGATTCACATCACATGACTCCTTGATAAACTCTCTGATGACAAAGACATTTCAGTTTCTAAATACACAAACTACTGCTACTGTCAATAATGTGGTTTAAAGTTTGTATTAGTCCTCTTAGATTACAGCTGTTCTGGGTGACTGACAGCTGTCACAGATACGAAGAGGAAGAATGCACTAATTCATTCTCTTTGTGTCACCAACAGTGTGTTAAACTTCACTTAGTAAATACATTTAGTAGAAATGTTATATACAAACACACAATCAACTAAATCATGGCATTGGCATGGCATCACTTTGTTTTATATCATTCTGTATCTTCCCAGACGGTGAAGAAGAGAGCGAGTGAGAGAGAGTCGGTGTGTTGAGCTAATTCTTGTCTCATTTGTGGGCTGATAAACAGTCTGGTTGCCTTGGTGATGAGTTTCAGCTGACTATTAACCAAACATCCATTCTCTGTTTGAAGAAGAACGTTAACCAAAACACAGGAAGTGAAACTGGCTGGAGGGGGGGGGGGTTAATTCTCTTTGTGTCAAGAAACGTTTGTTCAACTTCAGTTAGCAAATACATTTTAGTAGAAACTTTAAAATAGAAACACAAAATCAACAGAAAACATGGTATTGGTAGAGGAAAGTGAAAATGAGTCCTATAAATGAGTTAGTAGCAGCTCTCTTACTTTGACTCTGAGGGTCCAGCTTCATTACTGAAGAGTAGAAGTTCATCTTTAGACTGATCACTCTTCATAGACAGACAGCCAGAGACTAGAGACTCTGCTCTGTCCTCCTCTTCCTCCACACAGTCAATCATCTTCTGATCTGAAGTCAGTCTGAGAGGTTAAACATTAACGCTGACAGTGACCATGTACAGGAAACAAGTTTGTACAAGAGTCACAGCGAGACGGAGAGAACAGGAAGTAACACAACTGCGCGCGCACACACACACGCACACGCACACGCACACGCATACGCATACGCACACCTTTAACTCTTAAATATTCAGCCAATCACGACTTTGTGTTCTCAGATGAATCAAACTGTTGAGTTCATTCTAACATTTCTCTCCTCTACAGTCCACAGGGAGGAAACTGACTCAGACACTTTAACAGTAAACTAATAAAATGTTGGATTAACACTCACCCTGCTTCAGTCTTCAGTCGTCACCTCTCTGTGCCGTTAACACAACATGGAGTCTGAACTCTCTGAACCGGACTGAACGCTTTCACGGTTCCCCCCCTGTACTCATGTACCTGAATCACCTGGTCAGTGTGGCTCCTCCCCTCTCTATTTACAGGAAATCAGCTGAGTTCATCTGTGACTGTGTGTGTTCACAGCAGTTCACAGCCATTTAACATGATGTGGTCATAAGAATCTCTCTTGGCTTGAACAGGCTGAATGAACCCTCTGAGACCCACAATAGACCAGTTTTAGTCTTTTTTAGAGGGGTCCAGGGGGTCTTTAGAGGGAGATAGCAGGTCAACAGTAGATGTCACATAGAAGTGGTGTACATCATCTGAAAGCTGGGAACCTGGAGATTAATTTGAGATGCAGCTCAGCACTGAGTGTCAAGTTGTTCTAGTCATTAATCAGAAATAAACATTAATTCATTCATTCATTAATTAATTAAAATAAATAGTGAAAGTGTATAAGGGTTTAGAACATTATGATAGAAGTATATGATGGTCATCCCCATACCAACAACCAGACAAAGCTAAATGTGTGGCTTCAACAACAGTGTGTTGAACATGCACCCCAAAACAAAGAAGGGATTGTTCTTGTGACCGACGGTACAGCTTCCATCGCCGACCTACAGACGAGGAATCCACAAGAATGTGGCTGAGAAACCTAAACTTGAAGAGACCACCTAAAACACTGTAAGTGTGCTCAACGGAGGAAAACCTGTATCCTACTTCGTGGTTGGGCTACGAAAGAGCAGCGGAGGAGAGACGTCGGGTCCTTAAAAGGACTGATAGCAGAGCCAGGAGAACGTCAGCTATGATTTCATGTGTAGGGAGGATACAGCATTGTAGCGTCTGTTTAATGACAGACAGTTACTTTTACTATTTTATGTACAGTTTAAATGTAAGGCAGTTTATGGGCAGCATTACACTAAAAAAAATAGCTCAATGCTTTGATCACATGATCCTGTTTGAGCTGTAAGAGGTGGTGTTCACACATGTTTTACTAGATGTTTTAATATGGAGAGAGGATTAGCGTACCGTTGGAAAACAGCGGTTCCGGCTCAGTGACGCGACACGACGGAAGTTGCGCCCATAATTCACGCAAGGCATCATGGGGACTAGGAATAAGGTGGATAGGCATCCTATAATATATTATAGAGTGATGCTACAAATAACACAGGAAAGCACTGTAAGTATGAACACTATATACAAACACACCACCTTAACCCTATAATGTTCCATTTGGAATATTATTGGAGTATTATAGGCCAACTATAGAAGATGCATAACCCCAAGTATAATAATATAGCAATAAAATCCCAGCTGATGATGACTGAAACAGTATAACATGCTTAAAAATCATACATAAATAGGAATAAGTCAAAAGAGATTGCGGCTTACACACGGTAACATATGAATAAGGGGAGTACTGACACTTATTTGTCTCCACTTCAAGCACTGAATGGAGGTCTGCCAAAGAGATTCTGTGATGATCTGACCCTTTAAAGTGAACTCAGTTCCATCAACATTAAACACAGCAGCTGGTAATACTGAGAGAAAACATATCCTACCTCAGAGCTTCAGTGAAGAGAAGATGGTCCTTCAGTTGGTCTGTATACGCTTCCTCTTCTTCCTCCAGATGTCTTCCATTGATGCCACATATCTACAAGTGTGTGACAAATAAAAGTCTTAACATGCAACAGTAAAACTCATAATACACTTTTATAGAATTTATAGTTATATTTATAGTTAGTATTAACCTAAATACCTGGAGACTTCCATAGTTCCCACGATCATGTAAACACCAGTCGGTAGGTTGGCTATATGATGAAACACATGAGCCATTAAACTGTATTAACATCTACAATCTTACACTAATTGTGAGTATTGTGTGTTTTATCCTCTTTCTTTCCTCTTGATGTTGTTCCAGAGCTGGTACGCTTTCGCCAAGTGCTCATCCACAGGTGGCACTGATTTACCTCTGATATCAACAGCAGGAAAACTTTAACAAAAGAGATATAAAACGCCATGTTCATTCTCACAATATAATGTAATGTAACGTTACCAACTCAAGGCATATTGAGAGAGGCTGGCACACGGGTCTTGGTGCCTTCAAATGTTGTCGTGTTTAGGTAAGATAAGTGGAAAGTTTCTGAAAGCTCAGAGTTCACAAGTTGTGACGTGTTTGCTGACGGAGGCCACGGAAGTTCATTTTCCGCTGCATAATAAGTTAATATATTGTAATTTTAGTCGTATATTTGTGACCACTCTGTTTCCGTCCTCCATGTTGACCCAATTATGGCGCGGGAGTCGAGGTCGATGGAACAATTGAGTATTTATTTCTCATCTGTATAATGGGGCACACACAACCAGGCAGGTCAGGACTACTGTTAAGATGGTCGGCACAGCCCGCTCCAACCACAGCCTGAGAGTTTCTTTCTGCTGTAGGTTACATTATGATCGTATAGCAGGGCTGTGTGTTGGCAAGAATTTGGCAATACGATACGTATCACGATACAGGGGGAGCGATTCAATATATTGCGATACTGTAAGGAAGGCGATAAATTGAAATTTTTTAAATACAATTTTAGGAAAACTGTCGTAAAACACCATATGCATAAAATCGGAGTAAAAAAAGTATATGCAATCATTTATCACAGTCCCTGTAACATCCAGCATCACAGCACTACTTTGAGAGGACAGTACACTGAGAGGGTGCATCTCTTTGCAAATGCAAAAGTATTGACTGAGTTAATCTTTGCATGTAAACTATTAATTAAAAATAGATAGAGTGGATTTGAGAATCGATACAGTATCACAAAACATAATATCGCGATACTCTATATTTTCCTTACACCCTTCTAAATCCATAATGGAAAAATATTTAAATACAAAGTTATAAAATTACTTTGTTTACAATTGTATTGTAAAACATGAGCATAAAAAACATAAAACCTCTTTTCACATTCCACACTTTGTCATTCACATACAGTCATATCAATGCTATCTAATCAAATGTGGTTTTAACAGCACAGCTAGTGTGTTTCTTTATCCCAAACTCTAAATGTGGTTTTCATTTCTCTTTAACAACAGAAGAGATTTACATATAAATGGTGCTCTGCTGCCACCTTCAGGAGGGTTACAGAACACAGCAGGTTATATATGTATTATATATAGATTATATCTTGTGTACAGGCAGGGGCGTGTCCAGACATTTTTGATACTGTAGTATTCTCAGCAACAGAGAAACCTGAACTCCCAGGTATAAACAAAAGTCACATCCCTCCTCACATACCAGCAAATCTTGTTTTAACATTGTAAAGTGAACTGTTAAATAATGCCAAAATAATTTGTAAATTCCCAAAGTAGGTTACATCCAAAAGAAAATCCTTATTCTAAAACAGTCACTTTATAAAGTGCCAACAAAATTAAAATAAATAAGTCTTTGGGCAAAATATTTACTTGACAAAACTGTGCAAAACGTTGCATGTGCAACAATGTAAATGGTTGGAGGTACAGACCGTGTAGAATATTTTATCAACAGAGATAGCTGACCTTACCAGAGCTTACGTGTGCATAAAAAAAGCTTACATCACTTGTAACAAATCTTGTTTCAACACTGATTTGTTACAGTAATAATGCTACAAAATAACCTGTGACTCCAAAAGCCAACATAAGAAAACAATGCACATTAAAAAACACAGTCACTCTCCGCCTTTAAAGTGCAAACATATTTAGAATACATACGCCTCTTTGAACAAATGATTTAACCAAACAAATGATAAACTTTACATGTGCTACAGTGTTGGTTACTCTAGTATTACCTAGTATTACCATTCAAGAGACCCAATCTGTTTTGACAGTTCCTTCCTTCCTTGCTTCCTTCCTCCCTCCCTTCTTCCTGTCCTTAAATAAAACAAGACAGGGTAAATGTTTAGCTTATTACCGTTACAGCTTTTAACTACAGGCACAGTAAGTGTAGTCAAATGTAGGCTACTCACATCTTTCACGACGACGCTCCAGAGACGTGTTGCTTCCATAGACTGACTGTAGAAAAACAGTTTGTTTCACCTGTAGGTTCACCTGCTCAAACTTCTTCTTCTTCTTCTTCGCGCCTTTTTTTGTTTTGCAGGCTACATACTACTTTAGCGCATCTCTGCCTCTCAGGTTTGAGAAGGAACTGCAACTCTAAACAAGAGTGCAGTTTACATTCAGTGCCGTGGCCCGCCTCTGACTGGGCATATAGCCAATCATATTGTAAGATATTGGGGTGGCACTTGGGGTGGCCAATCAGATTTCAGGGGTGGCCTGTGCCACCCAAGGCCACTCCCTGAACACGCCAGTGTGTACAGGACTTCACGAGTTGTAAACACGAGCTCACGAGTTTCATTGTAATTCTCCCTACACACTTCCACTCCGTTTGCGCCCTCGCGTGGAGGGTCCGCATTTTAAGTCATATTATAGTATGTCGAAAAAATATAATAGTATATTATGTCGAAGAAAAGTCAGTGTGTCGGAAAATTTAAAAAAAGCTATAGTATAGTAAATTGTGTTAGCTCACCTGGAAGAACAGATGCCCCGTGTACTCAGGTTGAGTCCTCATTGCAGCAGGTTTGAATCCGACCTGTGGCCTCTTTTCTGTATATCGTCCTCTCTCTCTCCCTTTCACTAACTCATGAAGACAAAAAGACAAAAATCTTAACAAAAAAAATAAAAAATAAAAAGTCATAGTATAGTATGTTTAAAAAATTAAAAAATCATAGTATAATATGTCAAAAACAGTCATAGTATAGTATGATGAAAAAATAAAAATAAATTCCTATTATGGTATGGTATGTTGTGTTAGCTCACCTGGTAGAGCAGGCGTCCCATGTACCAAGGATGAGTCCTTACCACAGTGAGATTGAATCCAACCAGTGGCTCCTTTTATAGTATGTCGGAAAAAAATAAATAAAGTCCTAGTATATATAATATTTTGAAAAAAAGTCATAGTATAGTATGTTGAAAAATGTCACTTAATAGAAATCTCTGTAGGCTATTATGTATTATTTATATTTGAAACAATCATGCATACTTAACAGTGTTTTCTTCTCCCTGACGCTTGGCCATTGTTCCATTAGCTCTTTATTCACTCTTTACTTTATTAGCATCAATGTGTGCACAGGTAATGTTCAGATGTTGTGATATGGTTTGCTAGAGGTAATGTTCTGCAACTGCATCATTCCAAAGGGATATTCACTCTAAAAAACTCGGAGATTAAATCTTTCTTTATTTGCAAATAGCCAGTAACATACAGTATATACAGAAGCTTACACCTTTGCAGAAATCTCCCAAGTGTTGCCTTTCTTATCATACCAAGATTATTCATATGTAGTTGCAGAGATATTCTCTTCATTTTGGGAATGTCATTTTCAAGCAGGGGCCTGAGCCAGAAGGTTACCGTCTCTACACTGGTAACAGAAAATGAGCAAAACAAAGTTGTCACTCAAATGGTGATGAGCTTTCCTACACTGTGACAAGTGTGTGTGTTGTTCAAATTGTACTAATGTAGTGGCCGGCTAGTTAGCTTGCTAATTCCATTTAAATGCTAAACTGTTTGAATTGAGTGCACATGGGAGAAGTTTGCCTCTGTCAGAAACCTCTTCAGGTTTAGGCAGCAACTCTACTTGGTTAGGTTTAGGAAAAGATAATGGTTTGGGTTCAAATAAACCCTTTCTGGCAGAAAGCCCTGAAGGCAAAGACTTCTCCCGTGTGCAAAATGAGCCGAACAGTCGAGGCAGAGGCAACGAATACTAGCCAATCACAGCACAGTAGGGCGGGACGAGGCCCAACACTGGGGAAAAAAATAATGTGTGGCACACGCCGAGCAGAGAGGACAAGATGAAGCCTGACCTTCGGCTGCATTCGTTAAAAATCCGGCAATAAGGCACCTTCCTGCAGGGTTGTGCGGAGGCGTGTTTATTGGTGCTTTAGAACGTTAAAGCCGTGAAACAATCAGAAAATAATGTTTTATTTCTCTGATTCACTGCTTTGCTTTCACTAACGGAGCTCCCTCTCTTCATTCACTCTATAGATTGCATTTTTCATCATTTTAAATAAAGTAAATTATGATTACATTTAATTTTTTAACAACATTCCACCAGGAGCTACAGAACACGGTGGTGATAACGGCGACTCAACATTGATTTCTGAGGGGAAAAGCTCCACAAGTTGACTTCATGTGTCTGTGTTGAGCCATGTTATGTGAAAACTAGCAGGGTGACACATACACACGTGGACAGAATTGTTGGTACCCTTCCGTTAAAGAAAGAAAAACCCACACTGGTCACTGAAATAACTTGAAACTGACAAAAGTAATATCTCATTGAGAGTTACAGAAATCGCTTGATTGCAGTGATTGCTTCAGAAGGTTGTGCAACAAAATATTAAGTTAAGGGTACCATCATTTTTGTCCAGGCCAGTTTCATTAGTTTGTTTTTTAAAATGATTCTGTTGAACCACAATTCAAAAGCAATGTCTGATTTTCATTAGTTAATTTTCAGTAAATTTTTATTTATTATTACTTTTGTCAGTTTCAAGTTATTTCAGTGACCATTGTGGGTTTTTCTTTCTTTAACGGAAGGGTACCAACAATTTTGTCCACGTGTGTACCTCTGTAATAAACTAAAAAAATTTTTTTTTTTGTTTTACATCAAACATCACATACAAAAGACAATATTAAGGAGCTGACTTTCCACCAAAATCCAGACATAATCTGTTTGTAGTTAGTTGAGAAACTGAAGCCTCAGGTTCAGGTTTTATCTACTTCTTTCTGTTTGTTACAAGCAAATCTGTTATAATATGAAAAACGGCTGGTATTGGTATATATATTGTATATGGTATATATATATTTAGTAGTATGTGGAAATTAACTGCAAAACTCCATCGTTCCACAGGGTGGAGCTGCAACAGAAAGCAAAGCAGAAACATCTATTTAAATGTGTTAATCTACAGTTCTGTTGTCATAAACAGAACTGATCTGCAGAGGCACTTTGGGTTCAGAATATATGAATGAATGAAGACAAAGTGAAACCCAGGTCCAGGTGGAGGAGGTGGTTGAGTGTGGAGCAGAAGGAGTGGAGGAGTCTCAGTGTGTCTGCAGAGACTGTGCAGAAGGACAGAGTCCAGATACACTGATGATACTCTGTCAGGTCCAGAGGAACACACAGGGATGATGGTGGTTAGAGATCACTACCTCCATCTGATGAGAGAAGAAGAAGACAACAGAAGTCATCCATCAGTGTTTACAGAGACTCCCTTCATCAGCTGTCAGTCAGCATCCAGTATAAAGAGCAGAAGGGACTTCAGTCTGTGTAGCGTAGCCAGCTTCCTTTCAGCTCTCATGTTAACGTATTGGAGTGAACACACTGAGCTCAGAGCTCCCAGACCAGAGGCCTGTACTACGAAGCCAGTCCAACACACCCAGGGTATCTTCTCCTTATCTGGTTTAACTAACCCCTCAACCAAGATCCCGCTAAGCGGTCCTACGACAGCTGTTATCAACTCCGTAAGTCAACCCAGGGTTTCTCAGTCTGGCTATGAGCGCGTTCACATAGAAGGGGCGGGGTTTGTAGCACATGACCAATCACAGACATGGACCAGTCTACGGTCAGCAGAGCGGCATACTTTACAAACGCATATTAGAAAAGTTAAACACATAATCCAGACTAAAATGAACACAGTTTAAACTGCCAGATGCAGGAAGGACAGCTGGCAAAAAAATCACTGACTGTGTGAATGTGTAAATAAACAGACTTTTAATATCCCGATAGATCTGACTAGAACTAATTACACGTGTGTTCCATTAAATCAATGTGTTGATTAGATGTGTTCTTATAGAATAGAATAGAAGATACTTTATTCATCTCCTGGAGGAATCACAATACTTTAGTCTTATTCTTTCAGCTCCAACCCCGGCGGTGTGAAACAGACTTAGGAGAAGGTAAATAATAAATCTATAAACATAATTCACAGCGGTAAGCAGGCTTACTTTCACATCTTCTAATCACCCACAGCATACATAAAAGTATTGGTAGCAAACTAACCAAGGCAACACATTCAGTCTGAGGGACTGTAGGAGCACGACTCTGACGTGTCTCACAGCAACATACGGCTCAAGAAGCTGATTCAGATGAGTGACTATATGAATATCATATATGAATATATGATAAGAGATCATGTACTGATTTTGTGTTATTGTGGTTATATAAATGTCATTTATGTCCGTTTCACACCGCTGGGTTTGCAGCTGAGAGAAGAAGGCTACATTATTGTCATACAGGTCATAACAATACATGTGATCACATTAACTCAGCAGAGTACACAAAGTAGTTCTAGTCAGATCTCTGGTGCTCTAGACGGGGCAGTGATATTACAAGTCTGTTCATTTACACATTCACACAGTCGGTGACCTTTCTGCATGTGTCAGTTTAAACTGTGTTGCTTTTAGCCTGGATTATGTGTTCAAATTCTTTGTCTCTGTGTAATATTATCTTATGATCCACACAGTGGAAATAAACTGCTGAGAGTCCTGAGAGCATCATTACTGCAGAAACAGAGAGCTTTTCACTGCTCACTTTAATGATGGATTTACTGCTGCTAGGTTGGTTTCAGTCACATTTCAATGTTTCATCTACTTTTAAATATTACATGACAAATATGTAAATATTAGGGCTGTCAATCCATTCAAATATTTAGTCGTGATTAATCGCATGATTGTCCATAGTTAATCGTGATTAATCTCAAATTAATCGCACATTTTACAACCTAAAAATCACAAGTTGCGTTAAAGTAATTAGTGGTGTTAAAACGATCTAGCGTTAACTCGTTATTATTGCGTTAACTTTGACAGCCCGACTAAATATGGAGTCTTTTTGGACAAGGAGATCAAACAGAGCGTTTCAGACAGAGGGTGTAAAGAGGTGCTGCAGCACAGCCGCTAGAAGAAGAGTAAAGTGTTTTTTGAACATTAAAGCATGTAAACATGTTCTAGTAGAAACCTAAAATACAAGCATGCACCTGAACATCAGCCTGATAGGTCCTCTTTAAAGGTCCTACATGTTCATACACAGACTGAACTGTAAAACCTCAGCTGTGATTACTGGACTTCAGCAGAGGTTCTGGTCTTTATAAAGACCACATGGTTACTAAATGTAACCATGGTTCTATGATGGTTCTATCTCTCAATGAGAAAACACACACGTTCTGATCAGATTTGATGGTACGACAGTTTGATGGATGAGGACCACTGTCTCTATACATGATGTGATGCTGTCAGCTGTAATCCAGCTTTATTTCCTGGAGACATGAACACAACAACAACAACATCTTCTTCACATCAACTCAAACACATGATCACAACAAGCATCTGGCTGATCTGATTGGTTGACTGTTCTCTCTCTCTCTGTGTGTCAACGTTCTCCTCTCACAGCTTAACGGAGGAAACACATCACAACAATACTGCTGAAACCAGCATGGACCGACTCCGACGGTCTACTTACTCCAGAGTCTCCAGTCTACAGTGTGGACTCTCCACAAGATCAGACAGCAGCTTCACGTCTGATTCCTTCAGGTCGTTGAATCTCAGATCCAGCTCTCTCAGATGGGAGGGGTTGGACTTCAGAGCTGAGGCCAGAGAAGCACAGCTGATCTCTGACAAACTGCAGCCCCACAATCTGAATAAAGAATAAATGATGAAGATAAAAATCACTTTATAATCCAGTCAGATGTGTTCAGGTTTTAAATGTGTAGCTCAACATCACTATGTCCTAATCAATGATCTTTTCCCTAAAATGAGTAGAGTGACTTTGTCATTGTGTTATTGTGGATCATCATAATGTCAGCCTTCTACAGACATCATCCAAATGTCACCACAACATTCATACACCTGTTCATGTCAACACACATCAATAACATGCTGCTGATCTCAGTCAAGTCTGGAATTAGAGGATCAATATCAAATCAGACTTGTTGGACTTCATTACTTCATTTATTACATGGCCTTCTTCTCACTGTATCTGCTAGCCTAGCAGGTTTATGTCATTTACAGGAAAGGTCCACATTTGTTCAAGTGTGTCTGTAAACAACAGCCACATGTCATATGTACATTAAAAGAGTTATTGGTGGCAGTAATCATTCCTCCTGTGAAGTGGTCCCTTCATAACACAACTACACTGTAAGAAATGACTTCACAAGTTCAAGTGAAACTAATATGAAGATTCAGCAGTCTGAGTCGACAAATCAAAGTTACACACTGTTTAGTACCAAATTCCCTCTTTGAGTTACTATTCCTCCTGCAGCTCAACAAGGAAACTGTCAAACACAACATACTGACTGGATACATACTAAGGCTGGGCAATATATCCATATTATATCCATATCGTGATATGAGACTAGATATCGTCTTTGATTTTGGATATCCTAATATCTAGGGTTGTCAAAGTTAATCGTTTTAACGCCACTATTTTCTTTAACGCATTAATGCAATCGATCTTCCGGAGGTTATAGCGGCTCAGTTTTAAAGCTAGAGTGAAGATACTGGTATCATAGGAAACTGGAAAACCTGATGAATCCATCGGTTCCAACCATGTCAAACTAGCTCGTCGGGAAGGAGGTTAAATAACGCTCCAAACTTACTCTAAAGTTTGGCGAGGAAAAACTGTCATGGGCATCTTCAAAGGGGTCTCTTGACCTCTGACCTCCAGATATGTGAATGTAAATGGGTTCTATGGGTACCCACGAGTCTCCCCTTTACAGACATGCCCACTTTATGATAATCACATGCAGTTTGGGGCAAGTCATAGTCAAGTCAGCACACTGACACACTGACAGCTGTTGTTGCCTGTTGGGCTGCAGTTTGCCATGTTATGATTGGAGCATATTGTTTTATGCTAAATGCAGTACCTGTGAGGGTTTCTGGACAATATCTGTCATTGTTTTGTGTCTTAATTGATTTACAATAATAAATATATACATACATTTACATAAATCATATTTGTCCACTCCCATGTTGATAAGAATATTAAATACTTGACAGATCTCCCTTTAAGGTTCATTTAGAACAGATACAAAAATTGTGAATAATTTGCGATTAATCGTGATTAAATATTTGAATGGATTGACAGCCCTAGTAATATCGTGTTGTGTTGTAAGTGTCATCTCTTCCTGGTTTTAAAGGCTACATTACAGTAAAGTGATGTCATTCTCTGAACTTACCAGACTGTTCTAGCTGTTCTATTATTGGTCATTTACACAAAAAAAAATATTATGATATTTGATTTTCTCCAAGTCACCCAGCCCTAATACATCTAACTCAGACTGCTGAAGCCTCTGATTAGTTTAAGATCAACTTTACAGGTCATTTTACACAGAACAAGACTGTGGATTTAGTCCTCATCTCGTAACACTCAGGTTATACGGGGGTTGCTTCACAGACAGAAGGAATGATGACAGACATCAATAACTCTTTGAATGTACATATGAACATGTGAGTATTGTATTCACATAGACTTGAACAAAATATGGACCTGCAAAGATGTTTCTGATGCAGAATATTTATTTGGTTTTTGCTTCAAATAATTAGACAATGCTGACATGAAAACAGATCACAGTTAGATCTGCTGTCAAAAAGAACGTGGGAATAACTTAGAACCATAGAGACCTCTGATTAGATGGTGTCATTCATAATCATCACTTGTGTGCCTTTAAGTTGGTGCAATACGTGTTTGTTGAAGAGTGCTGCACCTTTAGACATGTTCAAATAGAGCGCTACAGGAATGAGTCCTAAAACCCAGAAATGAATTAGCATTTTAGCACTTCCTGTTCCCTCGTCTGGAAGTCAATGGGTTTTTAGTTAGATGGCTGAAATAAGGTCTGTGGTTAAAGGTCCAGTGTGTAGGATCTGGAGGTATCTAGTGGTGAGGTGAGGAGATTACAACCAACTGAAGCCTCTCCTGTGTGCCAAGCTTGTTGGAGAGCTACGGTGGCCGACGTGAAAACGTGAATGTCCCTCTCTAGAGCCATCTGGAGCAGAGCCAGTGTGTAGAGAGTGTGTGTACAAACTACATAAACTACAGTCAGTGAACTGACCTCAGAGTCTCCAGTCTACAGTTTGGACTCTTCAGTCCAGCAGAAAGCAGCTTCACTCCTGAATCCTGCAGCTTGTTGTTACTCAGATCCAGCTCTCTCAGATGGGAGGGGTTGGACTTCAGAGCTGAGGCCAGAGAAGCACAGCTGATCTCTGACAAACTGCAGACACTCAATCTGAATAAAGAATAAATGGAGAAGATAAAAATCACTTTATAATCCAATCAGATGTGTTCAGGTTTTAAATGTGTAGCTCAACATCACTATGTCCTAATCAATGATCTTTTCCCTAAAATGAGTAGAGTGACTTTGTCATTGTGTTATTGTGGATCATCATAATGTCAGCCTTCTACAGACATCATCCAAATGTCACCACAACATTCATACACCTGTTCATGTCAACACACATCAATAACATGCTGCTGATCTCTGTCAAGTCTGGAATTAGAGGATCAATATCAAATCAGACTTGTTGGACTTCATTACTTCATTTATTACATGGCCTTCTTCTCACTGTATCTGCTAGCCTAGCAGGTTTATGTCATTTACAGGAAAGGTCCACATTTGTTCAAGTGTGTCTGTAAACAACAGCCACATGTCATATGTACATTAAAAGAGTTATTGGTGGCAGTAATCATTCCTCCTGTGAAGTGGTCCCTTCATAACACAACTACACTGTAAGAAATGACTTCACAAGTTCAAGTGAAACTAATATGAAGATTCAGCAGTCTGAGTCGACAAATCAAAGTTACACACTGTTTAGTACCAAATTCCCTCTTTGAGTTACTATTCCTCCTGCAGCTCAACAAGGAAACTGTCAAACACAACATACTGACTGGATACATACTAAGGCTGGGCAATATATCCATATTATATCCATATCGTGATATGAGACTAGATATCGTCTTTGATTTTGGATATCCTAATATCTAGGGTTGTCAAAGTTAATCGTTTTAACGCCACTATTTTCTTTAACGCATTAATGCAATCGATCTTCTAGAGGTTATAGCGGCTCAGTTTTAAAGCTAAAGTGAAGATACTGGTATCATAGGAAACTGGAAAACCTGATGAATCCATCGGTACCAACCATGTCAAAGTAGCTCGTCTGGAAGGAGGTTAAATAACGCTCCAGACTTACTCTAAAGTTTGGCGAGGAAAAACTGTCATGGGCATCTTCAAAGGGGTCCCTTGACCTCTGACCTCCAGATATGTGAATGTAAATGGGTTCTATGGGTACCCACGAGTCTCCCCTTTACAGACATGCCCACTTTATGATAATCACATGCAGTTTGGGGCAAGTCATAGTCAAGTCAGCACACTGACACACTGACAGCTGTTGTTGCCTGTTGGGCTGCAGTTTGCCATGTTATGATTGGAGCATATTGTTTTATGCTAAATGCAGTACCTGTGAGGGTTTCTGGACAATATCTGTCATTGTTTTGTGTTCTTAATTGATTTACAATAATAAATATATACATACATTTACATAAATCATATTTGTCCACTCCCATGTTGATAAGAATATTAAATACTTGACAGATCTCCCTTTAAGGTTCATTTAGAACAGATACAAAAATTGTGAATAATTTGCGATTAATCGTGATTAAATATTTTAATGGATTGACAGCCCTAGTAATATCGTGTTGTGTTGTAAGTGTCATCTCTTCCTGGTTTTAAAGGCTACATTACAGTAAAGTGATGTCATTCTCTGAACTTACCAGACTGTTCTAGCTGTTCTATTATTGGTCATTTACACAAAAAAATATTATGATATTTGATTTTCTCCAAGTCACCCAGCCCTAATACATCTAACTCAGACTGCTGAAGCCTCTGATTAGTTTAAGATCAACTTTACAGGTCATTTTACACAGAACAAGACTGTGGATTTAGTCCTCATCTCGTAACACTCAGGTTATACGGGGGTTGCTTCACAGACAGAAGGAATGATGACAGACATCAATAACTCTTTGAATGTACATATGAACATGTGAGTATTGTATTCAGATAGACTTGAACAAAATATGGACCTGCAAAGATGTTTCTGATGCAGAATATTTATTTGGTTTTTGCTTCAAATAATTAGACAATGCTGACATGAAAACAGATCACAGTTAGATCTGCTGTCAAAAAGAACGTGGGAATAACTTAGAACCATAGAGACCTCTGATTAGATGGTGTCATTCATAATCATCACTTGTGTGCCTTTAAGTTGGTGCAATACGTGTTTGTTGAAGAGTGCTGCACCTTTAGACATGTTCAAATAGAGCGCTACAGGAATGAGTCCTAAAACCCAGAAATGAATTAGCATTTTAGCACTTCCTGTTCCCTCGTCTGGAAGTCAATGGGTTTTTAGTTAGATGGCTGAAATAAGGTCTGTGTTAAAGGTCCAGTGTGTAGGATCTGGAGGTATCTAGTGGTGAGGTGAGGAGATTACAACCAACTGAAGCCTCTCCTGTGTGCCAAACTTGTTGGAGAGCTACAGTGGCCGACGTGAAAACGTGAAAGTCCCTCTCTAGAGCCATCTGGAGCAGAGCCAGTGTGTAGAGAGTGTGTGTACAAACTACATAAACTACAGTCAGTGAACTGACCTCAGAGTCTCCAGTCTACAGTTTGGACTCTCGAGTCCAGCAGAAAGCAGCTTCACTCCTGAATCCTTCAGGTTGTTGTCACTCAGCTCCAGCTCTCTCAGATGGGAGGGGTTGGACTTCAGAGCTGAGGCCAGAGAAGCACAGCTGATCTCTGACAAACTGCAGACACTCAATCTGAATAAAGAATAAATGATGAAGATAAAAATCACTTTATAATCCAATCAGATGTGTTCAGGTTTTAAATGTGTAGCTCAACATCACTATGTCCTAATCAATGATCTTTTCCCTAAAATGAGTAGAGTGACTTTGTCATTGTGTTATTGTGGATCATCATAATGTCAGCCTTCTACAGACATCATCCAAATGTCACCACAACATTCATACACCTGTTCATGTCAACACACATCAATAACATGCTGCTGATCTCTGTGTTCATCTATGTGTGTGTGCTGAAGGATCAATATCGATGATCAGACATTATTTGTGGAACATGTTGAAACAATCAGAAACCAGAGAAATATTTCTACTTCATGAAGTAAACTTGATCAATTCAGAACAAATATTCAGGGTTCCTACACATTTTACATTTTACATTCCAGACTTTTCCAGACTTCTCTGTAGATTTTTCAGACCATATTTGACTTTGTGACTCGGGGTTCAGAGGACGCTGTTACAAGACTACAGCCCCCCCCCCCCACCATGGTTGAGATGTCAAACCATTTTCCTCAAAGTTTGCATCCAGCTCTCTTTTCCCCATTTGTAATTGTTAACCAACCAGGCTTTGTGTTTGGGATCATCAAGCCAGCCCTCAGAACACTTTACTCATCGTGGTCGTTCAGTCTACAGTCCTACAGAGAAAGCTGGACGACGTTCTGCTGTCAAACATCCTGCTCTAGGTGAATCACAATGATGCCGTCCCTCTATTAGCACCAGGGACAGACTGGGACACAAACCCATCCCAGGACTTTGAGACGGAGAGGTGTCTTATGTGAGCGGCCGGAGGGCGCGAGACGAAACATTGTGGGTTAGTAATTTTACCACTAATAGAGTTTTAGTGGTATAAAGAGAATGTGATGATGATGATGAAGACCTTCAAGACTCTTCATCGTGGATGACACCTCCTCAGTTTGTATCAGCACGTCATCACTGAATCAAAACCAGACCGGCCAGCTGGAACACTGGTCACAGTTCATCACGTTCATGATGTAAATGATTGAGCCAATCAGATTTCAGCCAGAACGAGGATCAGTCCAAATTAGGAGGGGCCGCTCGTCCCCCCCCTCAATATGTAAAGTATTAGACTGTCCCAGTCTGACAGGCAGCGTTCTGCTCTGTGCCGTCTGCCTGCAGTTACCGGTTACTTTTTATTATTATATTATTATTGTTATGTTGCTCATGATGAATAGTTGGCCCATATTTGGCTGCCAAAGTGCCGCCCTAGGCGGTTGCCTAGTCGGCCTCTATGGAGGCGCCGGCCCTGGCTGTGACGTTCAGGCGTAGAGGCAGCTCTGTAGGAGTGTGCGTTCAGTCAGAGCCTACTTCCTGTGCTGCTTTCAACGACATCAAGCTCTCTCTGGCCCGCGCTCTCTCACACAGTAGTAAACATTGTGGCTGCACCGGCTGCTCTAAACACCATGAAAAACACTCTGCTTGTATGATCTATTTATTTTAGAAATTCTGGAATTTGATATCTTAGAAAGCAGAATAGGGGCAACAGTCTGGAAACAGACATGTTTTTCCATTCTCTCTTTTCTTTTTTCCATACTCATCCAGACCTGGAAATGACTAAAATCAAATTCCATACTTCTCCATACTGCGTAGGAACCCTGAATATTAGTTGAGAGGATCTTCTGTATCCAGATGTGACCATTTACCAACAATGATAAACATTCATTTACTTTAACAACTAACAGTGGACATTTTCTACACTTTCTTTAAGAAACACAAGTCTTTTGTGACTGCAGACTAGATTTAGTTCAAGAAACATGAAAATATGAAGAAAAGAACATTAATAACTTTATGGATGTAAGTTATGTTTGTACATAAATCAGGTTCAATTGTTAATTCAACATATAAGATCTCTAATAGTAACAGAGAGTCAGTGAACTGACCTCAGAGTCTCCAGTCTACAGTGTGGACTCTCCAGAAAACCACACAGGACCTTCACTCCTGAATCCTGCAGGTCGTTGGAGCTCAGCTCCAGCTCTCTCAGATGGGAGGGGTTGGACTTCAGAGCTGAGGCCAGAGAAGCACAGCTGATCTCTGACGAACTGCAGTCACTCAATCTGAATAAAGAATAAATGATGAAGATAAAAATCACTTTATAATCCAGTCAGATGTGTTCAGGTTTTAAATGTGTAGCTCAACATCACTATGTCCTAATCAATGATCTTTTCCCTAAAATGAGTAGAGTGACTTTGTCATTGTGTTATTGTGGATCATCATAATGTCAGCCTTCTACAGACATCATCCAAATGTCACCACAACATTCATACACCTGTTCATGTCAACACACATCAATAACATGCTGCTGATCTCTGTGTTCATCTATGTGTGTGTGCTGAAGGATCAATATCGATGATCAGACATTATTTGTGGAACACGTTGAAACAATCAGAAACCAGAGAAATATTTCTACTTCATGAAGTAAACTTGATCAATTCAGAACAAATATTCAGGGTTCCTACACATTTTACATTTTACATTCCAGACTTTTCCAGACTTCTCTGTAGATTTTTCAGACCATATTTGACTTTGTGACTCGGGGTTCAGAGGACGCTGTTACAAGACTACAGCCCCCCCCCCCCCACCATGGTTGAGATGTCAAACCATTTTCCTCAAAGTTTGCATCCAGCTCTCTTTTCCTCATTTGGAATTGTTAACCAACCAGGCTTTGTGTTTGGGATCATCAAGCCAGCCCTCAGAACACTTTACTCATCGTGGCTGTTCAGTCTACAGTCCTACAGAGAAAGCTGGACGACGTTCTGCTGTCAAACATCCTGCTCTAGGTGAATCACAATGATGCCGCCCCTCTATTAGCACCAGGGACAGACTGGGACACAAACCCATCCCAGGACTTTGAGACGGAGAGGTGTCTTATGTGAGCGGCCGGAGGGCGCGAGACGAAACATTGTGGGTTAGTAATTTTACCACTAATAGAGTTTTAGTGGTATAAAGAGAATGTGATGATGATGATGATGAAGACCTTCAAGACTCTTCATCGTGGATGACACCTCCTCAGTTTGTATCAGCACGTCATCACTGAATCAAAACAAGACCGGCCAGCTGGAACACTGGTCACAGTTCATCACGTTCATGATGTAAATGATTGAGCCAATCAGATTTCAGCTGAAACAGGGATCAGTCCAAATTAGGAGGGGCCGCTCGTCCCCCCCCCTCAATATGTAAAGTATTAGATTGTCCCAGTCTGACAGGCAGCGTTCTGCTCTGTGCCGTCTGCCTGCAGTTACCGGTTACTTTTTATTATTATATTATTATTGTTATGTTGCTCATGATGAATAGTTGGCCCATATTTGGCTGCCAAAGTGCCGCCCTAGGCGGTTGCCTAGTCGGCCTCTATGGAGGCGCCGGCCCTGGCTGTGACGTTCAGGCGTAGAGGCAGCTCTGTAGGAGTGTGCGTTCAGTCAGAGCCTACTTCCTGTGCTGCTTTCAACGACATCAAGCTCTCTCTGGCCCGCGCTCTCTCACACAGTAGTAAACATTGTGGCTGCACCGGCTGCTCTAAACACCATGAAAAACACTCTGCTTGTATGATCTATTTATTTTTAGAAATTCTGAATTTGATATCTTAGAAAGCAGAATAGGGGCAACAGTCTGGAAACAGACATGTTTTTCCATTCTCTCTTTTCTTTTTTCCATACTCATCCAGACCTGGAAATGACTAAAATCAAATTCCATACTTCTCCATACTGCGTAGGAACCCTGAATATTAGTTGAGAGGATCTTCTGTATCCAGATGTGACCATTTACCAACAATGATAAACATTCATTTACTTTAACAACTAACAGTGGACATTTTCTACACTTTCTTTAAGAAACACAAGTCTTTTGTGACTGCAGACTAGATTTAGTTTAAGAAACATGAAAATATGAAGAAAAGGACATTAACAACTTTATGGATGTAAGTTATGTTTGTACATAAATCAGGTTCAATTGTTAATTCAACATATAAGATCTCTAATAGTAACAGAGAGTCAGTGAACTGACCTCAGAGTCTCCAGTCTACAGTGTGGACTCTCCAGAAAACCACACAGGACCTTCACTCCTGAATCCTGCCGGTAGTTGTCACTCAGATCCAGCTCTCTCAGATGGGAGGGGTTGGACTTCAGAGCTGAGGCCAGAGAAGCACAGCTGATCTCTGACAAACTGCAGCCACTCAATCTGAATAAAGAATAAATGATGAAGATAAAAATCACTTTATAATCCAGTCAGATGTGTTCAGGTTTTAAATGTGTAGCTCAACATCACTATGTCCTAATCAATGATCTTTTCCCTAAAATGAGTAGAGTGACTTTGTCATTGTGTTATTGTGGATCATCATAATGTCAGCCTTCTACAGACATCATCCAAATGTCACCACAACATTCATACACCTGTTCATGTCAACACACATCAATAACATGCTGCTGATCTCTGTCAAGTCTGGAATTAGAGGATCAATATCAAATCAGACTTGTTGGACTTCATTACTTCATTTATTACATGGCCTTCTTCTCACTGTATCTGCTAGCCTAGCAGGTTTATGTCATTTACAGGAAAGGTCCACATTTGTTCAAGTGTGTCTGTAAACAACAGCCACATGTCATATGTACATTAAAAGAGTTATTGGTGGCAGTAATCATTCCTCCTGTGAAGTGGTCCCTTCATAACACAACTACACTGTAAGAAATGACTTCACAAGTTCAAGTGAAACTAATATGAAGATTCAGCAGTCTGAGTCGACAAATCAAAGTTACAGACTGTTTAGTACCAAATTCCCTCTTTGAGTTACTATTCCTCCTGCAGCTCAACAAGGAAACTGTCAAACACAACATACTGACTGGATACATACTAAGGCTGGGCAATATATCCATATTATATCCATATCTTGATATGAGACTAGATATCGTCTTTGATTTTGGATATCCTAATATCTAGGGTTGTCAAAGTTAATCGTTTTAACGCCACTATTTTCTTTAACGCATTAATGCAATCGATCTTCCGGAGGTTATAGCGGCTCAGTTTTAAAGCTAGAGTGAAGATACTGGTATCATAGGAAACTGGAAAACCTGATGAATCCATCGGTACCAACCATGTCAAAGTAGCTCGTCGGGAAGGAGGTTAAATAACGCTCCAAACTTACTCTAAAGTTTGGCGAGGAAAAACTGTCATGGGCATCTTCAAAGGGGTCCCTTGACCTCTGACCTCCAGATATGTGAATGTAAATGGGTTCTATGGGTACCCACGAGTCTCCCCTTTACAGACATGCCCACTTTATGATAATCACATGCAGTTTGGGGCAAGTCATAGTCAAGTCAGCACACTGACACACTGACAGCTGTTGTTGCCTGTTGGGCTGCAGTTTGCCATGTTCTGATTGGAGCATATTGTTTTATGCTAAATGCAGTACCTGTGAGGGTTTCTGGACAATATCTGTCATTGTTTTGTGTTCTTAATTGATTTACAATAATAAATATATACCTACATTTACATAAATCATATTTGTCCACTCCCATGTTGATAAGAATATTAAATACTTGACAGATCTCCCTTTAAGGTTCATTTAGAACAGATACAAAAATTGTGAATAATTTGCGGTTAATCGTGATTAAATATTATAATGGATTGACAGCCCTAGTAATATCGTGTTGTGTTGTAAGTGTCATCTCTTCCTGGTTTTAAAGGCTACATTACAGTAAAGTGATGTCATTCTCTGAACTTACCAGACTGTTCTAGCTGTTCCATTATTGGTCATTTACACAAACAAATATTTGATTTTCTCCAAGTCACCCAGCCCTAATACATCTAACTCAGACTGCTGAAGCCTCTGATTAGTTTAAGATCAACTTTACAGGTCATTTTACACAGAACAAGACTGTGGATTTAGTCCTCATCTCGTAACACTCAGGTTATACGGGGGTTGCTTCACAGACAGAAGGAATGATGACAGACATCAATAACTCTTTGAATGTACATATGAACATGTGAGTATTGTATTCACATAGACTTGAACAAAATATGAACCTGCAAAGATGTTTCTGATGCAGAATATTTATTTGGTTTTTGCTTCAAATAATTAGACAATGCTGACATGAAAACAGATCACAGTTAGATCTGCTGTCAAAAAGAACGTGGGAATAACTTAGAACCATAGAGACCTCTGATTAGATGGTGTCGTTCATAATCATCACTTGTGTGCCTTTAAGTTGGTGCAATATGTGTTTGTTGAAGAGTGCTGCACCTTTAGACATGTTCAAATAGAGCGCTGCAGGAATGAGTCCTAAAACCCAGAAATGAGTTAGCATTTTAGCACTTCCTGTTCCCTCGTCTGGAAGTCAATGGGTTTTTAGTTAGATGGCTGAAATAAGGTCTGTGGTTAAAGGTCCAGTGTGTAGGATCTGGAGGTATCTAGCGGTGAGGTGAGGAGATTACAACCAACTGAAGCCTCTCCTGTGTGCCAAGCGTGTTGGAGAGCTACGGTGACCGACGTGAAAACGTGAATGTCCCTCTCTAGAGCCATCTGGAGCAGAGCCAGTGTGTAGAGAGTGTGTGTACAAACTACACAAACTACAGTCAGTGAACTGACCTCAGAGTCTCCAGTCTACAGTTTGGACTCTTCAGTCCAGCAGAAAGCGGTTTCACTCCTGAATCCTTCAGGTCGTTGTAAGTCAGGTCCAGCTCTCTCAGATGGGAGGGGTTGGACTTCAGAGCTGAGGCCACAACTTCACAGTGAGTATCTGAGATCAGACAGCCAGAAAGTCTGTGATGACACAAAAATTACAAAATATGTTATTATGAAAGAGGACAGTTTATATTTACTTCATGCATTTGATGACTAAACAGTTTGATATATACTTCTTTGATTAACATTTACTCCTCACATCAGTGGTTCAGCTAATCTTATCTCACTGTTTGACATGAAACAATAATTCTCATCACTCTCTCTCAAACCTGCAGACTTTTAATCTTTGTTTTTCTTTAATCTTGCAGATGAAGAGAGAGAACATGTAGTTACATTGAGGCTTCCCTAATGTCCAGTCTGTCAGTGTGATCTGATCCCAGGTCTGTCTCCACAAAGTTAGCATGAGGCCTTCTTGATTAGAAAAGCATTTTTAAAACTCAGTGAATAAGTAATAATAATACAGTTGATAAAGATGACCTCTCTTTGCTAGCTACCTGCTGCTTTCAAGTTCACGTCCATAAATGGGAAAATTAAACAAATCACTATAATATTAGACCTGTACATAATTAAACATTCATATAACTAGATATTTTGATGACTGCATGGCGTTTTGTCATTAACACTCTTTTCTGAGCATCAAACGTATTCAGCTCACAAACACAATGAATGAACCAATGAGGTTGCATTATTTACAACATAATGACATCAGAAAGATGATATCAGTGTATCAGCATTAAAAACATAACATTGATCTTTGGTTTGTATAAGATCTCTTAAAAAGTCTGAATTCTACCATTCTGCTGTTATATATTCATCAGACTGCTGTTATTGGTGGAAGCTGTGTATTTCCTGTTACTACTCTTCTCTACAGCAACAAGAGAGAGAAACACCAGAGTTTCCTTCTGTGAGTAACAGAATAAAAGGAAAGACTTCAAAACAACATGATGGAACACAACTTGAATTCATTAGCAATAAAATGCACCATTGCTCGATTCAACACACTCAGGGGTTTTACAACGACTATCTTTGTCTCGTATGACCAGTAGTTTACGGTGGCTAATGCTAGAGTTGGGTCGATTTTCGGTTTTGCCGGTCCGGTCCGGTGTACGAGCTTAAACCGGTTTGATTTGATGCTAACGACACGTTCTGGCAAAATTAAAAAAGTAGCCGACATCAACAACCTGTGCCGACAGAGTCACAGTGCTAAATCCAGCCTGTATTGCATTACTAATAAGCAATATGACAACGTGATTAACGTAATATTATGATATAATGTTGGTGTATAAACAAGAAGAGGTTTGTTTACTAGGAAGTTCATGTGTTTTTTGGGGTGACGAGACGAGACATGGCAGAGCTGGTCTCAAAGAAAACTAAAACTGCAGCAACATGGCAACAGTTTGGATTTGAAGCCAACGAAAGAGATGAGCCCAAAAACACACGAGGTAAGGTGTAATGTGGTGCAAGGCCTATTGAAAGCAAACCCCAGCACCAGGACTCTGATCCCAGGACCGCCCCGACTCCCCGCCGGATCAGCAAACGTTCTGTTGCTGCCGTTACACCGGTTA
Organism: Sebastes umbrosus; assembly: GCF_015220745.1. NCBI lineage: Eukaryota > Metazoa > Chordata > Actinopteri > Perciformes > Sebastidae > Sebastes > Sebastes umbrosus. The sequence continues at coordinate 12,231,544 of NC_051292.1, read as the reverse complement.
GACCCAGCGCTCCACCAGACAGCTGATCTTTTGTTTTTTTCATTTGTTTTACCAGGTTCACATGTCGTCTCCATCACCCAAAAACATAAATAAGAAAAAACTGTCAAATGTAACAATTATTAGAAATAAATAGAATAAGTGTTCATTAACTTGACAGCTAGAAACACAAACTACTGAAACATTTTGAACTCAACATTTGAAACAGCTCAAGAACATCTGTGACAAAACACAAATACATATTTATGTAATAAACACGTGGAACATTTATAAGAATATTATATTTTAAGAATAATTTATAGTGTGTATATTTGAAGAACTAAACTAGTAATCTACACTGATCTATAAAGTTAATCACATCTGGACTTACAGAAATTTTCTGCAGTTCCTCACAGCTGGAATCAGTCTCTGTCGTCCCTCCTCTGATGTGTTGTACTTCTGCAGGTCCAACTCATCCAGAACCTCCTCTGACATCTGCAGCATGTAGGCCAGAGCTGAGCAGTGGATCAAAGAGAGTTTCTTCTCTGATCTGTTCTCTGACTTCAGGAACTCTTGGATGTCCTGATGTACCGAGTGGTCGTTCATCTCCGTCAGACAGTGGAAGATGTTGATGCTTCTGTCAGGAGAGGTTTTATCTCTGTTCATCTCCTTCAGGTTGTTGATGGCTCTCTGGATGATTTCTGGACTGTTGTCTGTCTGACCCAGCAGACCTCCTAAGAGTCTCTGGTTGGACTTCAGAGAGAGGCCATGAAGGAAGCGAACAAACAGGTCCAGGTGGCCATTTTCACTTTCAAGGGATTTCTCCATGGCTCTCTTCAGGAAGTCATCCAGGGTTGAATGAACATATGTTTTTCCCAGGAAGTCCTTCAGTACCTTTGTGTTGCCTGTCTGTGTAACAGTGGAACATGTAGACTGCAGCCAGAAACTCCTGAATGCTCAGGTGAACAAAGCAGTAGACTGTTTTCTGGAAGATCACACACTCTCTTTTGAAGATCTCTGTACAAACTCCTGAGTACACCGAGGCCTCTGTGACATCCAGACCACACCGCTCCAGGTCTTCTTGGTAGAACATGATGTTTCCTTTCTCCAGCTGTTCAAACGCCAGCCTCCCCAGCTTCAGAAGAACTTCCCCGTCAGCCTCCGTCAGCTCCTGTGGACTCGTCTCACTGTCCCTCACCGTACTTCTGCTTCTTCCTCTTTGTCTGAACCAACAGGAAGTGTGAGTACATGTCAGTCAGGGTCTTGGGCAGCTCTCCTCTCTGGTCTGTAGTCAACATGTGGTCCAGAACTGTAGCAGTGATCCAGCAGAAGACTGGGATTAGACACATGATGTGGAGGCTCCTGGATGTCTTGATGTGTGAGATGATTCTGCTGGACAGCTCTTCATCACTGACTCTCCTCCTGAAGTACTCCTCCTTCTGGGCGTCAGTGAAGCCTCGTACTTCTGTTACCCTGTCAACACATGCAGGAGGGATCTGATTGGCCGCTGCAGGTCGGGAAGTTATCCAGACGAGAGCTGAGGGAAGCAGATTCCCCTGGATGAGGTTTGTCAACAGCACGTTGACTGATGACTTCTGGGTGACATCAGACACAACCTTCTTGTTCTTGAAATCCAGTGAAAGTCTGCTTTCATCCAGGCCGTCAAAGATGAACAGAACTTTACTAGACAGCGAGCTTCTCTGCTGTGACCTTCTGTAATGTTGGATGGAAAACATGGAGCAGCATTGAGAAGACTGTACTGCTCATCTCTGATCAAGTTCAGCTCCCTGAACGAGAGCAGAACCACCAGACTGACATCTTGGTTCTCCAAGCCCTCTGCCCAGTCCAGAGTGAACTTCTGCACTGAGAAGGTTTTTCCAACGCCAGCGACGCCGTTCGTCAGAACGACTCTGATGTGTCCCTGTTGGTCAGGTAAGGCTTTAAAGATGTCCTGGCACTTGATTGGAGCGTCATGGAGGGTCTTCTTCTTGGAAGCTGTCTCAAGCTGCCTCACCTCATGTTGGGTATTAACCTCTTCACTCTGTCCCTCTGTGATGTAGAGCTCAGTGTAGATCCTGTTGAGGAGGGTTCCACTTCCTGTTTCATCAGTTCCTTCAGTTCCTTCAGTCACACATTCACATCTCTTCTTCAGACTGATCTTATGTTCATCTACAACCTCCTGCAGACCTCTATCTGCTGAAACAGAGAAACAAATTTTAAGACAAAACACAGAAACGTATTATTTCTAATGCCAATATGAAAATAATCAATATAAGAACATATAAAGAAGTAAAGGTTATAAAGTCATCATCCCTTCTTGAAGTCTAAACTAACATCAACGTGATTTTATATTTATTTGTAATAGTGTTTCAACGTGTCGCTCTGCAGGACCAGACGTGTGTTTGTAAGTCAGAGAAGGAGACTGTAGCAGGAAAGATAATGTTGTTCAAAGTCTGTGGCTCCTGTTCAGTTCAGTTCAGTTCAGTTTATGTTTATATAGCATCAAATCATAACAGAAGTTATCTTAAGATGCTTTTCATATAGAGCAGGTTTAGACCGTACTCTATCATTTAGAGACCCAACAAGAGATCCCCCATGAGCATGTATTGTTATATGACAATGACAAGAAGATAACTCCCCTTTCATCAGTGTGTCTGTCTGTCTGGGATAGAGAGTGATGTTGTTGCTTTACAGAGATTAATAGTTCTTCATCTGCATCTATGCAGATGAAGAACAAACATCATTCTGATTGGTTGATGCAAAGACGGAGTGCTATCATAAAAACAAAACATACAAATATAACATGATTTCTCTTGGGTTCAGATTCAGAAAGGAAGTGATGCAGAGCAGATATGTCTGGTGGAGCAGATCTGAAACAGTTGTTACAACAATAGTCAGTGAATTAAAACAACAAGTTTCCAGACATGAAGACATCAGCAGACACATCTACAGTCTTACTTTGGACAGTGCTGGTCTGACTGGCTGTCTGAGGTCCAGGTCTTGTTCTGGTCTGACTGGCTGTCTGAGGTCCAGGTCTTGTTCTGGTCTGACTGGCTGTCTGAGGTCCAGGTCTTGTTCTGGATCTGGACATCAGCTCCTCCACAGAAGCATGACTCCTCTTCTTCTCTCTGTGGAGACATTACTTTATTACTAAAATCATTTGTTGATTGTTGGTGAAGAATATCCAGACTTGTCCGACACTGAAGCTCAGATGGTCACAGAGAAGAGTTAAAGTGTTGGTAGTGAATTCAGCATTCAGTCTGTGATGAAGATGTTCCTTTATTTGAACTCTCCTGCTTTAATAAACAAGAATTAGCTGATTTTCCTGTCTGACTGTCTTATTAAACATTTAGTGATCTGACTGAAGTTTGTTCATTAAAGAGGAACAACGGACATTTTTAAAACATGAATATTATTTTGGAGGCTAAATAACTATATAAACTATATAACTATATAAACAAACTGCAACTTGCTCATGTACGCTGATATTGAGAGGACGCTCCAGGAAACCACCAGGTGGCAGCTTCATCACGGTAAACAGTGACTTCCTGTCAGTGGTGATATGAATGGAGGATAGAATCTCAACAACATTTGCAATATAAATAAACACGCTGTCACTTTCTGAATCTATTTTATGTGTTAACAATAAACACTTCTAAGAAAGGGAAACGGTGTCAGACCTTTCTGACTTCTTTAGTCTTCCAGTAGTTATAGTTTATACAAGTGCTGTCCACTGGAACGGAGAGAGTTGAAATGCTATACTCCATTCATATCTCCACTGAGGTGATTGAACTGAGGTTAGAAGTGGTCTAGATATTGAGGTAGAGCATCAGTCTAAGACACACAGCATGTAACACTGGTGTCCTGATGTTCCTTATTTAACTCCTGACGAACGCAGTACGCAGTATACAGTACATAGTGCATACTGCGTTCCTCAGTAGTATGCACTATGTGACGGTTAAAGTGATGTATTTAGCAGAATGCTAGACCAGACTTTAGCCTTTAAACCAGCTCTTAAAGGGGAGATGCTTTACACATGCTTTTTCACCACATGTTGCACAGTTCTGATGTGCACTGATTCAAGATGACACCCAGTAGGTCCTAACAGCTGATTCTAGGAGGAGTCAAACCAACAACATATTCAGAGGACCAATATGAGAAACTGAATTACACATTTGAAGCTCATTCTTCCAGATCTTTAGACCATTTCACAGTTGTGAACGTAAACATTCCAGATGTGTCCAGTTTATTCCCTGTTGCAGTGGATCTGAATGAAAACATGATTTAAATTGATGATAAATTGTGAAATGGAGGTTCTCAGGTGTTTTGTTACAGAAATACAATCAGTAGTTTGTGGCTCTAAAACCCAGACTAAGATCCATCTGAGGTTGAAACAGTATCTGCACTAATAGTTCTGCATCAGGAATATAAATCTGTTAGCAGAACATTTAGTCTTCATCCTCAATGCATCATCATCATCAGGTCAGCTTACAGTAGAAACAGTCTCTTACTTTGACTCTGAGGGTCCAGGTTCATTACTGAAGGCTGGAGGATTCATCATGGACCAGTCACTCTTCACAGACAGACAGCTGGGTACTGGAGACTCTGCTCTCCGTCTGGACTGAACTCTGAAAACACCGAGATGATTTGATTCACATCACATGAATCCTTGATAAACTCTCTTTGTAGGTCATTAAGGTAAAACGAGAGTTACGTATGTAACTACGGTTCTATGAGTTCTGGATGACTGCCAGAGGCAGTGTTTAACACTGGATGTTATCCATCTCGCGCACGCGCAGGTCGAGTATTTAATATCAACAAAGTCACATGTGACCTGGGATGACGTAGTTTATATAAGCCCACGTCATCATCAGAGATGTCCCTCCAGAATCTTCTCGCCAAGATTCCGAGTGACAGCCAACTCTGGCAGTCATCCAGAACTCATAGAACCGTAGTTACATACGTAACTCTCGTTCTATTTTGTTCTTCCTGACCGCCAGAGGCAGTGTTTAACACTGGATGACGACTACCAACGTAGTCACGAGGAAAACCCACCTCACCGGGAACGGCCTGTGGATTCCTGAAAGACCACCGATGCTACTGCATGGGGATCAGCAACATTGACCCTGTAAAAAACGGGCAAAGGTGCATGGAGTAGCCCAGCTGGCCGCAGCGCAGATCTCACTTAGAGGGATCCCACGTAGCGCTGCCCAGGAAGTGGAGACACTCCTGGTGGAGTGGCCTCTGATATTAAGAGGTAAAGGCAGTCCTTTTGACCTGTATGCTTCCTCAATGGCCTGAACAATCCACCTGGAAAGCCTCTGCTTGGACAGGGTGTGCCCTTTCCTATGGCCCCCATAGCAGACAAACAGACTATCAGAGCGGCGAAAGCTCGCAGTCACCTGTATATAATGCCTTAAGGCCCTCACTGGGCAGAGCAGTTCTGC